>NC_044033.1:252248915-252551154 GCF_901765095.1 Microcaecilia unicolor
TTGGATTATTTTGCATGCTTTGGTTTTAATGCATGTGGACTACTGTAATTCTTTGTTTCAGGGAATTGGTCAGAGAGAATTGAAGTGTTTACAGCTGATACAGAAAAACTGCTGTGAAACTGCTATTGGGAAAGAAAAAAATTATTTGATCACATGATACCGCTTTTACAGGAGGAGCATCGGTTGCCGGTTAATTTCCGGGTTTTATATTAAACTCTGCTTTTGGTGCATAAGGTCCTTCATGTGGGTCTCCCAGAATTTCTTGCTAAATATTTAGTTCCTTATTGTTCCATCACGTTTGCTTCATTCAGCTCAACAGCATTTGCTGTGGTGTCTTCCCTCCACCAAGCCTCCGACAACCTATAAGAGCTTTGGAACTTGCTTCCATTATTTTTGCATTTCGAAGCGTCCTTACCCTGCTTTTGAGAAGTTACTGAAGACTCATTTTTTTCATGAAGCTTTTTCTGCTGATCCATGATCTATTCTATTGCAAGTTAAGCTGGGTTAGCAATTGGGGGACGTGGAGCCATGGTAGCAGACAACAATTTTTTTTTCTTTTCTGTCCTATTATGAAATTTGATTTTTTTCTGTTATTATGTATTTTTTTTATTGTTTATATGTACTCCGCCCGAAAATTCATTTCCTTGGGCGGTTAATCAAATGTAATAAACCTGAACCTGAAAAAAGATAAGAAGAAAGAGCACAAAGACATAAAAAGATACGATGAAAAGAAACAGATCAGAAAGAAAAAAGAGACAAAAGGGAGAAAGGAGAGAGATGAGAAAAAAAAGATAAGAAGAAAGATCACAGACATAAAAAGATATGATGAAAAGAAACATAAGAAAAAAGAAACGAGAGAAAGAAAAGAGACAAGAAAGAACAAAAGATAAGAAAGAGCACAAAGATAAAAAGATAGGATGAAAAGAAAGAGAAAGAAGAGAGAAAAGGGAGAAAGAGTGCAAAAAGAGAAAAAAGACAATATAAAAAGAAACAGAACAGAAAGAAATAAGAGACAAAAGAGAGAAAGAGAAGAGAGACAAAAAAAGAGAAAAGAGACGGAGAAAGAACAAAATGTGTAATGTATACGGTTATGATTTTAATGCTTTGGGCTGTTTCGGTAAGAAGAATATTAAGTTTGAAAAATTACAAAAAAACAAACAAACCTAAAGAAAAAAAAGGATAAAGAAAAAAAGAAATAGAACAAGGAGTAAAAAAATATGGCAACAGAGAAAGAAAACAAAGCAAAGAAAAATAAGAAAAAAAGAAAGATCAATAAAGAAAAGACTGAGGGAGGAAAAAACCCTAAAGAGATGGGGAGAAACAGAAGGTGGGTTGCAGAAGGAGGGATTGATTCTGCTGCTTATCCCAGAACAGCAACTTCCCTTGTGAGCTGCTGTGATGATTTTTCACCTTTCCCTTCATTTCCCCGCCTTCTTTTCATACATAACTGAAGCAACTTGCCTTCACCTGTGGCAGGAGAAAGCTGGAAGTAGGAAAACATAGCATTATGTACTTTGGGCTGATTTATCTGCCTGTTTGAAATGTCACATTGAACAATGCATTCCCATCTCCCCGCCATGCCATTCTCCAGATCTTTGTGCTTTAATAGGAAAAAAATATGAAAAAGGTGAAATACTTACCCCAGCGGCATTTTAAAACTAGAATTGAATGCTCTTTTTTTTCTCTGCCGTCTCCCTCTGTGTTTCTTCAACTTTTCTTCTTTTCAGCCTTCTTTCTGTTTTCTTTTTACTTGGCATGAACAAACCAAACAAATGAAAACCTATCAAAATGTGACCGAAACTACTATACTGTGCAGTGTTATGTAAGAACTCCTCTTCGTCTATAGCACCTGCATTCCCGAAACAAGGTCGTGCACTGTTCCGCTCTCACACCCTAAGGAGCAGTGCAGCTGTAGAGATGATGTCAAAGGGGTAGAAGAGTATTGCATATCTCACAGTGTACCGTGGGTGGCAGTCAAGGGCTTTGACTATGCAAGGGACATGCATTTGTTTGAAATGTCAGAGGAAATGTCACAGGGGGCTCGCAATGAAGCTGCTAAGTAATACATTTAAAACAAACTGGACAAAATATTTCTTCATTCACAGTGTAATTAAACGCTGGAGGATGTTTACAGAGAATGTGGTAAAAGCAGTTAGCTTAGCAGGGTTTAAAAAAAGGTTTGGACAGGTTCCTAAAAGGAAAGTCCTGAAGCCATTATTAAGATGGACTTGGGAAAATCCACTGCTTATTCCTGGGATAAACAGTATAAAACCTTTTTTTCTCTTTACTGTGTGTAAGGTGGGTAAGTTACTTCATGAAGTCAAAGAGGTAATCCACCCAACCTGAGGAGAAAGCGTTAGTAGTGAGATGTAGTTGAAGAGGTGGCATGGTGAATTTGTGCTTTGATGAGAGGATGTAATCCTGACACCACCACCAGAGGAGGGTCTGTTTGATGGTTAGTGGAAGATGGATTTTGATCATCAGTGGCTGAATGCTGTGATTCCAATGCCCTTGAGGTGACATTGCAAGCACTGGATGTGGAATCTGGTCTGGAGAATTATGTAGACGATAGCTGCCATGCGACCCAGGAGCTGTGAGATGGTTCTGTCTGAAGCCTGTTGGGCCCAGTGAAGCTGCAGTGCAAGGGTTGATAAAGCCAATCCCCTGTTTCAAGGGAGAAATGTGGAGCCGTGCTCCAATGAAGGGCAGGGATTGTTGTGGCATTAGCTGGAACTTTGCATGGTTGATGAGGAAACCTAGCGACTGTAGAAGGATGGTTGAGTCTTAGAGGGTTTGCAAAGTTTGGGATTTGGATGATGTTGCAATTAGCCAATCATCAGAGTAAGGGTAAATGTCCCTTTTTTTCACAAGTGCACTGCCACTACTGCAAGGCACTCTGTGAACAAATGAGAGTCTGCACAGTAGAACTCTTTATCGCAAATGGCACTGCTGGAAGGTGAATCAAAGAAATTGCCAATATGAGGGTGAATGGGAATGTAGGCCTACGCATGCCTCAAATCCAAAGAGGTCAACAAAGTGACTTGGGGAATGAGCAGAAGAATTGTGTAATGGAGTTCTTTCTGAACTTTTCTTTCCTGATGAAATGATTGAGCTCTCCTAGGTTGATGATAAGGCAATGGCCTCTGAATTTCTTGGGGATTGTGCTGATCTTGAGGGAATTCCTTGACCACCCTGGTTTGGAGGAATGTGTTGAGCTCTGTCTATAAGATGGCTGTGTGGTGGTATGGAAAGTTCAAAGGGCCTTGCGGAGGATGTTTTGATGGTTAGTGAGAAATATTCAGCTTGTACCCCTGGGACACAATGGACAGGATCTACTAGGCTTCCCAGGCCTTGAAGGAGGCACCCCCTCCCCCTTACAGGTATGATGTCAAAAGCTTGACTTTGTAGAGACTAGGCCTGAGGGTGAGAATTGCTTCTATTCACGTGAGTGTGGTTTCTGTGTATAGGTTTGCTGTGGTTGGCACTGAGGTGGTGTTCGAGCATAGGGTTGGAAACATCTTCGGGGGTTTAATTGTTGGAAGAATGACCTCTTGTAAGTGGCCTGAGTGGGCCTTCAATATTGAGATGGCTGGTCCAGTGGCTGGGAAGAAAGTTTACAGATTGTTCAACAGTTGTCCTTGTGAGATGGCATCTTTAACCTTGCCCCAAAGAGACTGTCTTCCATACAAGGATCATCTGCCAGACCTGGAGGCAGAAGTGTAGGTGTCATAGGTGGAGTGAAAGAGGTGGTATATGGTCTCTTGAAGTGGGTTAGCTTTTTGGTTCCTCTCTGAAGAGACCTCGTCTAACTGGAAGAGTGAATGCTGGTAATGAAGGATTTGCAGTTGATGTGCAAGGATTTTGAATGGAGCTCTGGTCAGCCCTTCTGCCAACTGAGTTGAGAAGTCTACAGAGGGTAGTTCAGTTGAGACTTGGTGGATTTAGCTTTTTTGAAGGCAGCTTCCGGTACAACAGATTGATGTGGTAGCTGAATATGGTGACCGGGGGCAGAATGCATTCTGTATTTGAGCTTGAAACATTGGGAGGTTGCAGCTTCTGATGAGCTGCAGATCATGTAGGTGTTGTTGGACAGGGAGTGCAAGGAACTCCTTAGTGGCTGTGCAGGATTACAGGATGGAGGCTTTGCCTGTCCACAGGTGTCTCTGTATAGGAGAGCTGTAGAGCCTTTTACATCTTCTGGAGGAAATAGGAATAGGAGTAATTCTCCGGCAGATCTTGGTGCTGAGGTTCTTGGGGTGGGAGAGAGGCAGCATCCTTCTTGTCAGCTCCCCAATCCATGGGCTCCTGCACCTTGGGGACAAATTCAGATTAGTGGGATGAGGTTAAGGACCAGTTGCCATCCTCACCTGCGTTGAGTGGGTTCTGTGGCAATGGTGGGGTTTTGAACTGAGAGCAGCCTAGAAGACTGGAGGAAGCTGGGGGTATCAGTTCAAATTTCTGAAGCAGTTGCGGAAAGATAGAGCCAGGATCTGGCAGTGCAGACTGCATGAAGGAGGAGATGGATGTGAGGTAGGACATACCTTCTCTCATGGACATCTGTAGTAAGAAGGGTTCCTTCTCTGGGATCTTGGTCTGCTGTAGCTGTACTGCCTGTTGTTGCAGTCTTTGAAATAGAGGAGTTGAAGCCGCCGCTGTTTGCTACAATTAGTAGGATCCATGGGCTGCCATGGAGGAGGAGGTGGCCTTGTGGGTTGAGGCAGTTTTCCTTGACTTCAGTTGAGCAGTTTTGGAGGACAGAACCTGCTTTTGCAGTGAGCTATTCAGTGAGCATAGAAGTGCTCCCTGGCATGGGAGGAGGCAGGGAGAAGCAATGGTCAGGCCTGCCATCATGCCCTGTGCTGGGTTGGGCTGTCGGGGCCCTCGCCAGGAGGGAGGATGGGTAGAGGTGAAAGATTTTCACACCTTTCCTGGTGCCAGGGCTGGGGGGGGAGGGTTAAGAACATAAGAATAGCCATACTGGGTCAGACCATCAAGCCCAGTATCCTGCTTCCAACAGCAACCAATCCAGGTCACAAGTACTTGTCAGAAACCCAATTAGTAGCAGTACCATTCCATGCTGTGCTACTTATCCTGGGGCAAGCAGTGGCTTCCCCCACATCCATCTCAATAACAGACTATGGACTTTTCTTCCAGGAATCTATCCAAACCTTTTTTTAAACGGCTGAGAAGGTGCTTGTTTAGGCTGGTGGTTATAAGAGTGCTCCAGAGGTTGATTAAAGAGCAGCTTCCGCATAGACCGGTTGGCAGTGAAGGAGAGTGCTTCGGAACAGGTCAGGCTGATGTTGCCATTTCTGGTATTGTTTTTTGTAGCGTTTTATGAGGATCCACTGACAGGAGAAGGGAGAGCTGTGATTGTTGTGGAACCGTGGATGAGGTAAACCGATCCTCTCGGCGCGGGAATGCCGGCGCATGCCTGCAACGAGTAAAATTTGAAATTAGCTAGAGGAGGGCTCTGGTACATTGGCTTCATGGTTGGTGTTACTAAACCACGTAGGCGCCTACCCACACCCAACATGCATCAGTTTTGAGTTTCCATGTGGCCCTTATGGTAATTTCATTTTCTATGTGCGTCCGCTACGCACACCGGAAAATATTTTTATTTTCTGGCACATGGGCAGTAATTGGACAGTAATCGGCATTTTACGTGCATAGACCATTACTGCCCGGTTACTGCATGAGACTTTACCGCAAGGTCAATGGCTGGCGGTAAGGTCTCAGACCCAAAACGGATGTGTGGCGGTTTTCATTTTGCTACACGTCCATTTCTGGCAAAAAATTTAAAAAAGGCATTTTTTATAGCTGCGCTGAAAAATGATTCTGCGTGCGCCCAAAACACACATCTACACTACCGCAGGCCATTTTTCAGCGCACATTTGTAAAAGGGCCCCATATGCCCCTGTTACAAAACCACGGTAATGGCTGTCGGTGTGGAATGGGCTGTGTCGGTACTATTGCCGTGTGGCTTTGTAAATGGGGGGGGGGGGGGGGGGGGGGGGGAAGTTGCTATATACCACTTTAGGTGAATTTCTTCAAAATGGTGGTAAATAAATCCTAATAAATAAATAACATGGCTGAATTTCCCTGCTTGTCTGCAGAGAATGCCAAAATCCAGGCTCATGCCTATGTACTGAGATATGTAACTGTGTTTCCCAGGGTGGCTCTAATGGGACCTGAGATGGGTTTTGTATACATACTATGCTTTACTGGGCTGCAAGAAAGCAGAGTTCAGTGCAGTCACAGAACTCATAAAAGCAGCATGATGTCTTTTTTCCTGCTGACACTTTTCATGCAGGAGAGGCTGGGTAATGAGCTCCCTCGCCTTTAAGTAACTCTCGATCTGATCTGTGCTGACCCCAGTGATGATAACTCCCCATTAGACCTGCACAAAGGTCTGTGCTGAGCCGTGAGTGGTGCAATCTTCCGCCAATTAGGTCACTGATTGATCTGTCCTTGGAGTATGTGATTAATTGACACTTCCACTAACATGGAGTGGGAGGGAGAGAACTCCACTATATTACATGGATTTATTAATACTGTAACTGAGATGAATAAGCACCGAGAACGCCCAGTGTCATGGTTTCACATCAAGGTTTCCCCGCTGACTGTGACATCTTACTGCAGCTTGACAGAAGACTGAAAAAATGAATGCAGCTGCACTAGCAAAATCGAAAGTGGCCAGAGCCAGAGGAGGTTGGCAGGGTCACAGCAGTCATAGACAGAGGATGCTGGAGAAGTGACTGCAGCAGAGAGTGGCCTGTGTTGGGGGGAAACTGAAGAAGAAACTGCAACAGTACAGAGGAGAGAGCAGCCAGAATCAGGGGAAGATGACTGCAGCAGCACAAAGAGAGTGGCCAGGGCTGGGAGAGGCTGAAGAAGTGACAGCAGCAATACAGAGAGGTCAGGATAGGCTGGAGAGGTGACTGCAGCAGAATAAGGAGATTAGACTGAAGAGGAGACTGCAGCAGCACAGAGAGGGGTCAGGACAGGCTGGAAAGGTGACTGCAGAAGGATAAAGAGATCAGCAGCACAGAGAGAGGAGCCAGGAGAGACTGAAAAGGTGACAGCAGCAGCACAGCGGGAGAGGCTGGAGACCTGGCTATAACAGCAATATAGAGAGAGGCTGGAGAGGTGACTGCAGAAGCATAGAGAAACCAGAGCTGGGAGAGGCTGAAGAAGTGACAGCAGCGAGAGAGAGAGAGAGAGAGAGAGAGAGAGAGGCCAGATCTGGGAGAGGCTGGAGAGGAGACTGCAGCAGCTTAGCAAGAGCAGCCTGAGACACAGGAGTCCAACATGACTTACGCAGTACAGAAAGAGAACAGCCAAATCAAGGGGGACAGAGGGAAAAGAAACTGAAGAGACATCAAAGTCCTAGACCATCGAGGAAGGATTTACTAAATGCTAAATCATTACTATTGTTTTTGTCAACCTCTCAGTCAAATATGACAGTCAATCATCGAATGCTTCTCTGAATACTTAGGACATGAAGGACTACCAGCAACTCCAAATGATCCGAGTACTTAACAGAAAGTACCATTTCTAGGTTGAAGCTAGTGGACAATTCAGCCACTGTCAGTTACAACAGAATAGCTTACAACATGGAAGTCTTCTGGCACAGCCCCTTGTTAATGTCACTCCAAGTGCCGACCAATGAATCACAAATATTTTTTATGCAGATGACCTAGCAATAACACACAGGCAGATGTCACCCAGATGAAGAACACTTTGACAGTTGTACTAACCAGGTGGATGATGATGATCAAGTGCTATCAAGTCAAAGACAATTCCTGATGACCATAAGACTTTCTCCAATCTGCTCTATCTTCTGGTTGTTACTCAGTTCATAGTTGATATGATTGAATCAGTCCAGTGTCTCTTCTGACCTGGCAGGTTGACTGATTACTAAATTTGTTAATCAACTTTGACCAAACGTAGATGAGACACAGGTCAGTCTCTTCAGCTTACGCAAGTGTGATGAAAATCAAGGATCAAACGTCAACTGGAATGATGTACATGATTCATTGTCTGATTCCATAGAACTTGGAATGACCCTGGATCTTGCTGCTGGAGTAATAGTGCCAGATTTCTGGAGAGTCATGGATAGCGAAGAAGGAAGCAGCAAATAGGGAACACGAGACTTCATCCGTAGAGTCACACCACAGCGACTTCCTTACAGTGACAGAAATAACATCACACCAGAGAATGCCCACAAAGAGATGTGGCAGTTATCACATGGAGAACTTACTGCTGGGATTAGCTTGGTTATAAGAGTGGGTGAATATTTTCTGCAGGGGTAGAGGAGGAATGGACCCCGTTGATGGTCCTAAATTGCATCCATACTGAAGTCAGCAAGTCAAGAACTGATATGGCAGAATGAAGATACCGTAACAGACCTCAGACCTGCAACTGTGGCAGGCAGTAGCTTTTGGTCTGCCCATTGCTTGAGGCAGGGACGTAGCCAGACACCTAATTTTGGGTGGGCCTGGGCCCAAGATGGGTGGGCAGAAGAATTCCGCCCTGTCCCACCAGTCATTTGGTCTCTCCCTCTGGCAGCAGCACAGAGAGACTATAGAGTAGAGTGACTGCAGAAGCTGCATAGAGTGATCAGTGACAGCTGAGAGGCTGAAGAGGAGACTGCAGCAATTCAGAGTGGCTACTGTTGGAAAAGGATGGAGAAGAGGCTGCAGGAGCAGAGCCTCAGTTGGGGGAGCTGGAGAGACTTGAGAGGGAACTGCAGGAGCACAGCAGGAGCAGCTTGAAGCAAGAGCTGCGTGGAGACACAGCAGCCCTGGCTAGCAATTTCTTAGCAAATCTTTCCGAACCCCGAAGAGTCCCCTTAATCACCACAGTTTGTACATCCTAAACTGATTTTTTAGGGATGCTATAAAGAAGCCTTTTCTCTGACAGGCACACAGAAGGACACAAAACAGGTGATGCTCTGCTGCTTAGCCTAGCAGACAATCTGCCAATCAGCAGACAGTGTTTTTTTCTTTTTATGTTTTATATGTCTCTGATGCAGATTTTATTGCTGGCTGGATTTTTTTTCTTGTTTCATTTTATATGTTACCCATTATTTGTTACCTGGCGACACGGGCAGGTGGTTAAGAAAATCAGATAAATGCATGTCTCATAAGTAATTTGTACTGGTCCAAATAAAATAGATCGTTCCTTGCTTTTCATGTACATGATCTTGTGTTGTCCCTGTTTTGAAGGCGCTTCATGCAGATTTCTCACACACACTGGCAGCAGACTGCTTTGATTTCAAGCCCAGCACTTTATTCTCATTACTTGGCACAGCCACCAAAAACCATCTGAGAACCTGCCTGCTAGCTTGGGTTTCTCTGAAAACATGAATTCATCCATTTTGACAGCAAAGGCCTTATGGAAGACCTGGAAACGATTTCATCTGAATAGCTCCGGGGTCTCAAGGATATTTATAGAAGGGATCTTCCCAAACAAACACACCTCTGGCGACAAAAAATGATAAAGGGGAAGGGACGACTTCCCTATGAGGGCAGGCTGAAGCATCTAGGGCTCTACAGCTTGGAGAAAAGACGGCTGAGGGGAGATACGATAGAGGTCTATAAAATAATGAGTGGAGTGGAACGGGTAGACGTGAATTGTTTGTTTACTCTTTCCAAAAATACTAGGACTAGGGGGCAAGCGATGAAGCTACAAAATAGTAAATTTACGAATCGAAGTCAATTTTTCTTCACTCAACGTGTAATTAAACTCTGGAATTCATTGACAGAGAATGTGTTAAAGGTGGTTAGCTTAGCAGGGTTTAAAAAAGGTGTGGACAGCTTCCTAAAGGAAAAGTCCATAGATCATTATTAAATTGACTTGGGGAAAATCCACT
Source organism: Microcaecilia unicolor (assembly GCF_901765095.1). Classification (NCBI taxonomy): domain Eukaryota; kingdom Metazoa; phylum Chordata; class Amphibia; order Gymnophiona; family Siphonopidae; genus Microcaecilia; species Microcaecilia unicolor. The sequence continues at coordinate 252,258,793 of NC_044033.1, forward strand.
GCTATTTTTGGGATAAGCAACATAAAATGTATTGAACTTTTTCGGGATCTTGCCAGGTATTTGTGACCTGGATTGGCCAGTGTTGGAGTGGAAGAGTGGCCTAGTGGTTAGCGTGGTGGACTTTGGTCCTGGGGAACTGGGTTCAATTCACACTGCAGGCACAGGCAGCTCCTTGTGACTCTGGGCAAGTCACTTAACCCTCCATTGCCCCAGGTACAAATAAGTACCTGTATATAATATGTAAGCTGCATTGAACCTGCTATGAGTGGGAAAGCATGGGGTACAAATGTAACAAAAAAAAATAGGATGCTGGGCTTGATGGGCCTTTGGTCTGTCCCAGTGTGGCAATACTTATGTAGAAAGCAGGGTCTCGGTTGGGTAGGGAACACCGCTGTAGGCCACATCCGAGTGTTTTCCTCTTCGTCTTATTGTCTCTCGACCTTCTGTCCATTTCTCATTTTTCTCCTCCGCAGGGAACGCTGGTGTACCTGTCCATCCTACGGCTGCAGAGCGCTCCCGACCTCCTGTACGCCCGCTCCCTCGATGAACTGGGTAGCAGCAACACAGAGCTGGGTCAGCTCTGCTTCACCAACTCAGCGGAGTTTCACACCTCACCTGTCGGGGGAACAGCGGTTGGCAAGAACGATCCCTTGCCAAAGAATTAACGAGTTTTAAAGTCCCCAAGCTACTTTATTGTAATAAAGACATTTTTGTTGAATCTGAACTTGATTAGTGAAGCAAATATTTTATTTTAACATTTATTTATTTATTTGAGACTTGATATGCCTTTAACTGCCAGACAGAGCAAAGCGGTTTACAAAAATAAAAACAAAACACAAAGCAAAGAAAGAACTACAATATTGGGACAGGAAAGGTAAGCAAGCACAGAAACAGAAGTATTTCATTAGAGGTAGACATATAATGCAGAGATCAGTTGTGAAGGGGAAGAGTGTACCTGGAAAAGGCATTGAGTGACTCAGGTGGCCAGAATTTGTTCTGCAGCTTGAATTGTAGGAGCTACATCACGGTGGAGTCCTTTTACAATGGCGCGGTAGTCTCTATGCGAGTGCATCGTACGCCAAAACAAGACTACCGTCTGGCTAGTGTGCCCCCTGGAGGTCATTTCGGATTTGGCACGTGCCCATAACCCCGGGACAAATTATTTCTTAATTTCCTACTGCACGCAGCATTTCCTACGTTAATCGGCAATCGGCACGTGCTGGCCAGTCACCGCGCATGTAGTGCGTGAGCCTCGTTAGGTCAGTGGGTGGCGGTAAGGTCTCAGGCCAAAAATGGACGAGCGCTGGTTTCAATTTTAGCGCACGTCCATTTTCCGGCCCCTTAAAAAAAGGCCCAGTGCATGGCCAAAAGACGCACTTGCACTGGATCCCCATAATTGGAAGGTGACCAATCTAATGCCAGTTTTTGAAAAAAGATCCTGGGGTGATCTAGAAAACAGCCCAGTGAGCGTGATGTCAGTGCCAGGCAGAACGGTGGAAGCTATTCTGAATAATTAATCATTGAACACACAGATAGATATGGCTTAATGAGGCAGAGCCAAGATGGGCTTTGCAAAGGGAAGTTTTGCCTTAGCAATTTCTTTAATTATTTTGATGGCGTTAATAAATATGTGGACAGGGCTGAACTGGTCAATATTGTCTATATAGATTTTCAAAAAGCTTTTGACAAAGTCCCTCGTGAGAGACGTCTGAGAAAATTAAAGAGTCAAGGGATAGGAGGTAATGATGTATTATGGATTGGGAACTGGTTAAAAGGTAGACAACACAGAGCAGGTCTAAATAGTCCATTTCATCAATGGGGAAAGGTAAATAGCAGAGATCTGTGCTAGGACTGGTGCTTTCTATCATATTTATAAATGAAATGGAAATGGGAGCAGTGGGTGTGGGGAGGTAACCAAATTTGCGGACGACACAAAATTATTTAGTTGTGAAATCACGAGCAGATTTGAAGGCTGGTTAAGTGGTTGTGCCTAACTTAGGTCTCCTTTTACAAAGTGCCACTCTGTGGCAAATGCCACAAAGCCCACTCAATTCCTATGGGCTTCGTCGCATTTGCTTGCCAGAATTGCTAGCGCAGCTTTGTAAAAGGACCCTTAGGCAGTTATAGAATACATGCAGGGATGTGCCTATAAGCTCAAGTCCAGGACCGGCCCATGCCCGTCCCCAGTCCATGTCTCTTTGGACTTGTGTAACTAATCTTATTCTATAACTTCTGAGCTTGAATTTACGTGCTTATCCCTAGGTTCTATATATGGCGCCTAGATTTGCATGACAAAATTTGTGTGCATTCCTGAGATGCACACACAAATTAATTGCTGAGCCAATTAATGTCAATTTATTGGGTGCTAAGCTAATGATCCATTATTGATGTTAATTGGCACTGAGAAATGTCAATTTATTGGGTACTATCTATTATTGTTAATTGGCTCCCATTAGAAATGTCAATTTATTGGTTACTATCGATCAATTAATGTTAATTGGCACTCATTTGAATTTGCTTGCTTATCTGGCTGTGCGTTATTCTGATGCCTAACTCTACTACCGTGCAACTCAAAAGGGGGCGTGGTCATTCTTAAAGAAGACGGCCTCAGCGTGCCAAACTTAGGTGCCAGCTTTTACACCAGGTTTCAGCAGGCGTTAAGTCTGGAATTGGTGCTGGAATTGGCGCGTTCCTTTTATAAAATCACGCTCAGTGCCGATTTTCTCCAGCGCTGAATTTTGAGCGCCATGTGTAGAGTTTCTCCCAAAGTGTAAATTTGGGCACACAAGTTTATAGAATGTGAGGGACAGAAAAAACCCCCATCCTAATCATAAATATACAATGTTGGGTTCCACATTAGAAGTCACCACCCAAGAAAAGGATCTCATCACAGGAAAAGGGGCATGAAATGAAGCTGTTAAATAGTAAATTTAAACAAACCGGAGAAAATATTTCTTCACTCAATGTGCAAATAAACTCTAGAATTTGTTGCCAGAGAATGTGGTAAAAGCAATTAGCTTAGCAGGGTTTAAAAAAGGTTTGGATACTTTCCTAAATGTCCATAAGCCATTATTAAGATGGACTTGGGGAAAATCCACTGCTGATTTCTGGGATAAGCAGCATAAAATCTGTTTTACTGGTCTGGGATCTTGCCAGGTACTTGTGATCTGGATTGGCCACTGTTGGAAACAGGATGCTGGGCTTGATGGACGTTCAGTCCCAGTACGGCAACACTTTTGTTCTGATGAAGTCACTGGACAATAGGCTGAAATTCACAGCTCAGTATGCTACGGGCAGCATAACTATAGACCCTTTGGAATGATTCAGAAAGGAACGCAGATTATAATAATTAGGGCTTCTAAGGTGTTTAGAAAATGTAAATTTAGGGGGTTCATTAACTAATTGGCGCTCCTTGAGAGAACAAATAATTGTTTATTCGTGACTTGGTGGCACAGGTACTGCTACCTTTTCCTGTGAAATGAAAAACATACATTTGTTTAGCTGAGGCGGAAAAAGGCACAAAAACAGCGTGGAGAATCCAAGGCAGGCAAGGGAGGGGTGAGGAAGAACTGGGTAAGTTTTAGTTTTTTAGCAGTATTTATTGATTAAAACATATTAAAGGATGTTAAACTCTAGGGAAAGACAGGATACCACAGAACGCATTAAAATGTTTTGCGGTACTTTGCCTATTTGCAAGCACTAACTGGCATAGCACCTATTTTTAAGAAATATTTTTTGGAGGGGGCTAGCACGTTTGTGTTAGCGCAGACGAACCCCCGGATTTTAGGTATTACGACTTGAGTTGCATGCACACTCAATTAGCTTAACAAGCCAATCAGCGTTGATAATTGGAACTTAAGAAGCAATTATTGACACTTTTGCATGCACAATTACGCACACAAATGTCTAAGCGTATTTGTGATGCGCATAAATTCTAAATATAGTTGCAGAAAATGGCTGTTGGGCGTATTCCGTAACCTGGTGGTAACTGGGCAGTGTGCAGTGCTGCCCAATTACTGCCGGGTAAACGTCGGCACTACAAAATTGCAAATATTTTTCTAGCGCTGGAAACAGCAAGCACTGGAGGTGGGAACTACTGCCGGGTGATCGTTCCGGATTGAAAGGGCCCCTAAGTTTTTACAGGTGCCATGCTCGACCTGGAATAGGCTCTCATTGTGTGATATCAGGATGCCCAGTTGTGAAATTGCTGCCGTAGCGCTAAGACACAATACATAGGGCCTGATATCCAGCTGGTGGCGATCAGCATTTTGCTGACCACCGCCGGCTTTAAACTTGGAAATTCAGGAGTCCTTTTACTAAGGTGCACTGAAAAATGGCCTGTGTTAGTGCAGGCACGTGTTTTAGAAACGTGCAGATCCATTTTTCAGCATGCCTGTAAAAAAAAGGCCGGGGGGGGGGGGGGGGGGGGCAAAAATGGACATGCAGCAAAATAAAAATTGGTGTGCATCCATTTTGGATCCGAGACCTTACTGCCTGGTTAGAACCATGCGTTAGACAACAAAAAATATTTTTGACGTGTGTATCGGACGCGCGCAAAAAAAAATGGAACTACCGCCTGGGCCACTCAGTGGTTCCAAACTGATGTGCATTGGATATGCGTAGGCGCCTATGTGGATTAGTAAAAGGGCCCCTCAATGTCAGGCCAAGTCTGGACATTGAATTTCTGGGTTTCTGGAGCTGGTTAAGTGCAATATTCAGTATGAAGACAGGTCACATAAAACTCTTATCTTTTTTATGGGATTAACCTGGCTGGTTAAGAGCTGAATATCAGCACTTAACCGGCCAAGTGCCAACTGTACCCCCCAGAACTCCCCCAAATAGCTATTTCTCACTTCGGCGCTAATCGGTTGTTTTCAGTGGCACTAAGTGATTAAATGCTGGTGAAAATAACCGGTTACCTGTCCAGGAGCCAGTTAAATCGCTTTGTATATTGAGCCTGTGTATTTTAGGATGGTGGGAGAGCCAATTTAATAAGAAGCCTTTCCCCACATTCACAATTTAATTTTGGGATGCCACCAGGTTCCTTAATAAACATGGTGCAGTTCAGGAGCCAGCGAAGGAAACAACATTTCTCTGGAAGCAGAATAGATCTTAATAAATTAAAAGCGATTGACGTGATTGGCTTCGTTGTTTGGTAAACTATGACTCGCTGGAAATCGATCAGCTATGCTGCACGTGCATGGCATATGTATAGGGTTTATTTATACACAGGCAGGCTGCAGCATATGAAAGTATTGGAAACAAACGTTACATGAGCCTGGAGCTGCAGAAGGGAGCCACTTCCCAGGAACAGGCTTTTCCTGCTTTTTCCTCTGGCAGCTGAAGGAAAGAGGGGGCAGGGACAGAGGGGAGGCACAAAACCAGGAATGACTGTCATCTCTTACCCTGAAACCAGGCTGCGCAGCAGCTTTTTAGACCCAGGGCCGCCGAGAGGGGGAGCAGGGGGACAAAATTCCCTGGCGCTGCAGTTCCCTGTCTCACCTGCCTGCCTCCTCGGCTCCAGGCCCCCTGCATTTGAAGCGGCAGTCACAGATCGCCTTCCTTCGGGCCTTCCCTCCCTGTGTCCCACCCTCGCGGAAACCAGAAGTTACATCAGACGAGGGCGGGACACAGGAAGGGAAGGCCAGAAGAGAGGCGATCTGCGACTGCCGCCTTGAAAGCAGGGGGCCCAGAGCCGTGGAGGCAGGCAGGTGAGACCGCGGACTGCAGCAGCGGGGGGAGCGACGGGGGGCGGCAGCGGCGGGGGGTGGGGGCAGGGCGGCCTTGCCCCAGGCACGGCCTAGTCTCTTGGTGGCCCTGTTTAGACCATATGGACTGAGTTCTATATATCACACCTAAAAAATCAGTGCCAAAATGAAATACGTCTAGGCTGAATTTCCATGCGGTTTATACAATATAAATTTAGTTGTGGGCAGCTACGCTAAGTAAAACTTGGTATAAATGCAGACACCTAAATTATGCGCTGACAAGGTGTATTCTGTAACAATGTGCATAGATTTTAGAAATGTGCATAATTCGCCCATTCCACACCCCCTTTTCAACTACGCAACTTAGAATTTACACGCATCACGTTATAGAATATGCTTGACAGCTGTGCACGTAAATTCTAATTAGTCAATAATTGCTTAATTGGTAATTATTGGTGCTGATTGGCTCGTTAACTTGCGTGCGCAAATCCAGAATACGACTGGATTTGCACACACAACTTAAAGTCATGCTATATAGAATTCAGCGACATGGGGGTAATTCTCTATAGCTCACCTGGGATGCTGAGCGTGGATTCTATAAGAGCAATTGCTGTTGTAGAATTAGTAGTGTCAGTCCGGATTTACACGACTAACTTTATGTGCAAGCACTTATGCTAACTGAATGGCAGGCGTTAAGTGCTAGCGCTAGCATTCTACAACCAGTGCATGTTTCAGGGACGCCCCTGTCCCGCCACATACACATCCCTTTGCAGTTGCATATGATGGACTTTGCGTGCGCAGTTTACAGAATTCTAAGGGTAGCTGCGTGCACAACTGCCAATAATTGGTTAATGCCAATTAGCAGCTAATTATTAACTTACACCATTGACACTACCCTGTAACTTGCATGTGCAACTTTGCACACATGGAGGGGCATAATCGAATGGGGGCGCCCATCTCTAAGGACGTCCCGGCGAAGGGGCAGGGAAACCCGTATTATCGAAACAAGATGGGTGTCCATCTTTCGTTTCGATAATATGGTCGGGGACGCCCAAATGTCAACATTTAGGTCGACCATAGAGCTGGTTGTCCCCGGTTTTCGGCCATAATGGAAACCGAGGATGCCCATCTCAAAAACGACCAAATCCAAGGCATCTGGTCGTGGGAGGAGCCAGCATTCGTAGTGCACTGGTCCCCCTCACATGCCAGGACACCAACCGGGGGCACTGCAGTGGACTTCAGAAATTGCTCCCAGGTGCATAGCTCCCTTACTTTGGGTGCTGAGCCCCCCAAAACCCATTCCCCACAACTGTACAACACTACCATAGCCCTTACAGGTGAAGGGGGGCACCTAAATGTGGGTACAGTGGGTTTCTGGTGGGTTTCGAAGGGCTCACATTTATCACCACAAGTGTAACAGGTAGGGGGGAGGATGGGCCTGGGTCCACTTGACTGAAGTGTATTGCACCCACTAAAATTGCTCCAGGGACCTGAACACTGCTGTCATAGAGCTGTATGACATTTGAAGCTGGCATAGAGGCAGGCAAAAAATATTTTTAAAGTTTTTTTTTGAGGGTGGGAGGGGGTTAGTGACCACTGGGGGAGTAAGGGGAGGTCATCCCCATTTCCTCTGGTGGGAGGTCATCCCCATTCCCTCTGGTGATCATCTAGTCAGTTTGGGTACCTTTTTGAGGCTTGGTCGTGAAAAAAAAATGGACCAAGTCTACCAAACGCTCGCCAGGGACGCCCTTCTTTTTTCCATTATCAGCCGAGGATGCCCATGTGTTAGGCACGCCCCAGTCCTGCCTTCGCTATGCTTCCGACACGCCCCCCTGAAGTTTGGTCGTCCCCACGATGGACTGCAGTTGAGGACGCCCAAAATCAGCTTTCGATTATGCCGATTTGTGCGACCCTGAGAGGACGCCCATCACCTGACTTGTGTCGGAAGATGGGCGCTCTTCTCTTTGAAAATGCCCCTTTAAGGGGCCCTTAAGGGTTGGCGCGTGGGAATGGGATTTCTACGCACCAACCCGGAATTACTGCAGCAGTAATTCCCACACCCAGCATGCATCATTTCTGGCACTACCAAAATATTTTCTACTTTTGTAGCACTGGTGCTTACCTGGCGGTAATTGGTGCTGCTTGGTTGCCATCGGGTTAGCAAGGGAGCCCGTACCGTCACCTCGATGGGTAGCGGTAAGTGCTCCCCCTTTCCCCCCGAAATGGCCATGCAGTAAGTGGTTCACTTACCGCAGGGCCATTTCTTGTTTTTTTTAAAGAAACGGTAAAAGGGGACCTCAGACCCTTAGCGTGAAACTGGGTGCTCAAGTTTAAGAATTTTCTTGAACATTTTGACAATTTTTTTTTAAAGTACCCCAGTGCAACTGCAGAAGCCTGAGGTAAACACAGAGGGGGATCCTTAGGTGCGAGGGTAGACCCCCATGCCAGGGGTGGGCTCTGCGGTATTCCATCAGGTACAGTCAAGCCATCATTTTCGACCTCATCAGACCCCACAGATGTACAACCCCCCCCCCACCCCTTCCAAAAGAATGGACTTAATCGCTTGCATTTAATCAGAAATCCATTATAATTTATTTATCAAACAATCAATATACAGTTTTGGGGACTGTTCACGTTCCACCCCTTCCCATCATCATCCATCGCTGGATTTTACCAATTAGAGGTGCTCCCGCATTTAACATAGTAAATAGTAGAGGACAGCACAGAAAGACTAACCGACCCATCCAGTCTGCCAGCGTCTTATAGCCACACTGCTCAGGATAGAAGTCTCCCAAATCCCTAAAATTGATTTAAAACCTCTACTCACCAAAAAAAAAAAAAAAAAACCTGGGCAGTTTCTCTTTTGTCAAGGCACTTTTAAGTTTTTATTCCATTGTGGTGTGTGTGTGGAGTAAATTTAAAAAAAAAATCATTTTATGTAAAATAAAACCAAGACAACAGGATGTTTGCAGAGGGTCCGTGGTCTGGGGATACAAGGGAAGCACACTGCTGAGCTAAGGTGTTTAAGGGCTCCCTACAAGCTCAGAAGGTTGGGCGAGTGGCATTTGAGCTGCTTCATTCATTTTCTACCAGCCCCCCTCCCCTTTTAGCTTGGTGTTTGAGTGTGGCCCCCCCCCCCCCCAAAAAAAACCCCCAAAACAAATCTAGCTAGTTTTTGCAAGATAAATGACTAAATGTTAATTAACCTGGTCTCCAGGGCCTGGATATTCATGAAGGAATACCCTGAAAATCAGCTGGGGGGGGGGGGGCACCCCACATTTTTTTTTGCTCACACCTTTTTCAGTAGTAGCTCAAGGTGAGTTACATTCAGGTACTCTGGATGTTTCTCTGTCCCAGGAGGGCTCACAATCTAAGTCTGTACCTGAGGCAATAGAGGGTTAATTTAACGATAATAAACTCTCTGGGACAAGCACTTCTTGCACCTTGTATGTAATTTGTGCTAACGGAGGTGAGTTCTGCTCCTTTTGCCCTGTATCCTTCAGATTCTCCAACAAACAAAAAGAAAAATGAATCCAGACAGCATCCAGTCTATTAAGATATGAATTTGTCTGCTGGGCTTTGATTTGCATGTAACTGGATTTCGTATTTCTGACACCTCCTTTTTTTGGTTTGGTATGGGGGATAGGATACCGGGGGGGGGGGGGGGGGGAAGCCTTCTTTTATGTTCTTGTGCAGTACCCTCCATTCCCTGGCTTCATTTTCAGGTACAAATACATATGCCTGGTCTGAACACACGGTCCTGCACTTATCTGTAATGTCATATTACAGCAAGAATACACCAAAAAAGAAAACACATCAAGGAAAAAGAAAAAAGCACACACACAAATTCATACATATATACAAACACACATGTATACAAAACATCCTCCTGCAAAATTCATGTGTTTTGGGACTCAGGAGTGCTGTAGCAGGGTTAAAAATTTGTACCATTTCACCAGCCTGAAACTTGATTTAGTTGGAGGCAGATATGTAGACTCTGGTGTTGTAATTAGAACTTTCAGCCCATAACCTAGACTCATTTAATTGCATTTCTAGGGATGCCCTTCATTCCAGCCTGAGATAAGCAGAATGGGAAATCTCTAAATAAATCCCATAAGCTCTCCGGAATATTTAATGGAATGAGGAAAGAAAAAAGGGGAAATAGATGAAAAAAAAATATCATGGTCCTGTGGATATATTTCGGATTTCCATAATAATGTGCGGCCCCTTACTCATCAAAAAAGATGTTCCACCCAGAACTAATACCTGCCGGGTTCATGTTCTGTGCATATATGCGGATTCAAAGTCCACCACTGTCTGGATACCTCATGTCACCCCCCCCCCCCCCCACTTGAATGTCTTGCAAATTTGTTATGAGTAGGACACCAAACCAAAATATTATTAGTGCTAAATAGAAACCTGGACTAGTCCCCTCCCCCACCACTTTCCTCCCATGGCACAGCCGAGAAATGAAATGCAACAGCAGAAGTTTTGAGACCGTTTAACGAGGAGAGGAACAAAACCAAAACACTCTCTTTGATGAATGCTCTCCCTGCCGTAACCCTCAAGTAGTGTTTCAGAAGCAAGAAGCAGAACCGGGTCTGGCTGTTAATTTTTTTGCAATTCTACAACCTGCGAGCAGCTATATTTGGAGGGTTATATATAGAGAATCCTGAAGGAGTAGTAACTTAAAAATAAAAAAGGAGATGTTTTTCAGTCTGATATATATATTTTTTATATGAATACACTTTTAGTCTGGTAGGAGGGTGAGAGTATTTTGCTCTGTGTTTCCCGTGTGGTGGTGGGAAGCCCAAGGATTTCCGCATTCCCACCTCTCAGCATTTGTCGTCCTCACCAAAAGACTGGCAGAAACAAAGTTCAAACAAGCGCATGTGAAGGAGAACCCAAAGGTGACCATAGAGAAAACTAAAAAACTGAAAACTATCGAAGATCAAAGTTTACAAATTTTTGATGTTCTTAAAATCGAAGAGACCAGTCTTCGTTAAGGAAAGGGGGGTGGGGGAGGTGAAAGGTTGTCCAGCAAACTCTTGGAATGTACTGCTTGTTGATACTCTTCTCACTTTGCCGACAGAGCACCTCCCCGCCCAACTGTAACTGAATGCTATCAAGTCTGTATTTTTCCCCAAGTGAAAGGTGCTCTCGTTTTCAATCTCTCTCTCCAGCATCCTTCAAGGCTTAGGTCTTCAATATGTTATTCTTACGCCGGCAAACTGAGTTTCTTCCCCTTTAGGACTGTTGGAGATATAAAACAAAACAAATTAAGAGCAATGTCAGTCAATCCTTTTCCTTCCCAGAACAGACCTCTAATTCTGGAGGCTACATATTTTTCTAAAAACATTAAGAAGACAGCACAGTTTAGAGGAAGGTGCCAGAAATAGGGAAAGACCTACAGAATACAGTGCTTTTAAGGAACTGAAAATGTACACTATAGAAGAAAGAAGGGAAAGGGGGCGAATTCGATATAACAGGAACATTCAAATATTTGAAAGCCTTTAAGGGATATTCAGCCGGCAGTGGTCAGCATTTTTGGCCACTGTTGGCGTTTTACCTGGATATTCAATGCCGGACCATGTCCGGACACTAGCACTGAATATCCAGGTTTGTGCAGCTGGCTATCCCTTAGATTGTAAGCTCTTTGAGCAGGGACTGTCTTTCTTCTATGTTTGTGCAGCGCTGCGTATGCCTTGAAGCGCTATAGAAATGCTAAATAGTAGTAGTAGTAGTAGTACCCAGTTAAATGCGATATTCAGAACTTAACTGCTTATGTGAAACCAGACAAAGATAAGACTGTGTTTTATGCAGTACAATTTGTCTGCTTACCTTAGATGGTTAAGAGCCAACTCTGCCCCTGGACTACTCACAAAATCGCCAGCTATGGCTTTAGTGGTTATTGCTGATATTCAGCACCATTAACCGGTTAAGTGCTGGGACAGAATACATAAGAACATAAGAATAACCATACTGGGACAGACCAGTGGTCCGTCTAGCTCAGTATCCTGTTTCCAACAGTGGCCAATCAAGGTCACAAGTACCTGGCAGAAACCCCAACAGAACTCGAGTTTGTCAGGGTAGGTATCGAAGCTGGTGTTAAGAGGGATACCTGAGACTAAGTAGGGTCTGCAGTTTCACACTTTGGCCCACCTCTAAGTAAAGAGAGCAGAGTGGACAGACCGCAGTGCACAAGGTTAAGATAACAGTGGCTGAACTTTGTTCATCTCAACACTACTAGTGCTTGGGCCGGAAGTGCTCATCACAACTCACAGGCTAATGGGGTGGAGGAGGAACATGCATTGCGACGACTCTGCCTACAGTGGCACCTAATAATCTGGTGCTGAAAGCTATCACTGGAAAGACTTCCAATGAGAGTGGCCTTCTCAATGAAAGGAGGACACTTTGATGGTCCTAGGTCACGTAGGAAGAGAAAATGGCAGAAATCAGAGCACATACAAAAGGAAGGCCCTGTTGAGCATCACCAACAATTAGACCACAGACCCTCCAATGAGTGCCTTTTCCACTCTAGCTTACCCTTAGTAATGTACAAGTAGAAAAAGTCGCAGTAGAGGATTGTCTGTACCAGCCCAGCCACAATAGCGATGAGGTCAAAGAAACCTTCAAACTGATAGCGCCAGATCCAGTTGAAGAGGTAGAGGGTGCGGTACACGCCAAGTGCAAAGAGGTAGTGGCTGGTAATAGTCTCTGCCTCGCCTGTCTTACTGACCATGAATAGCTGGGGCAGGATGGCTACAGACTCCAAGTATATGGAAAATGTCCAGAGGATCTGCAAAGGGATAAGGGAACAGATTATTTATAATCCTACCAACACTGTTCACATTAACCATAGTTACTTACACCTCTGTGGGACTGTCTACTTTTCCTGAGACTTTACATGTTCCATCATTGTTTACAGGTTTCTGAGATTGTCTACATTTCCTGAAGGTTAATATGCTCCATCATTGTTTACACTTCTCTGGGATCATCTGCTTTACCTGCACTGTTTACACAGCTCTTGAATGGAGTTTCCTTCTGCGTTACTCAGGTTTCCCAAGGTTTGTTAGTCTCCAGGGCTATACACGATACTAACTTTATTAGTGTCCTGTAAGAATCTTTACTCCACCCAACATGTTTTTTCGGTCCCCCTGACTGACTTGTAAACATTTTTCTGGACTGTCCTTTAACCCATTCCAGATCTACCACATCCCTTACCAGCAGACTAACAAAAAGCTAGGGGGCAGCCTGTGATGGCCATGACTCAGGAAACGCATGCTTTTCTCGCCCTGTATAAGTACATAAGTATTGCCATACTGGGAAAGACCAAAGGTCCATCAAGACCAGCATCCTGTTTCCAACAGTGGCCAATCCAGGTCACAAATACCTGGCAAGATCTCAAAAAAGTACAAAACATTCTATGCTGCTTATCCCAGAAATAGTGGATTTTCCCCATTTAATAATGGTCTATGGACTTTTCCTTTAGGAAGCCGTCCAAACCTTTTTAAAACTCCGCTAAGCTAACCACCATTACCACATTCTCTGGCAACGAATTCCAGAGTTTAATTACACGTTGAGTGAAGAAACATTTTCTCCGATTCATTTTAAATTTACTACATTGTAACTTCATCGTATGCCCCCTAGTCCTAGTATTTTTGGAAAGCTTCGCATCTACCTGTTCAACTCCATTCATCATTCATTATTTTATAGACCTCTATCATATCTCCTCTCAGCCGCCCGGTATTGTTTTGGTGGTGGTAGTTGGAAAACTGCTTGGCTTATCCTTCACAGCCACAGTGTATGGCCTACCTCCAGCGGGGTGAAATCATGGTTAACTAGGAAGGCCAGGATGGCGGTCGGGGCAACAAGAAACTCCACACGGAAAGTGTCATGGTTCCCATCGTAGGTGGCTTTGAACTTGCTATAGATCATCCACACCATAGCATAGGAGCAGGCGATGTATACCACCTGCAGAGAGAGACGAAGGAAATGAGGAGGGATAATGTTAAAACAAAAGGAAGAAAGAGAACCAGAAGAGAACGGAAGAGAAAAAAAACAGCTAATTAATTCTTCGGCATTAATATTCAGGGAATCAGTAAATAAGGAGAGTTTAAGGGCAGCTTTCGAACAGTAAAAGTCCATCTAATTTATTGATCTGGCTCTTATATTTCCATATTATAATTCTCACCACCTTGCAGTATCCAATGATGTTGTAGGCTACGAGCTTTTCAGATCATATAGGTTCCCTCTTCAGGTGCTAGATCTGAAAATTGAATGCCCAGGTATGCTATCCTCTCTGGATCATTCCCACGCTGGATTGCACGTAAAAAGAGTCACCTGACCTGTGAAGGAGCCACTATTCCCTCAGACCGTTGGTAGCTGCTAAAACTTCTCATGGCCACAGACATCTTAATTTGAGCCCAGGAAATCCCCCCCACCGGATGGTTATATAAATCCTACAAGGAAGGAAGAGCAGTCACATGGACAGCAAGCAGGGGTTTGGGGTAGGTCTCATACCACCTCTGCAACTAGGCCACAGGAAGTGGGAACAGAAAGTTTGAAGGGAGACAGGAGAAAGTGGTGCAGAGAGGGCTGAAGAGAAACTTATTGCTTGATGAAAAGGCCGAGATACGGCGAGAGAGGACATGAAAGGGGGAGGGAAGGAATACTGGAAACATTAGCCAGAGAGGGAGGATTCATAACCTAGAGTGGGGGAAAGAGGGAAGGCAGAGGGCAGAGAGGGAGTGACTACAGTCCAGACAAGAAAAAGAGAAAATACTAAAACATACTGCTCTCTGGAGCAATATAGCAAGCTGGAATAAAACACCCATTTGTACCCTGTGATGGCATATATTTATTACCCCTGAGGCTACGAGGACAGAGAGATATGATAAGATAAGCCAGCGGACCGCAGATGATGGGAAAGAAGTGCAGAGCCAAGCCACGCTTCTGACTCTGTCAGGCAACATCTGTCTTCTTTAGTGCATGTTCTGAGCTGGGACTCTGATGGCACGCTGGGGAAGCTGCTCTCTACTCACATTTCTCAGCTCTTGGGAATTATGGTGTGGGGAGAGCAGGAGGAGGGGATGGCAAGATGTTTCGCTTCACTGCCCCCTCTTCATTTTTCTTCACTTGCCAGGGAGCTGTGTGTGCAGAGCTGGTACTGAAGGACAGAGGATGTGCTAGAAAGGGGGTGCTGGGGGGGGGGGGGGGGAGCAGAGATACAGGACTGAAGGGCTCAGGGGATAGAGACAGGGATACAGAGCCTTTGACCTCTAGGACTGGATGGACACAAGGATACAGAGCCTGTTACCTCTAGGACTGGAGGGTTCAGGGAATGGACACAGGGCTACAGAGCCTGTCACCTCTAGGACTGGAGGATTCAGGGGATGGACACAGGGCTACAGAGCCTGTCACCTCTAGGACTGAAGGGCTCAGGGGATGGACACAGGGATACAGAGCCTTTGACCTCTAGGACTGGAGGGTTCAGGGGATGGACACAGGGATACAGAGCCTTTGACCTCTAGGACTGAAGGGCTCAGGGGATGGACACAGGGATACAGAGCCTTTGACCTCTAGGACTGGAGGGTTCAGGGGATGGACACAGGGATACAGAGCCTTTGACCTCTAGGACTGGAGGGTTCAGGGGATGGACACAGGGATACAGATCCTGTCGCCTTTTATTCCCTTACCCTTAATTGTTCTGTTTACCTGTCTTATCTAGATTGTAAGCTCTTTGAGCAGGGACTGTCTTTTTGTGTATGGTGTACAGCGCTGCGTATGCCTTGTAGCGCTATAGAAATGATAAATACTAGTAGTAGTAGAACTGGAGGGTTCAGGGGATGGACACAGGGATACAAAACCTGTCACCTTTAGGACTGGAGAATTTAGGGGACAGAGGCTACACACCTCTAGCGCTGGAAGGCTCAGACACTGGATGCAGGGACACAGAGCCTTTTTTGAGTATTCTGGTGACATTTCCTTACCTTCATGCCTGTGTTGTAGAAAGAGATGAAGTTGGTGAAAAGGTCTAGGTACCGCGTTGTAAAGACCACAGCAAACAGCGCCTGGCTCTTGCCGGAGATACCTGAGAAGTGAAACAAGGGGAAGGTGAATTAACAGCCCAGGACAGAACGAGACACCTGGGCAGTGCAAAGAGACCACAAGTCCTCAGCCACACGGGGAGCGGGGAGGGGATGACAATTCCTGCAAACATGACAACCTTCCTTCTAGATAACGCTTCTCTTCGAGGCACAAATAGCCATTCGGGATTCCAGGATATCCAGAATGAACATGCTTAACAATATAATATCAGAGATAACTAAATCATTCTATACCTATATTAAAAACATCATTGATTTCTGATGATACATGTTGTACACAATAAAATATAGTAACATAGTAAATGACGGCAGATAAAGACCTGAACGGTCCATCCAATCTGCCCAACAAGATAAACTCATTTTACATGGTATGCGATACTTTATACCAGAGTTTGATTTGTCCTTGAGGTCATCCCTGATTCCCTCCGGTGGTCATCTGGTCAGTTCGAGCACCTTTTTGAGGCTTGGTCGTAAAAAAAAAAATGGATCAAGTCGGCCAAGTGCTCGTCAGGGACGCCCTTCTTTTTTCCATTATGGGTCGAGGACGCCCATGTGTTAGGCACGCCCAAGTCCCGCCTTCGCTATGCCTCCGACATGCCCCCGGGAACTTTGGTCATCCCCGCGACGGAAAGCAGTTGAGGACGCCCAAAATTGGCTTTCGATTATGCCAATTTGGGCAATCCTGTGAGGACACCCATCTCCCGATTTGTGTTGAAAGATGGGTGCCCTTCTCTTTCGAAAATAAGCCTGAAAGTTGATGCCTCTTTTGGGTTACCCTGGCAATATCTGGAAATACTTATAGTTCATAAAGAGTTCTTCTCTATGCTGAAAAAAATTGTCTTAGTACATGAGGACATCGCCGGGCAGACTTTCACGGTCTGTGTCCCGCAAATGGCAAGACGAATTCGGATAGGCTGGAGTGGGCTTTGACGGCAACTCCAGTCGTTGGAATGTAAGGACAGAGTCAGGCGGACTTCTACGGTCTACGTCCCAGAAACAACAAAGACCATGATCAAGTATATAATATCACGTTAATTGCCGATTTAATCCAGAGGCGTAGCCAGACCTCAATTTGGGGGGAGAGGGGGGGGGGGCCTGAGCCCAAAATGGGGGACACATTTTGCCTGCCTCTCTCTGTCTCCGCCGCAACCACATACCTGGGCGGCTGGTGGGGGTCTCTAAGCCGCGCCAGCAGAAGCCCTCCTGTGGCAATACTTGGTACCGTGGCAGCTGCATCCCGGGCCTGGCTTTGTATCTTGACTGCCCTGCTTCTCCCCCCACCCCGTCCATCTACAGCGGGTGTTGCTGCACCCTCCCTGTCACCCACCTCCAATTCCCTTGCATCCAACATCCGTAAAACCGCTCCTCAAACGCCCCTCCAGCTTTATTCAGAGTTATTACAGCAGCCGCCAGCCACGCCGCAAATAATCCAGGGACTGGGATGATGGGCAGGAAGCAGAAGTTAATAAAAAAGAAATGCGGCTTCAAACTGATTTGTGCTGGCTCTGATCTCTAAAATGAATTACTCGTTCTGCCCTTTCTCATTTTTAAAATGTTTTTTTTTTCCCCAAGCAACTGAGTTCTCGACTTACGGGGAAACTGGGGGATCGTGGGCATGGGCCGTTTACACCCCATTTCAGGCGCAGGCCTTGCTCTGTAACGTTTCTGGATCCAGGTGGTGTCCACAAGATCACTTCCCAAAAAGATTTACCGTGTACATTTAAAGCATGGATGGTGAGAAGAAGAAGAAACGAGCATCATTGGCCCATGGTTATGGAGAAGAAGCTAAAAGCATCCAGTTCAGGGATGGCGTGGGGGGGAGGGGTGTGTGTGCCTCAATTTAAAAATAAGCAAAATAAGCAAGCCGGAGAACAATACATTGAGAAATTGATTTTTACATGTGTTTCTCAGTAAATTATTATTGTCACAAATTGATTAGGTATAAATTGGAGAGAAAAATGAGGTACTGGGGGGGGGGGGGTCTTAGTAATTTTGCTTAAAATGATCAAGTAGACTGGAGAAAAGAGGGGGTGTCACCTATTAATAAACCATGAGTGGGGGGATCTCTTAGGATGCACGGCCTGTGCCGTGTGGTCGAGAGCAGCTCTTCAAAACCTTGAAAGAACAGTGTCTTGTTTCCAACAGTGGCCAATCCAGGTCCAAGTACTACTACTACTTATCATTTGTAAAGTGCCACCAAACAGCAAGACAGATTTTATACTGCTTATCCCAGAATTTAATTACACAGAGTGAAGAAATGTTTTCTCTGGTTTGTTTTAAATTCCCTAATTAGTAGCTTCATTGCATGCCCCTAAGTCCTAGTATGTTTGGAAAGAGTAAACAAGTGATTCGCATGCACCTGTTCCACTATACTCAGTATTTTACAGACTTCTATCATATCTCCCCTCGGCCGTCTCTTCTCCAAGCTGAAGAGCCCTAGCCGTTTCAGCCTTTCCTTATAGGGAAGTCATCCCATCCCCTTTGTCAATTTTGTTCCCTTTCTCTGTACCTTTTTGTAATTCTGCTGTACCTTTTTTTGAGATGCAATGAACAAAATTGTACACAATATTTGAGATGCAGTTGCACCATGGAAACAGTGGTGCACAGGCCCTTTGGCTCGCTTGGTCTACCAGGCTCTTCATCTGCCCATTGTTTCACCTCAGACCTTCATACTACTACTACTTAGCATTTCTAGAGCGCTACTAGGGTTACATAGCGCTGTACAGTTTAACAAAGAAGGACAGTCCCTGCTTGAAGGAGCTTACAATCTAAAGGACGAAATGTCAAGTTGGTGCAGTCAAGATTTCCTGAATAGAGGTGTAGTGGTTAGGTGCCGAAGGCGACATTGAAGAGGTGGGCTTTGAGCAAGGATTTGAAAATGGGCAGGGAGGGGGCCTGGCTTATGGGCTCAGGGAGTTTATTCCAAGCATGGGGTGAAGTGAGGCAGAAAGGGTGGAGCCTGGAGTTGGCAGTGGTGGAGAAGGATACTGAGAGGAGGGATTTGTCTTGAGAGCGGAGGTTATGGGTAGGAACGTAAGGGGAGATGGGGGTAGAGAGTTAAGGAGGGGCTGCAGATCGAGTGCATTTGTAGGTTAGTAGGAGAAGCTTGAACTGTATGCGGTACCTGATCAGAATCCAGTGAAGTGACTTGAGGAGAGGGGTGATATGAGTATATCGGTCCAGGCGGAAGATAAGACGTGCAGCCGAGTTCTGAACGAACTGAAGGGGGGATAGATGGCTAAGTGGGAGGCCAGTGAGGAGTAGGTTGCAGTAGTCAAGGCGAGAGGTAATGAGAGAGTGGACGAGAGTTCGGGTGGTGTGCTCAGAGAGGAAAGGGCGCATTTTGCTAATGTTATAGAGGAAGAAGCGACAGGTCTTGGCTATCTGCTGGATATGTGCAGAGAAGGAGAGGGAGGAGTCGAAGATGACTCCGAGGTTGCAGGCAGATGAGACGGGGACAATAAGGGTGTTATCAACTGAGATAGAGAGTGGAGGGAGAGGGGAAGTGGGTTTGGGTGGGAAGACAATAAGCTCGGTCTTGGCCACGTTCAGTTTCAGGTGGCGGTTGGACATCCAGGCAGCAATGCCACCTTCATGCCACCTTCTGCCTTGCTGCATCTAAAACAAATATATGGTAGGGGTGGGCAGCCCAAAAATTATTTTCATGTAATTTCCTATATCATGCAATGACATATTGTATCCCTGGAATTAGAAAAAGTACAGAGAAGGGGAACCGAAACGATTGGGAGAGAAGAACTCTCGTAAGAGGAAAGGCTCAAGAGGTTTGGGCTCGTCAGCCTGGGCTCGTTGCTGTCTTTTCTGAGATTATGGTAATCTAGCATGAAATTATTTTCTTTTACAGCAGTCTTATCTTGGAATGCGTTGCCTACTGAACTAAGGTCAGAGTAAGCCTTCTTGAAATTTCAAAGACAACTGAAATTTTGACTCCTTCAAAAATACATAATTTTCTGCATGTTAGATTTTAATTTGTTTAGGTAGTTTATATTTTAATTGCACTGAGTTTTTATATTACTGCTATTTTGTTACTTTGTAAACCATTCAGAGCCATCGGTAGAGACAGTATATAATACTTTTGTGTTATGTAATGTTATGATATGATTGATGTCTATAAAATCCTAAGTGGAGCAGAATAAGTAAAAGTGAATCAATTGTTTAGTCTTCAAAAGTACAAAGACTAGGGGACAATTCATGGGGTGTTGGTGTCAAAGGATATGAAGGTGAAGAAACAATGCGACAAGGTGACGGCCATGGCCAGAAGGATGACAGGCTGCATAAAGAGGGGCATAACCAGCAGAAGAAAGGAGGTGTTGATGCCCCTCTACAAGTCGTTGGTGAGGCCCCACTTGGAGTATTGTGTTCAGTTTTAGAGGCCGTATCTTGCTAAAGATGTAAAAAAACTGGAAGCGGTGCAAAGAAAAGCTACGAAAATGGTATGGGATTTGCGTTGCAAACCGTACGAGGAGAGACTTGCTGACCTGAACATGGAGGAAAGGAGAAACAGGGGTGACAGACGTTCAAATATTTGAAAGGTATTAATTAATTTATTTGTTACATTTGTACCCCACATTTTCCCACCTATTTGCAGGCTTACATAATACCGTAAAGGCGTTCGCCAGTCGGTTGATAACAAATACAAGGTTATATTGTGGTCAAATGAGGTAGGTGTGTGTCAGGTATCGTGAGGGTCGAAGGGAATGTAGATTGTACATTGTCCAGTAAGATCATTGGTTATGGTGTGTTGCTGAGTGTGGGGATTTACGTTGGATCGGTGGGGTAAGCCTTCTTGAAGAGGTTGGTTTTTAGTGATTTTCTGAAGTTTAGGTGGTCATGGATTATCTTTACAGCTTTTGGGAGTCCATTCCATAGTTGTGTGCTTACGTAGGAGAAGCTGGATGCGTAAGTTGTTTTGTATTTAAGTCCTTTGCAATTTGGGTAATTTAAGTTTAGGTATGATCATGATGATCTGATTCTGGTTGATAGATCTATGAGGTCTGTCATGTATCCTGGGACTACGCCGTAGATAATTTTGTGAACCTTTTTCGGAGACGGGAAGGCGGCAGAACTAGACATGAATTGAGGTTGAAGGGGGGGGGGCAGACTCAGTACTAATGTCAGGAAGTATTTTTTTCATTGAGAGGCTGGTGGATACATGGAATGCCCTCCCGCGGGAGGTGGTGGAGATGAAATGGTTATGGAATTCAAACGGGTGTGGGATAAACACAAAGGAATCCTGTTTAGAAGGAATGGATCCACAGAATCTTAGTGGAGATTGGGTGGCGACACCGGTAATTGGGAAGCCAAACCGGTGCTGGGCAGACTTCTATGGTCTACGCCCTGATCGTGACTGAATAGATAGGGATGGGCTGGAGTGTAAATTTTAAGGGGCTTCGACGTTAGCTTCAGAACTTAGTACAAGAACAGTACTGGGCAGACTTCTATGGTCTGTGCCCTGAGAATGGCAAGGACAAATCAAACTCGGACATAAAGCATCACAAACCATGTAAAATGAGTTTATCTTTTTGGGCAGACTGGATGGACCGTTCAGGTCTTTATCTGCCGTCATTTACTATGTTAGACTTTTAAAATGAAAAGAAGAAAATATTTTTTTCCACTCAATGTATACTTAAGTTCTGGAACTCGTTGCCGGAGGATGTGGTAACAGCGGTTAAGATATCTGGATTTGAAAAAGGTCTGGACAAATTCCGGGAGGAAAAGTCCGTAAACTGTAACTAAGGTAGACCTGGGAAAGCCTCTACTTGTCCCTGCGGGTTGGTAGCTTGGGATCTTCCTACTTTTTGGGATTCTGCCAGGTACTTGGATTGGCCACTGTAGGAAACAGGATACTGGGCTTAACAGATCTTTTTCTGACCCGGTATGGCGATGCTTATGTTCTTACCCCCACTTTCAGTATTCACAAAGCCTAGCAAGGCAATCAGGTGTTTGATGGTGCAAACTTTTCAGACAGCTTAGATGTCTATGATCTGCACTCACCCCCCACCCATCATCTTTGCTGCATTCCCTTACCCTACTCATACATTCAGTACCTCACATTATTTATTACCAGGTGGGAAGGGTGGATATGTGTAGGAAAGCAGTTTGTACATTACCGGTACATATAGAAACATTGGGATATATAGCTGAAAGAAGCTTGTGGATACTGGCACAATGCCACGATTTCTCTTCTGTATTAGGTGTAGAAAAAGGAAGCCAAAGGAACATTTCAAATTGGCCTAGAATGCCTTTCCCCATCCTGGACCTGTCCTCCTGCCTCCAAGCCCAAGGGATGCTACAGCTCCCTGGACTCTCCTCCAACTCCAGCCTGGGGATCCCACAGGAGCAACAGGCCTCAAGTCCACCTACACATTTTTTTCCCCAGGATAAATTCTATTTCCCTTTAACATTAGGTCTGAAATACCCAGAACAACCCTTCCCCCCCCCCTTTTTTTAAACATTGAGTGCTGTAATCTATGAAAAGTGTGAGGGGCAAATAATACATGAAAATGCTGAGGGTACCCCCCCCCCCAGTCTCACTGCTGGAAGGTTTTTCTGTGGCAGGTTTATTTTTTCCACAGGTAAAGATTTCTATTGCCTGGGTTTTTGTACACTCCCCCCCTCCTATTCCTGAGTTCTCTTGGACCACAAGGATCTACTTTTCCCAATCAACTTCCCCAGAAGAGTGGGAAAGGAATCAACGATTTAGCACTAGCTCAAGCCCCTTGCAATGAAAAGGAAACCACCTCCTCATTCCCCCCTCCTTTCTACCTTAGGGTGAGATCTCTCAGCCTCCCTCCCAGTCCTTTACTTTAAACAAAACAATTTAAAGACTAAACAAATCTATTTCTCCCTCCTTAGAAAAAGAGATCAAAAGACTGTGACAGTGGGAGGAAAGAAAGAATTCAAACAACCTCCTCCCCTCCCACAACACAACAATGGAAAAGACGTGCAAAAACCTCACCCGTGCAAAATAAAGTAAGAACTTCAAACGCACGCTTGAAATAAGTTTATTACAGAAAAGGGCAGATTCACAATGAATGCACCCTGCAGCTGCTTCCTGCAACGTTGCATTTGCACAAGGAAGGAAATCCCGGACAGCTCAGAGCACGAAGCAGCTGCAGTTCAAAAACGCAGTTTTCTAGGATTTTATAGATTTTTATTTTTTTTTTCCAAAATTGTTTTCTTACCAGCACAGGATCTGGACTTCCAGATCTTCAAGAGGAGAATGACGATGGCTATTAGATGAGAGAGATCTCCCAGGAAGCGAAAGATATTCATGGTGGGGGACTGCAGTAAAAACTAAAAAATAAATTAAATATGACTTGGGGGGGGGGGGGGGGGGGGGAAACTGTGCTAAAAGGACTGTTCCTGCCGATGGGGGCTCGGCTCGGGGAAAGGCTGGCGTTTCTGGTCTAGCTAGGCCTTGGCAGGAAGGAGGAAGAGATTGAAGAAAAAAATCCTCTGAACTCCCCCTACTGGATTTCCAAGCAGGGAAAAAAAAAAAAATTAAAACAGCTTTTCAAAGCAGTCCTTTGTAAGCCACATTGAGCCTGCAAATTGGTGGGAAAATGTGGGATACAAATGCTATAAATAAATGTAAGGGGGGGCCCTTTTAGGGCGGTAATTCCATTTTATATGTGTAGAAAATATTTTCTGTTTTCTACCGCGTGGCGCTTACCTGGCGGTAATCTGCAGTTTACGCGTGCTGGCCGCTTACCGCCCGGTTAGCGCATGAGACCTTACTGCTAAGTCAGTGGGTGGCCGAAAATGGGCGCGTGCTGCTTTTAATTTTGTCGCACGTCTGTTTTTGGCCACACACACAAAAAAATGCCTTTTTTCCAGGCGCGCTGAAAAAAAATGACCTGCGTGCGTACAAAACACGTGCCTACACCAGCGCACGCCACTTTTTCGGAGCGCCTTAGTAAAAAGGCCCCTTAGTTAGTTGATGGTGCACTGATCTTGTTTGATTTCCCTTTTACATTGTTTTTCTTTTCAAAACTGAATTGGATTATAAGTATTGCTGGAGATACTTTCTTTGCATCATCTGGATGCACACAAGGATGGTACTCGCAGCAAAATGCAGAGAGCCCAGAGAGCAAAAATGTTTGCACTATAAAACTCCTTAGAATAGACAACCTTCAAAGCTGAAAGCAAAAATTCACACTGTCAAAATTTAGAAATTTTTTTAGAATTTTAAAAATTTTTTATGGAGGAAAAAGACCTCAAAAGTCTTTGCACAGCCGCTGGCACTTTATAGACTACGGTATTATCATGGGTCAAAAAAACCCCTCCATTTGTTTTAAGTAAACTTTATAATTTTTCAAAATATTTTTATCATAACTTGAGTATAAATGTAAAACTGTCATTATTTGGGAAAAAAACCTGGGGTACCAGCTTACTGTTAACGACATTTGTTTGGGTAGCAATGCTGGAGGCCATTGCAAGTTGCACCCAAAACCACAAGCTATCACCAAACTCAAGGAAGCCGAAATGCTGCAGATGATCTAGGACAGCTGGCCAGAGGGACTGATTGACAAGGCTGTCAAGAACTTTCTAAAGCGACTGTTAACTGGGGTGGACACTTTGAGCATTCAGTGTGACTGCAAAATTCTGACCTATTGTTAATTGTATTGTTTGAATAGTGTTAATTTACTGTGTTTTAGCTCCAACATTTCTAACGTGCAAAAATCGCTCAGTAGTAACACTAAAATGTTGGTAATATCAACGTAGCTTAAGATAATTGAATGTTGTTTACTAGCAGGGGTGTAGCCAGACCTCACGGTGGGAGGGGGCTAGAGCCTGAGGTGGTGGTGGTGGTGGTGGTGGTGGGGGGGGTACATTTTGGTCAGCCGCCCCTCACTGCCTGCCGCTTTGCTGCCTCGCCGCCCTGCCACTCCCCACCCACTGCTGCAGCAAATACCTTGGCTGGCGGGGATCCCCAACCCCCACCAGCTGAAGCCTTGTCCAACTCAGTTTCACTAAAAGGAGCATGCAGGACATGAGGGGAAGACAGAGCAGGGCAGGCAACGTGGCAGCGCCGGAGACCGGCGCTGGACAAGGCTTCAGCTGGTGGGGATTGGTGACCCCCTGCCAGCAAAACCAGGGGCCTAGAGGAAATTTTTTTTTGGGGGGGCCCAGGCTCCCATGGCCCCACA
This sequence comes from Microcaecilia unicolor, assembly GCF_901765095.1. NCBI lineage: Eukaryota > Metazoa > Chordata > Amphibia > Gymnophiona > Siphonopidae > Microcaecilia > Microcaecilia unicolor. The sequence goes on from NC_044033.1 coordinate 252,283,780, forward strand.
TAGCTACGCCACTGTTTACTAGTATTACGTATGATAACTAAATAATTACGTACAGTTGCTGAGAAAATGGCAGAAAACTCAAGGGGGTGACTTTTTTTGCATTACTCTGTAGATGGACAATTTTATAACAAGGCGTCCCAATGCGACAACGGGAATGTCTATTTGATAATGGCAACTGAGCACCAAGATGCTGCTACAAAATAGCATAAATACGCATAGATGTGCCAGCAAATAGGTGGGAAAATGTGGGATACAAGTGCAATAAATAAATAATAAAATTAAGGCACTACTATTTACTCTGATAAGGAAGGCAAAGAGAGACTTTGAAGTGAAGATTGCATTGGAGGCAAAAACACATAGGCATATTTTCAAAGCACTTTGGGAGGCTAAGTGCTTTGAAAATGAGCTTGAATTATAGTAAAAACTTTTCTTTTTTGGGTATATTAGAAGTTAGAATCCGGTAAAGGAATCAGTTGGACTGCTAGATGACCGAGGGATAAGATGGGCACTTAGGGAAGACAAAGCCATAGTGGAGAGATTAAATGAATTCTTTGCTTTGGTCTTCGCAGAGGAAGATTTGCGAGAGATACCTGTGCCAGAAATGGTATTCAATGCTGATGAGTCAGAGAAACAGAAACAAATCTCTGTAAACCTGTAATGGGGCAGTTTGACAAGTTGAAGAACAGCAAATCACCTAGACCGGATGGTATACATCTCAGAGTATTGATAGAATTGAAAAATGAACTTGCAGAGCTATTGTTAGTAAAATATAATTTATCTTTAAAATCAAGCATGGTACAGGAAGATTGGAGGGTGGCCAATGTAACGACAATTTTTTAAATGGGTTCCAGAGGTGATCTGGGAAATTAGAGTCTGACATCAGTGCTGGGCAAAATTACAGAGCATATACATAAGCATGGATTAATGAGACAAAGCCAACATGGATTTAGTGAAGGGAAATCTTGCCTCACCAATCTATTACATTTCTTTGAAAGAGTGAACAAACACATGAGCTGCTCAATATTGTGTATCTGGATTTTCAAAAGGTATTTGACAAAGTACCTCATGAAAGACTCCTGAGGAAATTAGAAAGTCATGGGTTAGTAGGTAATGCCTTATTGTGGATTAAAAAACTGGTTAAAAGATAGAAAACAGAGAGTAGGGTTAAATGATCAGTATTCTCAATGGAGAAGGGTAGTTAGTGGGTTCCCCAGGGGTCTGTGCTGGGACTGCTTTTTAACATATTTATAAATGACCTAGAGATGGGAGTAATTAGTGAGGTAATTAAATTTGCTGATGACAAAGTTTTTCAAAGTTGTTAAATCGCGGGAGGATTGTGAAAAATGACAGGAGGACCTTACGAGACTGGGAGACTGGGCGTGTAAATGGCAGATGACGTTTAATGTGAGCAAGTGCAAAGTGATGCATGTGGGAAAGAGGAACCCGAATTATAGCTACTTCATGCAAGGTTCCACATTAGGAGTCACAGACCAAGAAAGGGATCTAGGTGTCGTCGTTGATGATACATTGAAACCTTCTGCTCAGTGTGCTGCTGTGGCTAAGAAAGCAAATAGAATGTTAGGTATTATTAGGAAAGGAACAGAAAACAAAAATGAGGATGTTATAATGCCTTTGTATTGCTCCATGATGCGACCGCACCTCGAATACTGTGTGCAATTCTGGTCACTGCATCTCAAAAAAAGATATAGTGGAATTAGAAAAGGTGCAGAGAAGGGCGATGAAAATGATAAAGAGGATGGGACAACTTCCCTATGAGGAAAGGCTGAAGCAGCTAGGGCTCTTCAGCTTGGAGAAAAGACGACTGAGGGGAGATATGATAGAGGTCCATAAAATAATGAGTGGAGTGGAACAGGTAGACGCGAAGTGTCTGTTTACGCTTTCCAAAAATACTAGGACTAGGGGGCATGCGATGAAGCTACAAAGTAGTAAATAACAGATGTACCTGAATGTAACTTTCCTTGACCTGTTGGTGAATTGTACTGTAGCACTAGGAACAGTATCACAGCCTGTCACCAAAGGAGGGCAGCTGCTCCAACCTCAGTATATGCATAGCTAAGTGGGTTTTGGTATGGAAAGAGGTGTCCTGGCAATGCCAAGGTGGCCTCTCGCCTGTTTCTGATGCAGATGTGATTCTGTTAAGTAAATTAGGGACACGGGCACTTCTCCCCCTCCTTTTTATGATCGGTCTATTTAATCCTCCTGCCAATAGCTCTGACGTAATCTTGTCCCCAGGGATAGTTGGTGGCAGGCATGGGTTGACCCCTCATTGTTCATCTTGCAGCTAAAATACCCAAAATAAGCCAGCATTAATTCATGACTCAGTCTACACTTAGATCTTAGTTAAGAGGGTTACTAAGTATGCCTGACCTTACATGCTTCTGCTGCAGTCAATCTTTGTCAGCTGCAGTTAAACTGGAGGCCACCAGGGGGCGCTGCAACTTCACAAATCAATCCTAGGTTGGCTTCCCAGTGGTGGCAGGGGGCAATTGTGAGATCCAGTGTTCGTGGGCATCACAGTTTGTCTTACCCCTTCCTGTACTGGGAATGGGGAGGGGAAAGTGGGGTCCTTCTTGAAATGGCTGGATGGCCCTTCAAATAATTATTCCCCCCACCAAAGTAGAAAATACACTTTCTTGGATGCAGTGTTGGGGGGAGGGAGAGCAATGCAAACCAGGACTGGATCCACCAGTCCAGACTCAGCTAACATCCCCCCCCCCCCCCACCACACACACACTGTACTCCATCACTGGCTTAGACTCTTCTCCCATTCCAGTTTGGCTTCCTGTTGGGACACAGGGTGCCAGTATTTCTTCTGGAGGGGGGGACCTGCACCCCCTTTTCCAGGAGATGAGACAGAGACAGAAAGGATAGAAACCCAGCAAGGGCTTTTTGATTTTAAACACATTTTCACTCTTTAGTTAGCAAACGTGTGGCAGACGCCTTCAGGCGAGCAGGAAAATGTGATATTAATCAAGGAGTGACAGAGTTATGTGGCTTCCTGTACAAAGGGACCTTATTTCTGTTTGCACCTGATAAAAGAGAAATGTACCTTTCCTTTTTCTTTTTTTTCTTTTTTATGGATAAACTAAATGTATTGAGAAATAGATTTCTTTCTAGGCAAAGCGCCCAGTAATCTGTGACTAATTAGCACTCAGAGCCGGGAATCGGTTATCTGTAACTGATAGCTTTTTTTCTCTCGCAAGTAATAGGAACAGCTATGCTGCTGTGGATTTTTTGGCACGGAAGCGATGAAAGCATGATCTCCGGGAAAGGTTTTGAATGCATTTCATTGTACACTGTGGCCCTTCCTCTCCACCGCCCCCCCCCCCTTCCCTTCCTGGTCAGTGCTACTGGTCTCAGAACTGAGGCAGCCACTAATTTTCCACAAGCTGCTCCCCCCCCCCCCCCCGCCAAAGAAAAATTCCATATAGGTCACCCAAATTTAGACGCGGATCCCAGATCCTTGTGCAAGGTAATTAGTTCATGAGTCATGACAATGTGTTAAAGGTGGTTAGCTTAGCGGAGTTTAAAAAAGGTTTGGACGGCTTCCTAAAGGAAAAGTCCATAGATCATTATTAAATTGACTTGGGGAAAATCCACTATTTCTGGGATAAGCACCATAAAATGTTTTGTACTTTTTTGGGATATTGCCAGGTATTTGTGACCTGGATTGGCCACTGTTGGAAACAGGATGCTGGGCTTGATGGACCTTTGGTCTGTCCCAGTGTGGCAATACTTATATACTTATGTAACTATCGATAACTAGTGTTAATTGACACTCATTTGGGTTTATGCACATATCTGTCCTGTACCCAATTCAATAAAGTGCGGACTCAAATTTTATACCATGCAAATTCAAAGGGGGCGTGGCCATAGGAGGGTCAGGGGGCAGGAATTAGGTGCAGTGTTACAGGCCAGGGTCATTGACACACCCAACTGCCATTACTTCCACGCCAGCAGTTTCCACTAGGCATAAAGGCTGCCCCCAAAGGTAGGTGCAAGATTCGCGCTAAGCCGGGATTCTGTAAAGCACACCCTTTGCAGAATACTGGGTCATCGCGGATCTACGTGGTGTGTAACTCTGGGCTCCATGCATAGAATTCTCTAGTTTTGGAGGCCGTATCTTGCGAAAGACGTAAAAATACTGGAAACGGTGCAAAGAAAAGCTACAAAAATGGTATGGGATTTGCGTTGCAAACTGTATGAGGAGAGACTTGCTGACCTGAACATGTATACCTTGGAGGAAAAGAGAAACAGGGGTGACATGATATAGACGTTCAAATATTTGAAAGGTATTAATCCGCAAACGAACCTTTTCCAGAGACGGGAAGGTGGTAGAACTAGAGGACATGAATTGAGGTTGAGGGGGGGGGGGGGCAGACTCAGGACTAATGTCAGGAAGTATTTTTTCACGGAGAGGGTGGTGGATATGTGGAATGCCCTCCCATGGGAGGTGGTGGAGATGAAAATGGTAATGGAATTCAAACATGCGTGGGATAAACACAAAGGGATCCTGCTTAGAAGGAATGGATCCACGGAATCTTAGCGGAGATTGGGTGGCGACACTGGTAATTGGGAGGCGAAACTAGTGCTGGGCAGACTTCTACGGTCTGTGCCCTGATTGTGACTGAATAGATAGGGGTTGCAACATTAGCTTCAGAACGTTTAGTACTAGAGGAGTGCTGGGCAGACTTCTATGGTCTGTGCCCTGAGAATGGCAAGGACAAATCAAACTCAGGTATAAAGTATCACATACCATGTAAAATGAGTTTATCTTGTTGGGCAGACTGGATAGACCTTACAGGTTTTTATCTGTCGTCATTTACTATGTTACTACATTGATATATAATGATAATTATGCACTGCAATGTGAGCAGCGAGCATGGAATTTTGGTACATTCTTTTACCCATTACGTCTATAGATTTAAGGTCCTTGTTTGGAGAATAAGGCATACGGTCTTTAGATGTTTTGTTCTTCCTCATTGCAGATTTGACTATCAAAGAAACATGAGACAATTGTTGCTTGCCATGTCCTAAAACTTCCTACACTCAATATTTATTATCTGAATTTCGTTTAGTTGGTCTAACTGAATTAGGAGTTGACCAAATGGATATGTACAGGTCTTGAAGTATTTCATCTATAGGGAGCCACAATACTCTCCTTATGAAGGTCATATAATGGACATATAATAACTCTTCCTCTCTACGATTCCCTAATGTGTCTGTACACACGAACCTTATTCTACCACAACATTACTGTATTTGTTCATACCAGAATTTGCGAACACCTTTACGGTACTATGTAAGCCACATTGAGCCTGCAAATAGGTGGGAAAATGTGGGATAGAAATGTAACAAATAAATATTGTGCCGTGTGTCCACAGACTCATGTATGCAGGATTTGCATATCTCGTACCCCACAGATATGTCAGTACACAAGCCCATACTGTACCGATCCTCACCTATATCCAACACCAGCTCAAATGACCCTTTTTAAGAGACAAACACCAACCCAAAAGGAAAGAAGACGCCCGGAACTAAAGTAGGGGTGGGCAAAAGAACCTCCAGCAGTCAGGTCTAGAAAACACTCTTTCATTAAAAAGGCCAGACGCGGGGTCCTGTGTTGGTGGAGAGTTGTCTGCTTCAGGGGTCAAAAATGCTCTGTTGAATGTGTGAGAAAATGTTATTGAATAAAAGCCAAATCCAGCATCAACGGTGAGACTGGACTGGAAGAGAGAAAGCAACTGCTAACATTTCTGACCCCGGAACACGGCCCCGTGTCAAATCTTTTTGTTTAAATTTATTCTTTTTACAATCAAGCGTACAACATTCTTAAACTTGAATAGATTAGAAAGTTAACTTCACAGAAATCAAAACACAATACCAGGCAATATTTAGTCCACTAGACTTAGGAGGCAAGAGAAGTAAAATATTGTGGGCGCCTACACAGCGCACACAAAAAAAACACTAACGTGCCTCTAGCGCAGCTTAGTAAACGGGGCTCTAAATATCAAAGGAGCAGAAATAAACTAGAATAGTCCACAGCCAGATGCGTCATTCCTCATGGTTAACCTCAGGGTAGAGAATGACACGGGGACAAAGTTTGTCTCCATCCCTGTCCCGTCCCCGTCTCCAGAGAATGTAGTAAAAGTAGTTAGCTTAGCAGGGTTTAAAAAAGGGTTGGCTAACTTCCTCAAAGAAAAGTCCATAAACCATTATTAAAATGGACTTGGGGAAAATCCACTGTTTATTTCTAGAACAAGCAGCATAAAGGTACTTGTGACCTGGATTGGCCACTGTTGGAAACAGGATACTGGACTTGATGGACCATCTTAATTGCCGCTAATTTTCGGTTGCACGCATAACAGACTAATGCCCCTATTCTAGAAACAGTGCACCTCGTGTGCAAATGCGAAGGGGGCGTTAATGTTTGAGGGGTACAGGTGTGTCGGGGCGTTCTGATTATTATTGCGTGTGGTTTACATGCACTCAACTGCCGTGACCATGTACGCCAGCCATTGACGGAATGCTAGCTCAGGGCCGCCTTGAGGGGAGGTTGGGGAGGGGCAAGATTCCTTGGCTCCGGTGCCAGCAAGGCTTCCGGAGGCAGGCAAAAGGTTCTGCTCCCTTGGTCTGTTGGGACCCGGGTGATATGGGTTAATGCGATAACCTGGGTCCTGGCACGCAGGAGAGTGACCTACCAAGGGAGGAGCAGATGCAGGAAGTTAAGGGAGTGGGGGTGGCCCAAGTGTGTGTGGGGGGTTTGGGCGGCAGCAGCCCTGCCCCAAGCATGGCTCTGTCAGTGACCCTGTGTTAGCTTAGCACTCAGTGTTTTTAGTGACCTATAAATAATTTACCCCAAATCTGAGGGTAATTCTGTAGGTGCCAGGAATGCGCTTATAAGCAGGATCTATTTTTTTCTACCGAATACCAGCATCTCAGATCAAATGAATGTGAATAGTTTTTGGGGTGGGCAGTTGCCGCAGCCGTGGAGCCAGTGAGAATGTTCATGTGCAGATTGTTGAACAGTGAAGTATTGTATCATTTATGCATGTAATCGTTTTCCCCTCCCCACATGCACTCTGTACAAATGCCCACCTGCTTTGTACCCATCATGGGGTCAACATCCGACGCAATTTAACCAGCCACAAATGGTCCTGGACAGTTAAATCACCTGTTCAGGGCTGACCTGCTAATTTCTGTGGCACTTTACCGGTTAGCGTCAAAGTGAAAACTGGCTGTTTGGGGGACCTTCTAGGGGCAGAGGCAGCACTTGGCCTGTTCAGTGTCAATATTTAGTACTTAACTGGCTAAGGTAACCACATAAAGAGGATGCATAAAAGTCAATCTTCAAAACATTACTCTCAGAAGAACCCTTGTATCTTTCTCGTCAATTCATTATGTTCCTGCCCGTACCGTAGTAGGTCTCTTAATCAAAAGCGCCTGTTCATACCCAGTCATAAAGAGATAATCCATGAACACAGAAGGGACTCTATTTTCTCATTTCAAGGACCCCTGCTCTGGAATTCACTGGCCTCTCATCTCCATTTACAAGCGTCCCCTGCTCAATTTAAAGCCGATTTAAAAACTTTCTGATTTCAGGATGCCTTCTCCTAAACTGCCCCCGTTTCAGACTAGATCCTGTAAGCAATCACTAAGAGACGCCAGTGCTACCCTACCTATGATTGTCCCCAACTCTCCTATCTGACATTGTAGTTCTAACTTCTGCCCCTATACTGTATTATTTTGTCTGAACCACTTTTCCCACATTTTTCTTTTAGCCTGTGAACTGCCTAGATGGCGTGTCCATAGACTGGGCTAGAACGTATGCAATAAACTTGGCGTGTCCATAGAACGGGTTAGAAAGTATGCAATAAACTTGGCATGTCCGTAGAGTGGAAAACATGGGTTAATCCATTTTGACAGCAAAGGCCTTATTGAAGACCTGGAAAGGATTTCATCTGAATAGCTCCAGGCTCTCAAGGATATTCGTAGAAGGGATCTTCCCGAACTAACACACCTCTGGTGACGAAAAATGATAAAGGGAATGGAATGACTTCTCTGTGAGGAAAGGCTAAAACGGCTAGGGCTTTTCAGCTTGGAGAAAAGACGGCTGAGTGGAGTGGAAAGGGTAGACGTGAATTGTTTGTTTACGCTTTCCAAAAATACTAGGACTAGGGGGCATGCAATGTAGCTACAAAGTAGTAAATTTAATACGAATTGGAGAAAATGTTTCTTCATTCAATGTATAATTAAACTCTGGAATTCGTTGCCAGAGAATGTGATAAAGGCGGTTAGCTTAGCGAGGTTTAAAAAAGGTCTGGATGGCTTCCTAAAGGAAAAGTCCATAGACCATTATTAAAATGGACGAGGAAAATCCACTGCTTATTTCTGGGATAAGCAGAATAAAATATATAGAACTTTTTTGGGATCTTGCCAGGTATTTGTGACCTGGATTGGCCACTGTTGGGAAACAGGATGCTGGGCTTGATGGACCTTTCGTCTGTCCCAATGTGGCAATACTTATGTACTTATGATATATAGACACACTGTTATAGAATTATCCTTCCTGGGTCTATGGGAATAAGGCTTAGTTTTCAGGCTCCATAAACATACACAGTTTGGCATAATACACACATATCCTTATGCTTACAAATGTACACAGTCCTGCACTATGACACACTCACATTCTTGCATCTCTTTGACTCTGTGTGTCCTTTTTATGTCTCTCCCCCACACACATGCACATTTCAGTCTTTTAATGTAATAAAGTGTTTGATCCCCACTCAGCAGCTGAGCCCATTATCAGCCTGTTTGTTCTGGCTTAAAAAAAAATCCGTTAAGAAGTGAAACTGAGAAAACGTGAGGCAAGCAAGAAATAAATACCAAACATTGAACAGTAGAAGGGGCGTCAGTTCTCCCCAAAGGGGAAGTCTCAACAAAGGAGAACTTGAAATTTTCTAAAGGAGGTAAGAGCCAGATTTACATAAGAACTGTCAAACTGGGTCAGACCAAAGGTCTATCTATCCCAGGGATTCTCAACCCAGTCAATCAGGTTTCCAGGATATCCACAATAAATATTCATGAAATACACCTGCACTCATGCATATTCATTATGGGTATCCCAAGGATTCCTGATCTAGTCCGGTATCCTGCTTCCAACAGTGGCCAGACCAGGTCACAAGTATTTATTTATTTGAAAAACTGTAGCCAGCACAATGTATGAAACTTGGTAGATAACAATAAAACATACACAGTTACCATACTTCAAATAACATGTAAATATAACAAATGGGACAAGCCATTAAGTCCTTTCTTAACAGTACTTCACCATCCTCCCATCTAGAAATAAACAGCTATGTAATCTGCCCAATACCTGGCCATCCACATAACCAGGAAATCAATATAACTAGTGTCCCAGGATGGCCCTGTGCTAAACAAGGCCAAAGCATGTGGAATCCCAGTAGAGACTCCCAACCATGAAGAACGATTTGACCCCTGTTGTACACAAAACTTATGATGACTCAGAAAAGTTTTGAAACAGGCTACAATGCTACCTGCAATCACCAACGATCTCAATATATTCAATAAAATATCATGGTTAATGGTGTCAAAAGCTACTGTTAAATCTAATGTTACTATAAAATTCTAGACCCCATTGATCAAACCCCATCCTACTCACATCAAGGACAGAGAGCAATCAATTCTTTATACTGTGTCTAGGTTGAAATCCGAGTGGAGTGGAACGGAACAGGTGGATGTGAAGCGTCTGTTTACGCTTTCCAAAAATACTAGGACTAGGGGGCATGCGATGAAACTACAGTGTAGTAAATTTAAAACAAATCAGAGAAAAAGTTTCTTCACCCAATGCATAATTAAACTCTGGAATTTGTTGCCGGAGAACGTGGTGAAGGCGGTTAGCTTAGCAGAGTTTAAAAAGGAGTTAGATGGTTTCCTAAAGGAAAAGTCCATAAACCACTACTAAATGGACTTGGGAAAAATCCACAATTCCAGGAATAACATGTATAGAATGTTTGTATGTTTGGGAAGCTCGCCAGGTGCCCTTGGCTTGGATTGGCCGCTGTCGTGGATAGGATGCTGGGCTCGATGGACCCTTGGTCTTTTCTCAGTGTGGCATTACTTATGTACTTATGAAAAATCTCCAGAATCCTATTAACATCAATAAAGTCTGATAATTGCCTCAACGCTAATTTTTCAAACATCTCTAGGAGCAATAGAGAGAAGATAGCCACCTCCTCCTCTTCACCCTTCAACCCTCTCCCTCAACCAACCAACCCAGACCTCCTTCTCCTCCTTTCCTGATATCTCCGAGGAGGAAACCGCCCGCCTTCTTTCCTCCTCAAAATGCACCACTTGTTCCTCTGATCCCATCCCCACCAACTTACTTAACACCATCTCTCCTACTATCACCCCCTCCATCTGTCATATCCTCAACCTCTCTCTCTCCACTGCAACTGTCCCCAACACCTTCAAGCATGCTGTAGTCACGCCACTCCTCAAAAAACCATCAGTAGACCCTACCTGTCCCTCCAACTACCGCCCCATCTCCCTCCTACCCTTCCTCTCCAAGACACTTGAGCGCGCAGTCCACAGCCGCTGCCTTGATTTTCTCTCCTCTCATGCCATCCTTGATCCGCTTCAATCCGGTTTTCGCCCTCTTCACTCGACAGAAACAGCACTTTCTAAAGTCTGTAATGACCTGTTCCTTGCCAAATCCAGAGGCCACTACTCCATCCTCATCCTCCTGGATCTATCCGCCGCTTTTGACACTGTCAATCATGACTTACTTCTTGCCACACTGTCCTCATTTGGGTTCCAGGGCTCTGTCCTCTCCTGGTTCTCCTCCTATCTCTCCCACCGCACCTTCAAAGTTCACTCTCATGGATCTTCCTCCACCCCCATCCCCTTATCTGTTGGTGTTCCCCAGGGATCGGTCCTTGGACCCCTTCTCTTCTCAATCTACACCTCTTCCCTGGGCTCCCTGATCTCATCTCATGGTTTCCAGTATCATCTCTATGCTGATGACACCCAACTGTATCTCTCCACACCAGACATCACCGCGGAGACCCAGGCAAAGGTATCGGCCTGCTTATCCGACATTGCTGCCTGGATGTCCAACCGCCACCTGAAACTGAACATGTCCAAGACCGAGCTTATCGTCTTTCCACCAAAACCCACTTCTCCTCTTCCTCCACTTTCTATCTCAGTTGATAACACCCTCATCCTCCCCGTCTCATCTGCCCGCAACCTCGGAGTCATCTTTGACTCCTCTCTCTCCTTCTCTGCGCATATCCAGCAGATAGCCAAGACCTGTCGCTTCTTCCTCTTTAACATCAGCAAAATTCGCCCTTTCCTCTCTGAACACACCACCCGAACTCTCGTCCACGCTCTCATTACCTCTCGCCTGGACTACTGCAACTTACTCCTCACCGGCCTCCCACTTAGCCATCTATCCCCCCTTCAGTCTGTTCAGAACTCTGCTGCACGTCTCATATTCCGCCAGAACCGATATACTCATATCACCCCTCTCCTCAGGTCACTTCACTGGCTTCCGATCAGATACCGCATTCAATTCAAGCTTCTCCTTCTTACCTACAAATGCACTCAGTCTGCTGCCCCTCACTACCTCTCTACCCTCATCTCCCCTTACGTTCCCGCCCGTAACCTCCGTTCACAGGATAAATCCCTCCTCTCAGTACCCTTCTCCACCACCGCCAACTCCAGGCTCCGCTCATTCTGCCTCGCCTCACCTCACCCTATGCTTGGAACAACCTTCCTGAACCCTTACGCCAAGCCCCCTCCCTGCCCGTCTTCAAGTCTTTGCTTAAAGCCCACCTCTTCAATGCTGCGTTCGGCACCTAACCCTTACCGTTCAGTGAATCCAGAATGCCCCAATTTGACTGCCCCTATCGGACCGACCGTTCACTTGTCTATTAGATTGTAAGCTCTTTGAGCAGGGACTGTCTCTCTTTGTTAAATTGTACAGCGCTGCGTAACCCTAGTAGCGCTCTAGAAATGTTAAGTAGTAGTAGTAGTAGTAGTAATTGAGGGTCCAATTTTTCACCCTTAAAAAATGGCTGAACAAAAGCCCATTTACGTACATCTGGAAAGATACCTTTTGCAAACGATTTGTTAACTAGAAGAGACACAGGACTGGCAATCTCAGCTTTTCATGACTTCAGCACAGATGTAGAACACGAGTCCGGGGGACATAAATTTGGGGGCAATTCCATAAAGTGGCACCTAAGCACCAATGCTATAGGCAACAGGCAAAAACATCCTTCTCCTCCAATTCGACATGTCTAGTGCATTCAACATGGTAAACCATAGTATATTAATAAGATTACTAGAAAAGTTCAGGATTGGTGGAAACACACTTAACTGGATCAAGGGCTTCCTAACCACAAGAACATAACAAGTAAAATCAAATTCAAACATATCATCACCATGGACAGCAGACTGCAGAGTACCACAAGGATCACCGCTATCACAGATCCTTTTCAACCTAATGATGACCCCACTAGCCAAGTCCTTATCCAACCAAGGCCTTAACCCTTTCATATATGCAGATGATGTCACAATATACATTCCTTACAAAACCAAACTGACAGAAATCACCAACGAAATCAAGCTCGGCCTGAACATCATGGATTCATGGGCAAATGCATTTCAACTAAAACTCAATGAAGAAAAAACTCATTGTCTCATCCTCTCATCCCACCACAGCACGGACATCCCCACAAGTATCAACACCCTAGATCACACCCTTCCTATCCCAGACAGCTTGAAAAACCTTGGCGCTACAATGGACCGTAACTTAACACTAGAGAGCCAAGTGACATCCACAACAAAGAAAATGTTCCACTCAATGTGGAATCTCAAATGCGTGAAGCAATTCTTCCCGAGGGAAACATTTCGCAACCTGATACAATCAATGGTACTAAGCCACTTAGATTACTGCAATGGAATTTATGCGGGATGTAAAGAACAAACCTTAAAGAAACTTCAGACCGCTCAAAACACGGCAGCTAGGCTTATATTTGGTAAAACGCGATTTGAAAGCGCAAAACCCCTCCGTGAAAAACTACACTGGCTCCCAAATCAAAGAACGCATTGCCTTCAAAATGTGCACCCTGGTTCACAAAATCATTACGGAGAAGCCCCGAGTTACATGACAGACTTGATCGACTTACCAATTAGAAATACATCCGAATCAACATGATCTTATCGAAATCTGCACTACCCAAGCTGCAAAGGACTTAAATACAAAACAACTTACGCATCTAGTTTTTCCTACATAAGCACACAACTGTGGAACACATTACCAAAAGCCTTGAAAACGACGTACGACCACCTAAACTTCCGGAAATCACTAAAAACCAGCCTGTTTAAAAAGGCATACCCTACCGATCCAACTTAAATGCCTAATCTCTGCAACACAACCAAACTAAAGCACGTAATGGACATAACACAACTCTTCCGTTCTCAGATTCCCTAATGTGGCTGTGCCACATGAACTTGATCTTACCACAACATCACCCTGTATTTGTTCACACCGGAGCCTGCAAAGGCCTCTCCGGTACTATGTAAGCCACATTGAGCCTACAAATAGGTGGGAAAATGTGGGATACAAATGTAACAAATAAATAAATAATGGCATTAGGGCGTGCCAAAATTTAGACACAACCACTTTTGCTAGGTCAATGACTGGCGTAAGATGGCGTGCAACTAATAGTATGCTATAAGTTGTGTACACCGGTAGGAGAAACACCCATGACAAGTTCATGCTCCACCCATGAGTACAACTCACTTGTGGTTATTCACGAAGCAACAGATGTACCAAATTTATAGAATAGCACCTAGCACTTCTGCGTGTCAATTTATGGCACCAATCATGTGTACGTACAACTACTGTATAAACTTGGTGTACAAAGTGTAACCTTATGTTAGATGGAGGAGTGGCCTAGTGGTTAGGGTGGTGGACTTTGGTCTTGAGGAACTGAGTTCAATTCCCACTTCAGGCACAGGCAGCTCCTTGTGACTCTGGACAAGTCACTTTTGCCGCATTGAGCCTGCCATGAGTGGGAAAGTGCAGGGTACAAATGTAACAAAAATAAAAAATACACCTTATAGAAACATAGATAAAGGTCATATGGCTTATCTAGTCTGCCCATCCATACCATCTACTCTCTCTTCCTCTTCCTAAGAGATCCCACGTGCTTGTCCCATACTTTCTTGAATCCAAATTCAGTCCTTGTCTCCACCATCTCCTCCAGAAGGTTGTTCCACACTTTCCATAAAGACGTATTTCCTTAGATTATTTCTGAGTCTATCCCCTTTTAACTTCATCTTATCCCCTCCCATTCCATATTTTCTTTTGAGTTGAAAGACTGTTGCCTCCAAAGAATGACCTTCAAAGAGTTTCTGAAACAAATCAATGTGTCTTGGACCTGTTGTGTTGATGCTGAGGAGAAAGTTAGCCATGAGGTATCATTGTCAATACAGAATTCATTAGCGTGAGGTTCGACCAGAGAATTAAAAGATTCAACAATGTTTGCAACCTTGTCATAAAAGGCAGTGGTGAACTGTTGACCAGAAATCACATCTGATACAAATTTAAGAACTCAAGAACATAGGCATTGCTATACTGGGACAGACCGAAGGTCCATCAAGCCCAGTATCCTGTTTCTACCAGTGGCCAATCCAGGCCACAAGTACCTGGCAAGATCCTAATAAAGTAAAAACAGATTTTCTGCTGCTTATCCCAGGAATAAACAGTGGATTTCCCCATCGCATCTTAATAATGGCACCTCAACAAACTAAAATGAGTTTATCTTGGTGGGCAGACTGGGTGGACCTTACAGGTCTTTATCTGCCATCACTTACTATGTTACTATCAGGCTTATTTTCGAAAGAGAAGGGCGCCCATCTTTTGACACAAATTGGAAGATGGGTGTTCTTCTCCCAGGGTTGCCCAAATCGGCATAATCGAAAGCCGATTTTGGGCGTCCTCAACTGCTTTCCGTTGCGGGGACGACCAAAGTTCCCGGGGGCGTGTCAGAAGCATAGCGAAGGCGGGACTGGGGCGTGCTTAACACATGGGCGTCCTTGGCCGATAATGGAAAAAAGAAGGGCGTCCCTGACGAGCACTTGGCCGACTTTACTTGGTCCATTTTTTCTTGCGACCAAGCCTCAAAAAGGTGCCTGAACTGACCAGATGACCACCGGAGGGGATCGGGGATGACCTCCCCTTACTCCCCCAGTGGTCACTAACCCCCTCCTACCCTAAAAAAAAACTTTAAGAAAATATTTTTTGCCAGCCTCAAATGTCATGCTCACTGACAGTAGTATGCAGGTCCCTGGAGCAGTTTCAGTGGTTGCAGTGCACTTCAGGCTTGTGGACCCAGGCCCATCCCCCCCCCCCACTGTTACACTTGTGGTGGTAAATGTGAGCCCTTCAAAACCCACCACAAACCCACTGTACCCACATGTAGGTGCCCACCTTCACCCCTTAGGGCTATGGTAGTGTTGTACAGTTGTGGGTAGTGAGTTTTGGGTTTTTTTGGGGGGCTCAGCACCCAAGGTAAGGGAGCTATGCACCTGGGGGCAATTTGTGAAGTCCACTGCAATGCCCCCTAGGGTGCCCGGTTGGTGTCCTGGCATGTCAGGGGGACCAGTGCACTATGAATGCTGGCTCCTCCCACGACCAAAGGGCTTGGATTTGGTTGTTTCTGAGATGGGCGTCCTCGGTTTCCATTATCGCTGAAAACCGGGGACGACCATCTCTAAGAACGACCTAAATGTTAAGATTTGGGCATCCTTGACCGTATTATCGAAACGAAAAATGGATGCCCATCTTGTTTTGGTAATACGGGTTTCCGCGCCCCTTCCCGAGGACGTCCTGCGAGGACGCCCTTAGGAAAACTTGGGTGCCCCGTTCGATTATGCCCCTCCACATTACTAATATAGTTCTGGTTGTATCACTAGACTTATCTTCTGCATTTGATTTGGTTACTCATTCACTAGGGTTGTCCGGACTAGTTCTTTCTTGGTTTACCTCTTTGCTCTCAAATTGGACCTTTCAAGTAGTCGCCCCTTCCTCTAGAACCACCCCTGGCCCCTAACCTGCGGGGTTCCCCAGGGCTCTTTTCTCTCATCTCTTATTCAATCTCACAGTATATCTTTTCACTTCTATGTGGATGACATTGTACTACTTTTTCTTACTAGTCCATATTCCCTATGCAGCCAACCATTGCGAGACTGCCTTTTTGTAGTTGAGAAATGGCTTCTCGATCAAAAAATGGTGTTGAATAGAGAAAAAAAACAGTAGCCTGTTGGTTTACTGGAGGAAGCCATAGTCCAACTGCAGGCCTGAATCTGTTCGGAACATCTCTGTATAAGTCTCTGGTGAGGCCTCATTTGGAGTATTGCGTGCAGTTCTGGAGACCGCACCTACGGAAAGATATAAACAGGATGGAGTCGGCCAAAAGGGCGGCTACGAAATTAGTAAGCGGTCTTGAATGCAAAAATTATAGGGACAGGCTTATGAACCTCAACATGTATACGCTGGAAGAGAGGAGGGAGAGAGGAGACATGATAGAAACGTTTAAATATCTCAAGGGCATTTACAGTGGGGGAAATAAGTATTTGATCCCTTGCTGATTTTGTAAGTTTGCCCACTGACAAAGACATGAGCAGCCCATAATTGAAGGGTAGGTTATTGGTAACAGTGAGAGATAGCACATCACAAATTAAATCCGGAAAATCACATTGTGGAAAGTATATGAATTTATTTGCATTCTGCAGAGGGAAATAAGTATTTAATCCCTCTGGCAAACAAGACCTAATACTTGGTGGCAAAACCCTTGTTGGCAAGCACAGCGGTCAGACGTCTTCTGTAGTTGATGATGAGGTTTGCACACATGTCAGGAGGAATTTTGGTCCACTCCTCTTTGCAGATCATCTCTAAATCATTAAGAGTTCTGGGCTGTCGCTTGGCAACTCGCAGCTTCAGCTCCCTCCATAAGTTTTCAATGGGATTAAGGTCTGGTGACTGGCTAGGCCACTCCATGACCCTAATGTGCTTCTTCCTGAGCCACTCCTTTGTTGCCTTGGCTGTATGTTTTGGGTCATTGTCGTGCTGGAAGACCCAGCCACGACCCATTTTTAAGGCCCTGGCGGAGGGAAGGAGGTTGTCACTCAGAATTGTACGGTACATGGCCCCATCCATTCTCCCATTGATGCGGTGAAGTAGTCCTGTGCCCTTAGCAGAGAAACACCCCCAAAACATAACATTTCCACCTCCATGCTTGACAGTGGGGACGGTGTTCTTTGGGTCATAGGCAGCATTTCTCTTCCTCCAAACACGGCGAGTTGAGTTCATGCCAAAGAGCTCAATTTTTGTCTCATCTGACCACAGCACCTTGTCCCAATCACTCTCGGCATCATCCAGGTGTTCACTGGCAAACTTCAGACGGGCCGTCACATGTGCCTTCCGGAGCAGGGGGACCTTGCGGGCACTGCAGGATTGCAATCCGTTATGTCGTAATGTGTTACCAATGGTTTTCGTGGTGACAGTGGTCCCAGCTGCCTTGAGATCATTGACAAGTTCCCCCCTTGTAGTTGTAGGCTGATTTCTAACCTTCCTCATGATCAAGGATACCCCACGAGGTGAGATTTTGCGTGGAGCCCCAGATCTTTGTCGATTGACAGTCATTTTGTACTTCTTCCATTTTCTTACTATGGCACCAACAGTTGTCTCCTTCTCGCCCAGCGTCTTACTGATGGTTTTGTAGCCCATTCCAGCCTTGTGCAGGTGTATGATCTTGTCCCTGACATCCTTAGACAGCTCCTTGCTCTTGGCCATTTTGTAGAGGTTAGAGTCTGACTGATTCACTGAGTCTGTGGACAGGTGTCTTTCATACAGGTGACCATTGCCGACAGCTGTCTGTCATGCAGGTAACGAGTTGATTTGGAGCATCTACCTGGTCTGTAGGGGCCAGATCTCTTACTGGTTGGTGGGGGATCAAATACTTATTTCCCTCTGCAGAATGCAAATAAATTCATATACTTTCCACAATGTGATTTTCCGGATTTAATTTGTGATGTGCTATCTCTCACTGTTACCAATAACCTACCCTTCAATTATGGGCTGCTCATGTCTTTGTCAGTGGGCAAACTTACAAAATCAGCAAGGGATCAAATACTTATTTCCCCCACTGTATGTACAGGAAGAGAGCCTTTTTCAAATGAAGGAGAGCTCTGGAATGAGGGGGCATATGACAAAGTTAAGAGGGAATAGGCTTAGGAGTAACCTAAGGAAGTATTATTTCACAGAAAGGGGGGTAGAGGCGTGGAATGGCCAACCGGTGGAGGTGGTGGAGTCGAGGACTGTTCCAGAATTTAAAAAGGCATGGGATAAGCATGTGGGATCGCTTAGGAACAGGAAGAATTAGGGGTTACCGAGGATGGGCAGACTGGATGGGTCATATGGCCTTTATCTGCCGTCATGTTTCTATGTTTCTATCTATTATCCCGTTCCCGTCCTTCCGCTACTTAGGTGTTATTCTAGATTCTCATCTGACATTTACACCCCAGATATCCAATGTTTGTAAAACTGTTTATTTTTTTCATCCTTAGACAGCTGTGTTCAGTTAGGAAGTATTTTGATCACAATGTATTTCATTCACTCATTTTGTCCCTACTAATTTCTAGAATAGATTTATTGCAATATAATTTACCTTGGATCTCCATGCTATGTGCTTAAGCAACTCCAGACTCTTCAAAATTACGCTATTAGGCTACTTTGCCGTGCCAGCAGATCAGATCATGTTTCCCCCTTTATTCCCAAAATACCACTGGCTTCCTATCAGCCAAAGAATTATTCACAAACTACTAACATAACTACTGCAATACTGGGACAGACGAAAGGTCCATCAAACCCAGCATCCTGTTTCCAACAGTGGCCAATCCAGGTCACAAATACCTGGCAAGAACCCAAAAAAGTACAAAACATTTTATGCTGCTTATCCCAGAAATAGTGGATTTTTCACAAGTCCAATTTAATAAAGGTCTATGGATTTTTCCTTTAGGAAGCTGGCCAAACCTTTTTTTAAACCCCGCTAAGCTAACCGCCTTTATCACATTCTTTGGCAACGCATTCCAGAGTTTAATTACACATTGAGTGAAGAAAAAGTTTCTCTGATTTGTTTTAAATGTACTACTTTGTAGCTTCATTGAATTCCTCCTAGTCCTAGTATATTTGGAAAGAGTAAACAGACGCTTCACATCTACCCTTTCCACTCCACTCATTTTATAGACCTCATTATTACCTTCAAAGCGTTCCAAATAGGTTTTCAACAATGCTTATCTAACCTTACCATCCCATGCATTCTATTTCGCTGCTCCTTTCCATTGGAACTCAAAAACGTAGCTGTTCCGTCATGCCTTTAATACCTCATAGGATGTTTGCCGCTGTAGGTTCTGCTCTCTTCTGGGTTGTGCTTAAACTGTCTCCTGTCCCCCTCCCTCTTTCTTCCTTTCCCCTTCCCCTGAAACCCTCATTGCTGTTCTAGTCTCATTTGGATGAATGAATGTGACACTCTCCTATCAACATATCTTAGTTCCATTCCTCGTTTCCTCTTATTGTTTTTTAAATTTGTGCACCACCTGGATCTATCCGTTAGCTAAGGCGGTATATTAAGTTTGCCAAAATAAATAAATAAAATGTCTTTTTTTTCTAAAAATACCGTTTGTAACAAGGTTTTGTGCTCTGTGTATTTAGGGATCTTTTACTAAAGGTTAGCTTGAGTTATCTGCAGCAGAGTCCATAGAAAATCCCCCCCTTATTTTTTTCAGGCCATTTTTGATTAAAAAAAAACATACAAGTGAAAAATGTAGAAAATCGAGCCATTGGGATATAAGCGGAGCCAACATTTTTAGTAGACTGGTCCCCCAGACATCCCACCGTTGCTCCCTTATCTTTTCTGCTGAGCCCTCCAAAACCCACTACCCCCAACTGTACACCACTACAAGAGCCCTTATGGGTAAAGGGGTCACCTATATGTGGGTACAGTGGGTTTCTGGTGAGTTTTGGAGGGCTCACATTTACCACCACAAGTGTAACAGGTAGGGGGAAGTATGGGTCTGGGTCCACCTGTCTGCAGTGCACTGCACTCACCACTAGACTACTCCAGGGACCTGAGTATTTATTTTATTTTTGTTACATTTGTACCCTGCACTTTCCCCACACATAGCAGGTTCAATGCGGCTTACATATTGTATACAGGTACTTATTTGTACCTGGGGCAATGGAGGGTCACAAGGAGCTGCCTGTACCTGTAGTGGGAATTGAGTATAACATCTGAGGCTGTCATAGAGGTTGGTATTATTTTTATTCACATTTCCTGGGGATGGGAGGGGGTCAGTGACCACTAGGGGAGTAAGAGGAGTCATCTGGTCATTTAGGGCACCTTTTTGTGTCTTATTCATTATAAAAACAGGTGTAGACCAAAATGTTGACGTTCTCACCCTAGATATTTTGCTCCATCATACCTATAAAACATTCAAATGTTAGGCACACCCTAACCCCATCTTCAATACGCCCCTAACACACACCCTTGCAATCTGGACACAATGCAGACGAAATGCATAGATAAACATCTGCAAAAAAGGTTTTTTTAAATACCGATTTGGACATTTTGAGAAGAAATTCGTCCAAATGATGCTTTTGGACATTTTTTTCTCTTTGAAAATGAGCCCCATAGTTGCCCAGTGGTAAAACCCTACAGGTTGATGTTACTGCCAGGATGCCTGGACTTATTTTGAATTGCTCTCTTACTTCTGAATCTCAAATCAATAATTTATGGAAAAGAACTCTCTATCGTGCAAGACAATTACGTTTGGTTAGACCCTATCTTCATGGATCCCAATTTGCTCTTTTGGTCCAAAAGCTGGTGTATCCCATTTAGACTATTGCTTCTGTATTATGTACTAGACTTCTACAAATCTAAATTCTGTAACTGTCTTTTTAGCAATATGTAAGCCACATTGAACCTGCCATATTGTGGGATACAAGTGCAATAACTAAACAATGAATAAATAAATACATTTCTCTCTATATTGGGTTGAGTGCTAAATTGTTATGCAATTTACAACTGATAAAAAAAACATGGCGGTGCGACTGCTTTTTCATTTAAAAAATATGACAGTATTTGAGAATAGTTCTGGAAACTTCAGTGGCTTCCTTTAAGAGCACATATTACTCTTAAAGTTATCTATTTGATCTTTCATAGATTGTATGGTAATTCTTTGAGAAGTGGCCTAGTGGTTAGAGCACCGGTCTTGCAATCCAGAGGTGGCCAGTTCAAATCCCACCCCTGCTCCTTGTGATCTTGGGCAAGTCACTTAACCCTCCATTGCCTCAGGTACAAACTTAGATTGTGAGCCCTCCTGGGACAGAGAAATATCCAGAGTACCTGAATATGACTCACCTTGAGCTACTACTGAAAAAGGTGTGAGCAAAAATCTAAATTAATAAATAAATAGTGGATTTTCCCCGAGTCCAATTTAATAGTGGTCTATGGACTTTTCCTTTAGGAAGCCATCCAAACCTTTTTAAAACTCTGCTAAGCTAACCACCTTTACCACATTTTCTGGTAACAAATTTAACAAATTTCAGAGTTGAATTACACATTGAGTGAAGAAACATTTTCTCTGATTCGTTTTAAATTTACTGAATGTAACTCACCTTGAGCTACTACTGAAAAACGTGTGAGCAAAATCTAAATAAATAAATAAATAAATATTCATTCAATTTGTTTCACATTCTTTTTGTTTCTCTCTTCGGATTCATGATAGCCTTCTACTGAAATCCCCAGTTTTAAAGGGTCTGCGGCATCAACTGGTTTCCGTGTTTCCTTTCCAGGCTGTTGCTATCTGGAGTACATTTCCTTTAAATGTCAGATCAGAATTAAACGCAAGGGGTTGTGCTCAAGAGAAAGCGCACGGGCAGGCCATGGGTGTGTCTCACATTATGCACATAGGTTATCGAATTCTTGCACATTACACCTGCTGTTGTCACGGAGTAGATGGGCACAAATAAATGTTTGTGCAGAAATGCCGACTTGCGCTCCATTCTGTAACATTCCATAATTTGCGCTCGGCATGCTGCCTGAATTCTGATGACCTTTATAGACTTGACCCCACATGTCTGCTAGAAATCAAACAGCCACGTGTGCGTCGATCCCACCTCACCTGTTTCAAAAATGCACTTCCTGAAGTCTGTTGCTTCTCTTGCCTGTAGTGTAAGCTCCACGGAGCAGGCACTGACTTTCATGTAACATTATGTAAATATTTATTGGGATTAACTGCCTTGATGAATAGATTCACCCAAGGTGGTGTACAGCAGGTACAGTATAACACCAAACTTACAATTTTGTTAACAGCATAACAATAGTAAAATAACGAACAATAAACATAAATACAATCAATGAGGTAACCTTGAAAACAGTAAATTGAAACCTAATAATAGAACTACCATGAAACAGTATAAAAACTGTACACACTTAACAGCACTGGAATTCAAATACGAGAGATATAATACAATGTTAGCATAATACTAATGAAACACCTAATAAACAACGCAATAGAACATTCAAATACCAGAGATTTAATACAAATGAAACATCTAAAAAGCACATTTAACATTACTTGTAGCAGAAAACATGTCCTGTGGTTCGTTTCGAGATTCATTCTGTGGTTCTGACCTTTTTGCTAAGCAGATTTGAAGGCTCGAATCATCTATCACAAAGGTCTCTTACTGATTCATTTTGATATGAAGCTTTTTGAGATCCATTTATTCAAAAGACTCTTGAAGCAGACCTTTGGGCCGAAACACAGCATTGTGTCGAGTCTTTGATCAATAAATCTACTAAAGCATAAGATTGTCCTTCTTATCTCTGGAATCTGTGGTCCTTTTCTCACTGTCTCCCTCTTCTTTCTGTCTCGAGATTCTGCATCCTCTCTTTTTTTATCTTAATTGTATTTTATTTTAGTTTTTTTTAATTTTTGCAAATTCTTTGAGTGCTTGAGTTATACTTCTTTCCTATCCAAAGACTGGCGTTTTTTTTCCTTTTAAATTAGTATTTTTTGTAAACTGCTTTGATCTCCACTGAGCGAAGGTGGTATATCAAGTTCTTAATAAACATAAACATTAGAACATTCAAATAACATAGCTACGATACTCATTACATATGAATAGCCATACTGGGTCTGACCAGCTGTCCATCTAGCCCAGTATCCTGTTTCCAACAGTGGCCAATCCAGGTCACAAGTACCTGGCAGAAACCCAAATAGAAGCAACATTTCATGCTACCAATCCCAGGGAAAGCAGTGGCTTCCCCATGTCTGTCTCAATAACCGACCATGGACTTTTCCTCCAGGAACTTGTCCAAACTTTTTTCAAAACCAGATACAGTAACTACTATTACCACATCCTCCGGCAGCGAGTTCCAGAGCTTAACTATTCTTTGAGTGAAAAAATATTTCCTCCTGTTCATTTTAAAAGTACTTCCATGTACCGTAATTTCATATAAATTCATTGTGTGTCTCTGATTGTGTTGTAGAAATGAGACATGGTGATAATATCACGACAAGTCAAAGAAGCACCAAGAGCCTTCAAAACCGGAACAGGTCCTTTCATTAGTACTGTAAATCGATGCTGTACATCAAAGACCCGACACGGACCGTGTTTCGGCACTCAACGCCTCCATTGGGGGTCGTACAACATAAAGATTAAGAAATGACTCAGCCCACCATCGGGCTCCTCAATGATAACTGACCTATTAAAGAGTCAATTCTCTAGCGATCTGTTTTCTGTAGAGTGTCAGGTCATTGATGTACCGCATCGATTTACACTACTAATTAAAGGACCTGTTCCAGATTTGAAGGTGCATTTTTTGCTTTGCACTGTTTCTTGTGTCTTTTGAATCCCTCTCTGTACTGATGATAATACCATGACCCCCAAGTGTGCATGTGGCCACTGAAGACAAATGTAAATTCGCAATGGTGGGGGGGGGGGGGGGGGGGGGGAGAGGGCGGCATGCACCTATACAGGAAAGTCAAAACTAACTTATTTGAAGAAATAGCCCCGGATGGATAAAAATGTGCGAGGTTGTGTGCAGTACATTTGAGAGACTGAAATTGCAACTCTATTGTACCCTGGTTGAGGAACGAGGTTCATCCTTGTCATGGGTGTCCAACATGAACCCATTTGGAGACATTGCCCCTGGGATAAAAGACACATCCAAGCTCAATTTTCAAACATTTATTTATTTGTTACATTTGTATCCCACATTTTCCCACCTATTTGTAGGCTCAATGTGGCTTACATAGTACTGGAGAGGCCTTTGCAGACTCTGATATAAACAAATACAAAGTGATGTTATGGTAAGATAAAGTTCATGTACCGCCACATTAGGGAATTGTGCAACGGAAGAGTTGTGTTATGTCCATTACGTACTTTAGTTTTGTTGTGTTGCAGAGATCAGGTATTTAAGTTGGATCGGTAGGATATGCCTTTTTAAACAGGTTAGTTTTTAGTGTTTTCCGGAAGTTTAGGTGGTCATTCGTAGTTTTCAAGGCTTTTGGTAATGCGTTCCACAGTTGTGTGCTTATGTAGGAGAAGCTGGATGTGTAAGTTGATTTGTATTTGAGTCCTTTACAGCGTGGGTAGTGTAGATTTAGATACGTTCGCGTTGATTCGGATGTGTTTCTAGTTGGTAGGTCGATCAAGTCTGTCATGTATCCCAGAGCTTCACCATAGACAATTTTGTGAACCAGAGTGCAGATTTTGAAAGCAATGCATTCTTTGATTGGGAGCCAGTGCAGTTTTTCGCGGAGGGGTTTTGCGCTTTCAAATCGCGTTTTTCCGGATAAGCCTAGCTGCCATGTTTTGAGCGGTCTGAAGTTTATTTAATGTTTGTTCTTTGCATCCCGCATAAATTCCATTGCAGTAGTCTACATGGCTTAGTACCATTGATTGTATCAGGTTGCGAAATGTTTCCCTCGGGAAGAATTGTTTCACGTGTTTCACGTGTTTCACATCAGGAGATTAATTCTGTAAACCCTCTTCATGTGTGCAGGCCTCTTTTAAAATGCGGTCACGCCTGAAAGCTCACAGGGTGCAAGATGGGGTGTATTAGTAGAATAGGCATGTTCATGTACTTTATTTGCTCTCGAGAAGGTGTACTGTGTGTGCCTTCAATGTAGGCATGATTCCTCCAGGATTTCTGTGATACATAGGTACCTGGCACCCTCATTCTAGTTAGGGTGTGCCCAGTTAGAAGCGTAATCGAGCATCCGGGTATCGAAGAGCACCAGTTACGCACTTAACTTAATCTGTCAGCTGGCACAAAATCGGCACTCAGTTGGTGATACGTATCAACAATAGGTTTAAACAAGCATTAATTGGCACTCATTTGCATCTATACATATAACTGACCTATGACCCTATTCTATAAACATTGGGGTCAATATTCAGCTGGCGTTTTTGCCGTCAGCAGCATTATTCCCAGATATTTAATGCCAGCTTTGAGTTTAGTGGTCTGTGGTGATTGAATATTAGTGGTTACGTGCCACTGAAGCCCAGAACAAGCGATATAAGCAGCCAGGAGCCATTTCTGGCCAATCAAATAGCTTTGAATATCAATCCCTTAGTGCCTAATCTCTACAGCATGCAAATACAAAGGGAGTTGTTGACATGGGCAAGGTAGATGATGGCAGATAAAGGCCAAGTGGCCCATCCAGTCTGCCCTTCCTCAGTAACCACTAACTCCTCCTTTTCCTAAGGGATCCCACGTGCCTGTCCCACGCTTCCTTAAATTCTGACACAGTCTTTGTCTCCACGCATCCACCAGCCTTTCCGTGAAAGAGTATTTTCTTAGATTCCTCCTAAGCCTGTTTCCTCTTAACTTCATCTTATGCCCTCGCATTCCAGAGGTTTTTTTCATTTCAAAAAAGGCCCAGTTCCTGTACATTAACACCAGTGGTGGAGCAAGGGCGGGGTGGTGGGGGTGGTCCGCCCCGGGTGTCTGCTCTGTCCATCCACACCCCCCCCCTTGGCATGGAACCGCCTCCCCCCCCCGACGCAGTCCCCACCTGCCAACCAGGTTCCAGCTCCGTCCACCCCCAGCGTGGCGCCGCCTCCCCCCCACGCAGTCCCCACCTGCCAACCAGGTTCCAGCTCCGTCCACCCCAGCGTGGCGCCTCGCATCTGCAGCGCTGCTGTAAAAAGAAGAAAATCGCCTCGTCGTCGGCCTTTCCCTTACTGTGTCCCGCCCTCTGACATAACTTCCTATTTCCTCGAGGGTGGGACACAGTGAGGGAAGGGCCGACGACGAGGCGATTTTCTTCTTTTTACAACAGCGCTGCAGATGCAAGGCACCACGCTGGGGCGAACGGAGCTGGAACTTGGAAGGCAAGTGGGGACTGTGTGGGGTGGGGGGTGCCGTGTTGCCCTGCACCCGGGGGGGAGGGGGGAGCAGTGGTGATCCGCCCTGGGTGTCAGGCAACCACGGAACGCCACTGATTAACACCACTGAGGTATTTAAACGTCTCTATCATATCCCCTCTCTCCCAGCATATTATATGTTGAGGTTCCTAAGCCTGTCCCTATATGTTTTTTGACAGAGGCCGCTTACCCATTTATTTGCGCCTTCTGGACCGACGCCATCTTGTTTATATCTTTCTGTAGGTTGGGTCTCCAGAATTGCACACAGTACTCTAAATGGGGCCTCACCAGAGACTTATACAAGGGAACTATCACCTCTTTTTTCCTGCTGGTCATCCCTCTCCTTATGCACCTGAGCATCCTTCTCGCATTGGCCATTGCCTTTTCTGCCTGTTTGGCCACCTTAAGGTCATCAGACACAAACCCCAAGGAAAGGTACAGTATAGGGCAGTGATGGCGAACCTATGGCATGCATGCCAGAGAGGACACGCAGAGTCCTCTCTGTTGGCACGCGCGCCGTCGCCAGGGGTGTAGCCACGGGTGGGCCTGGATGGGCCCAGGCCCAGCCACTTTCCCTCCAGGCCCGCCTACCCAACATCCCCTCGCATGTCCTCCCCGCTGGCGCTGATTACCTCCGTCGAAGCAGCCACGTCTTAGAAAGCCCTGCCCGCCTCTAGCCTTCCCTTCGTGAGTTTGTTCCCTCAGAGTCAGTCCCACCTTCTTACATCATTTCCGCGAGGGCGGGACTGACTCTGAGGGAACGAACTCACAAAGGGAAGGCTAGAGGCGGGCAGGGCTTTCAAAGACGCGGCTGCTTCGACGGAGGTAAGAAAAAAGATTTACATGCAGGGCATGGATGAGAGTGGGAGGGGAGGGCAGGGGAGGGGAGAGAAGAGAATCGCTGGGTATGGATGGATGGAGGGGAGGGCAGGGGAGAGGAGGGTTGCTGGACATGGGGGGAGGGCAGGGGAGAGAGGAGGGTTGCTGGACATGAGGGGAGGGCAGGGGAGAGGAGGGTTGCTGGACATGGGTGGATGGAGGGGAGGGCACTTGTTGGACGGATGGAGGGGAGGGGAGGGAAGACAGGAAGGAGATGCACATGGATGGAGGGGAGGGAAGACAGGAAGGAGATGCACATGGATGGAGGGGAAGGGAGTTATCAGTATGCATGCAACATCAAAATCACATTAATTATTCAAAAGCATGCCAAATACTTTTAAAGTTCTGTTATTCAGGTTAAATTGCCCTGTTGGCACTTTGCGATAAATAATTAGATTTTGGGTTGCTGTTTGGGCACTCGGTCTCTGAAAGGTTCGCCATCATTGGTATAGGGGGTGATGAGCTTCTGTGCACGAAAGAAGAGCGGGACTTGGGGGTGATTTTGTAACCCAAGTGCATGACCCTGCATTTCTTAGCATTAAATCTTAGTTGCCAATTTTCAGACCAGTCTTCAAGCTTCTTCAGATCCTTCCTCATGTCATCCACACCCTCCAGGGTGTCCACCCTATTACAGAGATTGGTATCATCCGCATAGAGACAAACCTTACCAGACGGCCCTTCCACAATATCACTCACAAAGTTGTTAAAAAGAGCCGGACCGAGGACCGACCCCTGCGGTACACCACTGATAATATCTCTATCTTGAGAGCAAGCTCCATTTACCACTAACCTCTGTCTCCTCCCATTTAACCAGTTTTTAACCCAGCCAGTCATTGGCAGGACGTGGGCGGGGCTTAGATAGGGCATGGCTGGGTGATGGGCAGGTTCCTCAAATGCCCAGAACATATCGAATGCTGTAAGCTGCGTGTCGATATAGAGATGCTGTAAGCAGTTTTGTCTGCATTTATTTATTTATTTGTTACATCTGTATCCCACATTTTCCCACCTATTTGCAGGCTCAATGTGGCTTACATACTGCTGGAGATGCGATTGCAGACTCCGGTGTAGACAAATACAGAGTGATGTAGAGATAAGATAAAGTTCATGTGGTATAGCCACATAGGGGCGTCACACACGGAAGAGTTGTGTTGTGTCCATAACGTATTTTGGTTTTGTTGTGTTGCAGCGGTCAGGGATTTATGTTGGGTTGGTAGGGTATGCCTTTTTGAACAAATACATTTTTAGTGTTCTCCGGAAGCATAGGTGGTCGTACATGGTTTTCACGGCTTTTGGGAGTGCGTTCCACAGTTGTGTGCTTATGTAGGAAAAACTGGATGCACAAGTTGATTTGTATTTGAGTCCTTTGCAGCTTGGGTAGTGCAGGTTTAGGTACGTTCGTGATGATTTTGAAGTATTTCTAGTTGGTAGGTCGATCAGGTCTGTCACGTATCCCGGGGCTTCACCGTAGATAATTTTGTGAACCATTGTGCAGATTTTGAAAGTAATACATTCTTTGATTGGGAGCCAATTGTCGTGTCCCGCACCCTTACCTGCTCTCCCGCCACGGGGGGCGGGAGGCAGCGTCCTCCATGGCGCAAGGTAGCGGCCCATAGGCCCCGGCGTGGGGGCAGGCTCCGCCACGGTGATGGCAGGTCTGGCCGAGTCTCTGTCGCCGGGTGTGGAGGCGAAGTTCGCGCCGCCCAAGATGGCGACGCTAGTGCGCGTGGGTCGGCGTCTTTCTCCTCCCCGAGCCGGGGACCCTGGAGCTCCGCCTACAAAGCGCCGGATTGGAAGGCCAAGCTGGTGGTTCTGCCTGGGAGATCGGACAGAGCCAATCCGAGGGGCTCTGCCGATACCCAGGGCCGGATTGGTGGGCTACTCCTACGAGGGCAGGGCGGGTAAGATGGCACGATATTTAAAGATGGAAACTGAGCTGACACATTGCTTCAGGTTCTGTTCCCGAACCCTGCTCCGTGATCCCGTGTTTGTTACTTCCTGGTATCCTGCTCAGAGACTTGCCTGAACCCGACTACTGCTTTGATAGCCACCTGCCCAGAGACTTGCTTGAACCTGACTACTGCTTTGATAGCCGCGTGCCCAGAGACTTGCCTGAACCTGACTACTGCTTTGATAGCCGCGTGCCCAGAGACTTGCCTGAACCTGACTACTGCTTTGATAGCCGCCTGCCCGGAGACTTGCTTGAACCTGACTACTGCTTTGATAGCCGCGTGCCCAGAGACTTGCCTGAACCTGACTACTGCTTTGATAGCCGCGTGCCCAGAGACTTGCCTGAACCTGACTACTGCTTTGATAACCGCGTGCCCGGAGACTTGCCTGAACCTGACTACTGCTTTGATAGCCACCTGCCCGGAGACTTGCCTGAACCTGACTACTGCTTTGATAGCCGCCTGCCCAGAGACTTGCCTGAACCTGACTACTGCTTTGATAGACGTCTGCCCAGAGACTTGCTTGACCCTGACTACTGCTTGTTAGTTGCCCACATCTCCCGACTCCAGCCAGGTCAGTCCATCAACCCCGCGGTTCCAGCAGTCCCGTTGGCCGCCTGCAGCTGGGGGCTCAACCTCTGGTGAACGGCGGTCGCCGCGGGTGAAGATTCGGGGTTGCACGGCTGTCCTCTGAGGCCCCTCGGGGTCTTGTGGGACCTAAGGGCTCACCAACATTGTGGACAAGACACCAATGTAGTTTTTCGCGGAGGGGTTTTGTGCTATCAAATCGGGGTTTTCCAAAGATAAGTCTGGCTGCCGTGTTCTGAGCGGTATGAAGTTTCTTTAATGTTTGTTCTTTACATCCCACATAGATTCCATTGCAGTAGTCTATCCACCTTATAATCGAAAGAGAAAAACGCCTAGATTTCGACCCAAATCGGGAGATAGACGTTTATCTCACAAAAACGAATAAATCGGTATAATCGAAAGCCGATTTTGGACGTTTTCAACTGCACTCCGTCGCAGATGCGGACAAAGTTGATGGGGGCGTGTCAGAGGTGTGGTGAAGGTGGAACTGGGGCGTGGTTATCGGCCGAGGAGAGATGTACGCGTTAGGGCGATAATCGAAAAAATAAAGGCGTTTTTAGCGAACATTTAGGACACTTTTTTTGGACCCTTTTTTCACACGAACAGGTCCCTAAAAAGTGCTCTAAATGACCAGATGACCATCAGAGGGAATTGGGGATGACCTCCCCTGACTCCCCCAGTGGTCACTAACCCCCTCCCACCACAAAAAAATGATGTTTCACAACTTTTTCTTTTCACCCTCAAATGTCATACCCACCTCCCTGGCAGCAGTATGCAGGTCCCTGGAGCAGTTGTTAGGGGGTGCAGTGGACTTCAGGCAGGTGGACCCAGGCCCATCCCCCCCTACCTGTTACAATTGTGCTGCTTAATGCTTATTAGTTGTCCAACCCCCCCAAACCCACTGTACCCACATGTAGGTGCCCCCCTTCAACCCTTAGGGCTATAATAATGGTGTAGACTTGTGGGCAGTGGGTTTTGAGGGGGATTTGGGGGGCTCAACACACAAGGGAACGGTGTTATGCACCTGGGAGCTCTTTTACCTTTTTTTTTGTTTTTGTAAAAGTGCCCCCTAGGGTGCCCGGTTGGTGTCCTGGCATGTGAGGGGGACCAGTGCACTACGAATCCTGGCCCCTCCCACGAACAAATGCCTTGGATTTATTCATTTTTGAGCTGGGCGCTTTCATTTTCCATTATCGCTGAAAAACAAAAACGCCCAGCTCACAAATTGTCGAATAAAACATGGACGTCTATTTTTTGCGAAAATACGGTTCGGTCCGCCCCTTCACGGACCCGTTCTTGGAGATAAACGCCCATGGAGATAGACGTTTTCATTCGATTATGCCCCTCCACGTGACTTAGTACCATTGATTGTATCAGGTTGCGAAATGTTTCCCTTGGGAAGAATTGTTTCACCTGTTTGAGTTTCCACATTGAGTAAAACATTTTCTTGGTTGTGGATGTCACTTATTTCTGTAGTGTTAGGTTGTGGTCTATTATGACGCTGAGGATCTTCAGGCTGTCTGAGATAGGGAGGGTGTGATCTGCGGTGTTTAGGTGGATTTAGGCCTGGATATTGGGCCAGCAGGCATCAGCGCTCTGCTTACTGCCGTCGGCATTAAACCTGGGCTGTATCCGGATTTGCAGAGCCGGCTAATTCGTAGCCGGTTAAGTGCGCTATTCAGCATAAAGGTAGGACTGACGTTTATGCAGTTATCCTGGCCAGTTATGTGCGAATATTGGCGTGTATCAGTGGAGTCTGAAGTGTTTTCCTTTGTGTTCCCGTTACACAGGTCCATTTCCACAGCTGCTTCCAAAATGTGAAATGGATAACGGTGCAGTTACTTAGCCATCTCTTCGAAGCTTTGTTGTAAGCAATATAACACATTTATAATGAAAATAAAGTTGAAAAGAAGAAAACCGTGGATTGATGTAAATGTCTGGTGTACATAACATAGCTTAGGTTCTTCCATCCATGGGTCCACGCTTCCAATACACACGCCGTCGTGACCACCTCCTGTCACCTGTCTATTACCACTTTGACCTCTCTCAGGATCATAGTGGTCTGTCTCTCCAGGCAAGATAGCATTGCGCTCACAGATAAATGGTCTAGTTTCCCCTCCGACCTCGAGGTCTCATCCAGGCATCTACTGCGATTTCCAGAAGAAGCGTCATGGACATCCGAAGTATCAGCGGGGGTTTCTCTGGTCCTCACTAGCAGAGGGAAATCACCGAATCCCCTTCCTCAATGAAAGTCGTGGGTGGGTTTCTAAGCCAGCCCAGAGAACTTGTTCAGATGTTTTAGCCCCCCTGAGGCCTAGAACTCGGCTCCCCATGTCCCCCCCAAAAGTTTCTTCTGCAGAGTCCTACTTCAGGCCTCGTTTTGGGGAGGGAAAAAAAGGCCCTTTTCACCCCAGTCTTCTCCGATGGTGGGTCAAGTTCATTGCACACCAGAGGGTTGCCTCTGTGTGGGCAGATGTTCTGGTTGATTTTTTTGTTGTTGTTGTTCCTTCTGCTCCCGGGCTGCTCCCTGGGAGTCCAAATTCTCTTGTCTCCACTTCCCCTGCACTTCCTGCTGTCCCTGCAGCTCCAGTCGCTTGGAGTAATGCAGCTGCCTTGTCTGCTTGGCTGTGGACTTCTTCTGCCTGTAAATTGCTCTTTCCTTGTGCTGTGGCTGACTGTTATCAGTTTTGAATGCTAATGGGCCCTGTGTGTGTGTGTGTGTGTGTGTCTCATTCACCCTCTATATATGTGTGTCTGTCTCTGCATCTGGAGAGCAGAAGATAGGGGCAGGGGTGGGGGGGGGGGGGGGACAGAAAATGTATCTTGATTTTTTTTTCCTGATCTAGGCTAGCTGGCGAGGGTCCTTGGTGTGATCAAAGAACAACAAGGGTACAGAGGGCATTCACTTTTGCCGGAAAGCAAGGTGAAGGCAGTGGCAGGGGACACAGACGGTGGTTTGTGTTTCGGATCCCAAAAAAACCCGCAGGAGCCCTGCAGGGCTGGAAATGAGGAGCTGCCTGCTGCAGCGGGAGCCCCTCTCCTCCATTCCTTTCTCTCTCTCTCTCTCTCTTGCCGGGCTCTCTCTGACTCTTCCCTTCCACCAGCCTCCCCCAGTCTGTCTGGGCTGAGGAAAAGACCCCCCCTCCCCTCCCCATCTGAACCTTCTCACTGCCAAGGCTGCTGCATCCACCGCCTCCCTTCCCGCGTGAAGTTTTTGGGGATGCAACATGTGTAACGAGCGCCAATCCCCTTGACTTGGGGGGTGGGGGGGAAGAGAGGAAGAGGAGAAAAGGATTATTCGCAGCAACCTTGGCAGAGACAGGGAGGAGAGGGGGGTGAGAGAGAAAGAGAGAGAGAGGCCGGGGGGTGGGAGGGGGGAGGGAAAGAGGGATGAGAAAAAAAACCAAGGGAAAGAAAACTGAGGATTTGAGCAAGGCTGGTGCTCCGTCTTTTCTCCAGATATCTACCGATTTGCCGATAGGCGCGCAAGGAAGAGTTGGACAGAAGGCTGAGGATTGGGGGGGAAATCCGCGCAAGTCTCGCCTGCGCACCGAAATCCTGGCTCTTTCTGGTCCCGGAGTGGCGCTGGCTGGGGGGGTTCGGGGCAACGAGGTGGACTCCATCCCCGGCTGGACGGCCATTGCCCGCGCAGGAGCGGCTCAGTTGCTGTCCGCTGACGCCGGTGCTGAAACCGCTCTGGCCACATCGTCTCCCCATGTCCGGAACACATAGAGCATCGCTCGTCCTTCCCTCCCCACCAGAACCTGCTCGGCTCTGCCTGGCTGTCGTCCCGTCCGTACCCTCCTGTCTCCATGCAGTTCACCTACAGCTGGGATGAGAAGGTAAGAACCCCCCCTCCCCTGTCCCCCTCCCCCCATCTTTCTATGGGGTTTTCCACCCTTTCTCCGTTGGGATGAACCCTCTCTCCTTCCCCCCTCCCTAATTCCACTGATGCATTTAGGTCTGAGGAAAGCGGAAAAGATTTGGAAGTTTGAATTCTGTGGTGTCGTCGTCCCCCCCCCCCCCCCCAAACTCCAGGGCATGATTTAATTGATTGAGAGATTTCACACCATCATTCTTGTTTTTACATGCTCTCATGGAGGGGGGGGGGGGTCCATGGATAAGATCTTGGAAATTCAGCTGTATCTCTGTCCGGAGACTTAATATTTTGAAATCTGAGATGGGAAGGGGCGTATGGAAGAGAGGTGGCTCTTTTTTTTTGGGGGGGGGGGATTGGAGGGGGAATTTTTATTTTCCTTTTATTTTCTTTGTTGGGGTTGGTGGGTGATATTTGTGGTGGGGAAGGAGCAGAAAGACATTGTCTGTATTTCTCCTGAAATGAAACAGTGCTGGTACGGCAGGGGGCTCCCCCCCCCCTTCAGAGCTACCCCTGCAACGCCACGAAGTGCTTTTCTTAATACTTTGAAGGCAGATGTGATGCGTGCTGCTAGGATAGCAAAGCAGGGGAGGGGGAGGGGTGGAGGGCAATCACAGGATAAACAGAGGTGGACAGATGGGGTAGTCATCAGGGACGGCAGCCTTCAGCCTGTCTATAAAGAGGTGGATTAAGTGGAAGTTCGTATTACTGTGGGATGGGACTGTGGGGGCCATCCCTTGTGAGTGTCCTGGGGGTCTTCACAGCCCAATATTGCCCCTCTCACTCCAGGTCAACCAAACAGGCTGATCCAGTCCTGGCTTTGCCCTGGAAGCTCTAGTTTGGGTTTTCTTAGGAAGGAGGGGGGGGGGGGGTAATCAGTGAGGGAATGAGACATTCAAGCCCCAACATACAATGCAGGGTGAGAGAAGAGAGCAAAAGTAGGGACTGGGTCGACCTGTTTGGGCTGATCTACAGCATGACGTTGACCCCCGACCTCTCACCGGGAAAAACACGGTGGCCATGTACTCTGGCCAAACCGGGGAGAAAAGCAAGTGTTGTTGAACAAAGAAGGCCAGTCCTTATAAAGGAACCCACTGGGCAGAGGGTCTGTATGGATCCTGGATGATTTTGTAGCAGAGAGCAGAGGCCATGTGGGTCCAGACAGGATCACGTAAAGCACTGGTCCATACACTCCACACCTGCTGCAGGTCATTATATGTAGGCCCCCGTGTATGGCCTGCTTGTATCTTTTGTGAGAAAAAGGGCAGGTGATTCTGGTCCATATAAGCAAAGGTTTGGTCCTTGGAGGTGGGAATGACATTTCTTTTTCACTGGGGGGGGGGGGGGGGGGGGGAAGATTGAGAGTGTCAGCGGTCTCTAGAGACCAGGCAGAGAGGCAATATATCTGCTATGGACTGTCTCTTGTGGTAGTACTGAGGGGGGGAGTTGTAGGGTGAACGACAATGCTGTGATGTCACCAAATTCTCTGATCACACAGCGCTGGCCAATCACAAGGCTGAATTTTCTCTTTGGGCCCTTGATGTTGAAGAGAAGTCGTGACCGTCACTCGCAGCAATGTTCAGTAGCTGAGAGGGGTGCATCTGTCTAGTCCATCCTTCTCTCTGTTAAGGGCACGATCAAGGGTTGTAGGCGATTTGTCGTGACGAACGCAGGTGCAGCTCTTCTCTTAGCCTTCTGGAAGTGAAATGCTGTTTCTCGGGGGGGGGGGGGGGGGGGGACTGTATTGATTCCTTGGTCTCTTTTATTTTTGTCAGAACTTACAGTAGAGTGCTTACCTTCTGTATAGCCACACCCACTGCATTTACAAAATTCATACTTGGCTTGTCAATGCTCAACTGTTCGTGCTGTATTCATGGTTTATGTGTACCAGTGTGATGTCTGCATGGCGCTTTCACGAAGATGTGCTCTTCAGTTGTCCGTGCTGTAGTCATGCTTTACATACATCAGTGAGACACCTACTTGGAGGTTAAATGAAGATCTGCTGTACAATTGTCTATGCTGTATTCATGTTTTCCTCGAAAATCTATCCGCGCAGCAATTGAAGCATATTCTATAACAATGTGCATAAGCGAATTGGTTAACTGGCTAATCAGTGATGTTAATTGGATGTTAACAAGCACTAATTGGCATTAATTAGAATTTATGCGCACAACTGGCTAAGTGTGTTCTGTAATGTGATGCGCGTAAATTCTAAGTCGCATAGTTGAAGAGGGCATGGACACAGGTGGGACTTGGGCATTATTATAGAATAATACCCGCTCTGTGTCTAATCCGGGCATCGGGAATTACGCCAAGTAAAACATTTAGTCCCGTGGAGAGGTGCTCGGTGTAATTCTGTATACCGTGTGGAAATTTAAGCCTATTCTATCAAATGTAGGTGTACTCTAAAGAATACACCTAGGTGCATTTTTTTTTACCACGCGGATTTTTCAGGCACCTTCATGTTTCAGTACAATGCTTGCATGCGACTCGAATTAAGTTGTACTCTTCAGCTGTTCCTGTGCTGTGCTCATGCTTTACATTTATTAGGGTGATGCCTGCATAGGGCTCTAGTGAAAAGATCTTTTTTCAGTTGTTCGTGCTGTATTCACACTTTACATGTATCAATGTGATGCCTACCCGAGTAGGCACCCTAGAGGAACTTTAATGCACGAGGCCCCTCCTGGGACGGCTGAAAGCCAAAACCCCACCCAATACTGTTCAGCATACTGGCTTTCCCAACCCCCTTCCTCCTGGTCAGGTGTTCCGTACCTGCTCTTTTCTGTACCCCTTTCTCCACTCCCCATATATCCAGCATCTCCATGCTTCCCTCCCCCCCCCTGCCGGGTCTGTCTCCCTCCTCCTTGCTGCTGTTTTCTGGGCCTGCAGTGGTAAACATGAGTATGCTCAAAGCCTGCTGTGTCCTGCTCCCTCTGAATTTCCTGTTTTGAAGGGGTGGACAGTGGCAGGCATTGGGCATGTGCAGACGCTCAAGATCCAACACCAGCCATGCTGACTTTTGTTTTGTGGCTATGACTGCCATGCTGATGCCCCCCACACCCCAAATTGTGCACACTGTACATGGACACCTAGTGGTCAGGCTGGTCATTTGCATGGGGCTCTGGTAAAGATCTGCTCTTCATTTCATGCTTTATGTATATCGTGTGATGCCTGCATGAGGCTCTTATCTTCAACTGTCTGTGCTGTATTCATGCTTTACTTGTATTGTATCGGTGTGATGCCTGCATGAGGCTCTGATGAAGATCCTTTCTTCAGCTGTCTGTGCTATATTCATGCTTTACTTGTATTGTATAGGAGTGATGCCTGCATTAGGTCCTGTTGAAGATCCTTTCTTCAGCTGTCTGTGCTGTATTCATGCTTTACTTGTATTGTATCGGGGTGATGCCTGCATGAGGCATTGATGAAGATCCTCTCTTCAGCTGTCTGTGCTGTATTCATGCTTTACTTGTGTTGTATAGGTGTGATGCCTGCATGAGGCCCTGATGAAGATCCTTTCTTCAGCTGGCTGTGCTGTATTCATGCTTTACTTGTATTGTATCGGGGTGATGCCTGCATGAGGCTTTGATGAAGATCCTCTCTTCAGCTGTCTGTGCTGTATTCCTGCTTTACGTGTGTCAGTGTGCCTCCTTCATGGGGCTCTGAAAAAAGATCACACAGGAGCACTCCTTCCACTCTCCCCCATCCATCCTCCTGATGGCTTAAGCAGAAGAAGTTTCCAACTTTACACAAATCTCAAACACTAAGAATATACGATTTGCATAGATGCATCGTCAAAAGCATTTCTGTGCATAACATACGGGATTATCCTCCTAAAGATGGGCAATAAAGCACGAAAGACATTGTGCTTTGAAAATTGCCCGACACGTTCGTGCAAATGCATATCACTGATTGAAAATGTGCGTGTGAGGTTTCTTGGGGACACGGTAGGGTCACTTTATAAACAATAGTTACAAAATACTGGCTTAAGTGGCTGATTTGACCCGTACACTGCAGGCGTAGACATTTAAACTGCATGTCTGAGCCTGGATTACTTAAAACGCATGCATAAAAATATAATCCAGGTGCACATTGCAAACTCTGCCCTCTACCCTGTGTACATGCCTACCCCTACCAGTAAAGTATGCATCGTCATGTTGATGCAGTAAAGTCTTAATGAAATGATTCCATAGGCTGCTGGAGATCCAGAAGTTATGCACAAAGCTTTTCACAAAACAAATCTGTGCTCAAAGAGAGGCTGCAGGTTTGGCACTTTCTGCCCTGAAAATTTAAAAGCCGATGTAAAGTCCCTGGGTAAAATATAGCCACAGACTTTACACATACACACCCTAAGCGAACTGGGCATGAGTTCATTTCTTGTTATAGTGCCTAAGTCACTGACTGTCTGTGCCTGACCCTGGAGTGAGTCACTCTATCTCACTGTGTCTGAGTTCTGTTCCCCGGTTCTGTCACTGTCTGTCTGTGATCCTGGAGGAGTTGCTTTATCTCCCTGTGTCACAGCTCTAATAACTGGTTCTATCATTGACTCTGTATGTGACCCTGGGGATTCACTCTCTTCCTGTGTTCCAGCCCTAATCCCCAGCTCTGTGTCTGTGTGTGACCTTGGGATGAGTCACTTTACCTTCCTGTGCCTCAGATCTAATCCCCAGCTCTGCCACTGACTCTTATCTGACCCTCTTGTAAGTCATTTTATCTTTCTGTGACTGAGCTCTAATCCCCTGCTCTGCCAATGACTCTTATCTGACCCTCTTGTGAGTCATTTTATCTTTCTGTGACTGAGCTCAAATCCACGGCTCTGCCACTGACTCTTATCCTACTCTGTTGTGAGTCATTTTATCTCACTGTGCCTCAGCTGGGTCTCTGTGTGTGATCCTGGGAGGAGTCACTTTCAGGTGAATTTTTGAAAGAGAAGGGCGCCCATCTTCCGACACAAATCGGGAGATGGGCGTCCTTCTTGCAAGGTCGCCCAAATCAGCATAATCGAAAGCCGATTTTGGGCGCCCTCAACTGCTTTCCGTCGCAGGGACGACCAAAGTTCACGGGGGCGTGTCGGCAGTGTAGCGAAGGCGGGACTGGGGCGTGCTTAGGAGATGGGCGTCCTTGGCCGATAATGGAAAAAAGAAGGGCGTCCCTGACGAACACTTGGGCGACTTTACTTGGTCTATTTTTTTTTCATGACCAAGCATCAAAAAGGTGCCAGAACTGACCAGATGACCAACGGAGGGAATCGGGGATCACCTCCCCTTACTCCCCCAGTGGTCACTAACCCCCTCCCACCCTAAAAGAAATCTTTAAAAATACTTTTTTGCCAGCCTCATATGCCATACTCAGGTCCATCGCAGCAGTATGTAGGTACCTGGAGCAGTTGTAGTGGGTGCAGTGTACTTCAGGCAGGCGGACCTAGGCCCATCCCCCCTACCTGTTACACTTGTGGTAGTAAATGTGAGCCCTCCAAAACCCACCAGAAACCCACTGTACCCACATCTAGGTGCCTCCCTTCAACCCTAAGGGCTGTGGTAGTGGTGTACAGTTGTGGGTTTTTGGGGGGCTCACCACCCAACGTAAGGGAGCTTTGCACCTGGGAGCAATTTGTGAAGCATGTCAGGGGGACCAGTGCACTACGAATGATGGATCCTCCCATGACCAAATGGCTTGGATTTGGTCGTTTTTGAGATGGGCGTCCTCGGTTTCCATTATCGCCGAAAACCGGGGATGACCATCTCAAAAACGACCTAAGGACGACCATCTCTAAGGTCGACCTAAATTTCATGATTTGGGCGTCCCCGACCATATTATTGTTTCAATAATACGGGTGACCCCGCCCCTTCACGGGGCCATCCTGCGAGGACGACCTCATGAAAACTTGGGCGTCCCGTTTGATTATGCCCCTCTTTATCTCCCTGTGTCTCAGCTCTAATCCCCAGCTCTGCCATTGTCTCTCTGTGTGTGACCCTAAGGTGAGTTTCGAAAAATTACGCATGCAATCAAAGCCTTTTACATGTGCAAACCAGGAAATACATTTAAGTTGTGATTTTAGAGCCTCACCCACATCTTTCTATGCCAGCATCGTGCGTGAATTTCCGGGAGGCATGTCTTGGCGGTGGTTTGGGTGGCCATCCATTTCTAAGTGTATTCAGCATTTTAAAACGGTAAAACTGGGAAAATATCAGGGCCAGAATTACACTTATTTCTACTCACATAAAAAAGGTCGCCGAACTTCATGAAGGACTTCAAAACCACCTGGAAATACAAGAAACAAAAACTGAATTTGCAGCTTGGTTTGCTAATAGTCCCCTCTGGATGTGCCGTTCTCTACTGATTAAATGCAGAAGTGGACGCATACAAAGAGGGGGATAATCGAACGGGGACGACCATCTCTAAGAGCGCCCATCTCTAAAGATGGCGCTGCGAAGGGGCGGGGCATCCCGTATTATCGAAACAAGATGGGCATCCATCTTTCGTTTCGATAATATGGTTGGGGATGCCCAAATCTCAACATTTAGGTCGACCTAAGAGATGGTCGGCCTAAATGTTGAGATCGTTGACCATAGAGATGGGCAACCTCGGTTTTCGGCGATAATGGAAACCGAGGACGCCCATCTCAAAAACGACCAGATCCAAGGCATTTGGTCATGGGAGGAGCCAGCATTCGTAGCACACTGGTCCCCCTCACGTGCCAGGACACCAACCGGGCACCCTAGGGGGCACTGCAGTAGACTTCCTAAATTGCTCCCGTCCATAGCTCCCTTCCCTTCTGTGCTGAGCCCCCCAAAACCCCCTCCCCACAATCGTACACCACTACCATAGCCCTTAAGGATGAAGGGGGGCACCTAGATGTGGGTACAGTGGGTTTGTAGTGGGTTTTGGAGGGCTCACATTTACCACCACAAGTGTAACAGGTAGGGGGTGGGCCTGGGTCTGCCTGCCTGAAGTGCACTGCACCCACTAATACTGCTCCAGGGACCTGCATACTGCTGTGATGGAGCTGGGTATAACATATGAGGCTGGCATAGAGGCTGGAAAAATGTTTTTTAATATTTTTTGGGTGGGAGGGGGTTGGTGACCACTGGGGGAGTAAGGGGAGGTCATCCCCGATTCCCTCTGGTGGTCATCTGGTCAGTTCAGGCACCTTTTCGAGGCTTGGTCGTGAAAAAAAATGGATCAAGTCGGCCAAATGCTCGTCAGGGACGCCCTTCTTTTTTCCATTATTGGCCGAGGATGTCCATCTCTTAAGCATGCCCCCGTCCCGCCTTCGGTACACTGCCGACACGCCCCCGGGAACTTTGGTTGTCCCCGCGACGGAAAGCAGTTGAAGGTGCCCAAAATTGGCTTTCGATTATGCCAATTTGGGCGACCCTGAGAGAAGGATGCCCATCTCCCGATTTGTGTCGAAAGATGGGCGCCCTTCTCTTTCGAAAATGCCCCTGAAAGGGTGAGTGATGTGGTTATTTTTTGCACGCTTCCGATGTGGGTCACGCCAAACACCCTGTCTCCCGTGGGCCTGCAAGCGGGCTACCAAAGGCGCCGTGTTCAGGGAGGCTGTTTTGTACAACACCTTGCAAAAATTTTCAACATCCCATCTTGGATGCCCTACAGAAATGCATGCTGCATGTCTTCCCCGCACTTCAGCTGAAATCTGATTGAAGCTGTCAGTAAATTAAATAATATGCATGAGGCGTCCTAACTATCAACGCCGTTTTCGCTAGCACAGCTCTTTGAAGGACATGCTATGTTCTGACTGTACACAAGTTTGCTTTTGGGCGTGTTTTCGTTCGCAGGCAGTAGGTTTGGATGGGGGGGGGGGGGGGGGGAAGGACACAATGTTACCACTGTCTCTAATAGTCTTCAGAGCGATGCATCAGTCTGGCGTGTTCCTCCGCTGAACTTGTTAGGTGGACGCAGGTGTCCAATGCTGTCACCTAATAGGTGCCTCTGGCAAAGTCTCTCATAGTGTCTGATAGACAACGGTGAGTGATGTCTCTCATGGCGTATAACAGGTGCTGTGAGTGATGTCTCATACAGAGTGGAACAGGCATTGTGAGTGATGTTGCTTAAGGTCTGTGAAAAGTGACTAAAAGCCAGTGCCACGTGGAAAATAGTGAAATGCGCAGGTGAATTTACACTGAATGGATAAAACAGGTGTGTTAGTGCTCTAGCCACATTTAGTGGAGATGAAGACAGTCTCGTTTCAAGGCTGAAGAAAAGAGACCTGCTCTCAAAGCTCCTGGAAAAAATGCAGGGGGGAGGGGAGGGAGGGGGTCATCTATGGACCCTTCTCCAAGGCAGAGAATCGTAAAGCTGACCCCTCAATGCGCTACATTTAACAGAGGCTACAGGCAGCGTCTCTTTTTGT
Source organism: Microcaecilia unicolor (assembly GCF_901765095.1). Taxonomy (NCBI): domain Eukaryota; kingdom Metazoa; phylum Chordata; class Amphibia; order Gymnophiona; family Siphonopidae; genus Microcaecilia; species Microcaecilia unicolor. Next base: position 252,325,992 of record NC_044033.1, read on the forward strand.
GTATAATTAACAGCGGCTGCAGTTGATGTCTCTAATGGTATACTATTGGCTCTGAGAGTGATGTCTCTTATAGAATGTAATAGATGTAGGGGTGATGTCTCTTATGGTGTATAACAAGTGCTGGGGTGATATCTCTTATAATGCATGATATGTGCTGGGTGTGATGCCTCTTATAAAGCATAATAGGTGCTGGGGTGATGCCTCTTATGGTGTATAAAAGGTGCTGTGAGTGATGTCTCATAGTGTGAAATGGGCACTAGGAGTGATGCATCTTATATTGTGTAATAGGTTTTGAGACCAATATAATGTGTGATAGGTGCTGGGGTGATGTCTCTTATAGTGTATAAAAGGTGAGTGATGTCTCTTATACTTTGTAATAGGTGTGAGGCCAATATCTCTTATAATATGTGATAGGTGATCTGACTGATGTCTCTTATTGTGTGTGACAGGTGCTGAGAGTGTCTCTTTGGTGTGTAATGGACACTTGGAGTGATGTCTCTTATTATATGTGACAGGTGCTGAGAGTGATGTCTCTTATTGTGTGTGACAGGTGTTGAGAGTGATGTCTCTTATTGTGAGTGACAGGTGCTCAGAGTCTCTTTGGTGTGTAATGCACACTGAGAGTGATGTATCTTATTGTGTGTGACAGGTGCTGAGAGTGTCTCTTTGGTGTGCAATGGACACTGGGAGTGATGTCTCTTATTGTGTGTGACAGGTGCTGAGAGTGTCTCTTTGGTGTGTAATGGACACTGGGGGTGATGTCTTATTGTGTGTGACAGGTGTTGAGAGTGATATCTCATTGTGTGTGACAGATGCTGAGAGTGTCTCTTTGGTGTGTAATGGACACTGGGAGTGATGTCGCATATTATGTGTGACAGGTGCTGAGAGTGATGTCTCTTATTATGTGTGACAGGGGCTGAGAGTGTCTCTTTGGTGTGTAATGGACACTGGGAGTGATGTCTCTTATTGTGTTTGACAGGTGCTGAGAGCGATGTCTCTTATTGTGTGTGACAGGTGCTGAGAGTGTCTCTTTGGTGTGTAATGGACACTTGGAGTGATGTCTCTTATTATGTGTGACAGGTGCTGAGAGTGATGTCTCTTATAGAATGTAATAGATGTAGGGGTGATGTCTCTTATGGTGTATAACAAGTGCTGGGGTGATATCTCTTATAATGCATGATATGTGCTGGGTGTGATGCCTCTTATAAAGCATAATAGGTGCTGGGGTGATGCCTCTTATGGTGTATAAAAGGTGCTGTGAGTGATGTCTCATAGTGTGAAATGGGCACTAGGAGTGATGCATCTTATATTGTGTAATAGGTTTTGAGACCAATATAATGTGTGATAGGTGCTGGGGTGAGTCTTTTATAGTGTATAAAAGGTGAGTGATGTCTCTTATACTTTGTAATAGGTGTTGAGACCAATATCTCTTATAATATGTGATAGGTGATCTGACTGATGTCTCTTATTGTGTGTGACAGGTGCTGAGAGTGATGTCTCTTATTGTGTGTGACAGGTGTTGAGAGTGATGTCTCTTATTGTGAGTGACAGGTGCTCAGAGTCTCTTTGGTGTGTAATGCACACTGAGAGTGATGTATCTTATTGTGTGTGACAGGTGCTGAGAGTGTCTCTTTGGTGTGTAATGGACACTGGGGGTGATGTCTTATTGTGTGTGACAGGTGTTGAGAGTGATATCTCATTGTGTGTGACAGATGCTGAGAGTGTCTCTTTGGTGTGTAATGGACACTGGGAGTGATGTCGCATATTATGTGTGACAGGTGCTGAGAGTGATGTCTCTTATTATGTGTGACAGGGGCTGAGAGTGTCTCTTTGGTGTGTAATGGACACTGGGAGTGATGTCTCTTATTGTGTTTGACAGGTGCTGAGAGCGATGTCTCTTATTGTGTGTGACAGGTGCTGAGAGTGTCTCTTTGGTGTGTAATGGACACTTGGAGTGATGTCTCTTATTATGTGTGACAGGTGCTGAGAGTGATGTCTCTTATTGTGTGTGACAGGTGTTGAGAGTGATGTCTCATTGTGAGTGACAGGTGCTGAGAGTCTCTTTGGTGTGTAATGGACACTGGGAGTGATGTCTCTTATGTGTGACAGGTGCTGAGAGTGATGTCTCTTATTGTGTGTGACAGGTGCTGAGAGTGTCTCTTTGGTGTGTAATGGACACTAGGAGTGATGTCGCAAATTATGTGTGACAGGTGCTGAGAGTGATGTTTCTTATTATGTGTGACAGGGGCTGAGAGTGTCTCTTTGGTGTGTAATGGACACTGGGAGTGATGTCTCTTATTGTGTTTGACAGGTGCTGAGAGTGATGTCTCCTATTGTGTGTGACAGGTGCTGAGAGTGTCTCTTTGGTGTGTAATGGACACTGGGAGTGATGTCGCATATTGTGTGACAGGTGCTGAGAGTGATGTCTTTTATTATATGTGACAGGGGCTGAGAGTAATGTCTCTTATTGTGTGTGACAGGTGCTGAGAGTCTCTTTGGTGTGTAATGGACACTGGGAGTGATGTCTCTTATTATGTGTGACAGGTGCTGAGAGTGATGTCTCTTATTGTGTGTGACAGGTGCTGAGAGTGTCTCTTTGGTGTGTAATGGACACTAGGAGTGATGTCGCATATTATGTGTGACAGGTGCTGAGAGTGATGTCTCTTATTGTGTGTGACAGGTGCTGAGAGTGTCTCTTTGGTGTGTAATGGACACTGGTAGTGCTGTCTCTTATTATGTGTGATGTTCTGAGAGTGTTGTCTCTTATTGTGTGTGACAGGTGCTGAGAGTGTCTCTTTGGTGTGTAATGGACACTGGGAGTGATGTCGCATATTGTGTGACAGGTGCTGAGAGTGATGTCTCTTATTATGTGTGACAGGGGCTGAGAGTGATGTCTCTTATTGTATGTGACAGGTGCTGAGAGTGTCTCTTTGGTGTGTAATGGACACTGGGAGTGATGTCTCTTATTGTGTTTGACAGGTGCTGAGAGTGATGTCTCCTATTGTGTATGACAGGTGCTGAGAGTGTCTCTTTGGTGTGTAATGGACACTGGGAGTGATGTCGCATATTGTATGACAGGTGCTGAGAGTGATGTCTCTTATTATGTGTGACAGGGGCTGAGAGTGATGTCTCTTATTGTGTGTGACAGGTGCTGAGAGTCTCTTTGGTGTGTAATGGACACTGGGAGTGATGTCTCTTATTATGTGTGACAGGTGCTGAGAGTGATGTCTCTTATTGTGTGTGACAGGTGCTGAGAGTGTCTCTTTGGTGTGTAATGGACACTAGGAGTGATGTCGCATATTATGTGTGACAGGTGCTGAGAGTGATGTCTCTTATTGTGTGTGACAGGTGCTGAGAGTGTCTCTTTGGTGTGTAATGGACACTGGTAGTTCTGTCTCTTATTATGTGTGATGTGCTGAGAGTGATGTCTCTTATTGTGTGTGACAGGTGCTGAGAGTGTCTCTTTGGTGTGTAATGGACACTGGGAGTGATGTCGCATATTGTGTGACAGGTGCTGAGAGTGATGTCTCTTATTATGTGTGACAGGGGCTGAGAGTGATGTCTCTTATTGTGTGTGACAGGTGCTGAGAGTGTCTCTTTGGTGTGTAATGGACACTGGGAGTGATGTCTCTTATTATGTGTGACAGGTGCTGAGAGTGTCTCTTTGGTGTGTAATGGACACTTGGAGTGATGTCTCTTATTATGTGTGACAGGTGCTGAGAGTGATGTCTCTTATTGTGTGTGACAGGTGTTGAGAGTGATGTCTCATTGTGAGTGACAGGTGCTGAGAGTCTCTTTGGTGTGTAATGGACACTGGGAGTGATGTCTCTTATTATGTGTGACAGGTGCTGAGAGTGATGTCTCTTATTGTGTGTGACAGGTGCTGAGAGTGTCTCTTTGGTGTGTAATGGACACTAGGAGTGATGTCGCATATTATGTGTGACAGGTGCTGAGAGTGATGTTTCTTATTATGTGTGACAGGGGCTGAGAGTGTCTCTTTGGTGTGTAATGGACACTGGGAGTGATGTCTCTTATTGTGTGTGACAGGTGCTGAGAGTGTCTCTTTGGTGTGTAATGGACACTTGGAGTGATGTCTCTTATTATGTGTGACAGGTGCTGAGAGTGATGTCTCTTATTGTGTGTGACAGGTGTTGAGAGTGATGTCTCATTGTGAGTGACAGGTGCTGAGAGTCTCTTTGGTGTGTAATGGACACTGGGAGTGATGTCTCTTATTATGTGTGACAGGTGCTGAGAGTGATGTCTCTTATTGTGTGTGACAGGTGCTGAGAGTGTCTCTTTGGTGTGTAATGGACACTAGGAGTGATGTCGCATATTATGTGTGACAGGTGCTGAGAGTGATGTTTCTTATTATGTGTGACAGGGGCTGAGAGTGTCTCTTTGGTGTGTAATGGACACTGGGAGTGATGTCTCTTATTGTGTTTGACAGGTGCTGAGAGTGATGTCTCCTATTGTGTGTGACAGGTGCTGAGAGTGTCTCTTTGGTGTGTAATGGACACTTGGAGTGATGTCTCTTATTATGTGTGACAGGTGCTGAGAGTGATGTCTCTTATTGTGTGTGACAGGTGTTGAGAGTGAAGTCTCATTGTGAGTGACAGGTGCTGAGAGTCTCTTTGGTGTGTAATGGACACTGGGAGTGATGTCTCTTATTATGTGTGACAGGTGCTGAGAGTGATGTCTCTTATTGGGTGTGACAGGTGCTGAGAGTGTCTCTTTGGTGTGTAATGGACACTGGTAGTGCTGTCTCTTATTATGTGTGATGTGCTGAGAGTGATGTCTCTTATTGTGTGTGACGGGGCTGAGAGTGATGTCGCTTATTGTGTGTGACAGGTGCTGAGAGTGTCTCTTTGGTGTGTAATGGACACTGGGAGTGATGTCTCTTATTGTGTTTGACAGGTGCTGAGAGTTACGAACACTGGGAGTGATGTCTCTTTTTGCGTGTGACAGATACTGAGAGTGTCCGGTGTATAATGGACACTGGGAGTGATGTCTCTTACTGTGTTTGTCAGGTGCTGAGAGTGATGTTTCTTATTGTGTGTAATGGACACTGCGAGTGAGGTCTCTTATTGTGTGTGACAGGTGCTGAGATTGATGTCTCTTATTGTGTGTGACAAGTGCTGAGAGTCTCTGTGGTGTGTAATGAACACTGGGAATAATATCTCTTATAGTGTGTAATGGCTATTAAAGCAGATGTCTCTTTTGGTTGTTATAGGTATGCTGAGTATTGTCTCTTATGCTGTATTATACACCCTGGAAGTGGTCTCTCTGCTCCTTCCTGTTTCCCATTTGTATCCTATATTGGTTTTCAGTTTAAGTATTGAACCCTTCCCCCATCCTCTCTGCCTTAGTGTAATTCATTTCAATGATCTTAAATTTTGCGAATATGATTTTTCTTCACTGCTCATCCTTGTGAGCCCAGCGGGAAAAGATGAGAGGGTCGGGGACAGTCTCTTCTCCTCAGGTCTCCCTGGGAAGGTAGAGTGCACCCCACCAGCTACCCAGTGGTGGAAAATTCCCATCCTGCTCATGGCTGATTGCCTTTCATTTCCCTGCTAACGAGGTTTTAATAAATGAGCAATAGCTGGTTAGTGTAGAGGGCCATGCAGAGTATCCCACCTGAGCTGAAAACTGATTAATTAGCGGCAAACTTCAATGACCCACAAGAGACATTCATAAACAGCCTATCGGCGCTCCCCCAGCAGGAAATTGTCTGGTAATGAGAAACATTATTGACTCCCCCCCCCCCCCCCCTCCAAACCTGACTGTGCTTCGCTTGCACAGGATTTTCTAGGTCCCTCTTCCCCTCTTCGGTTTAGGTTTTTAGTTCCGCTTTCCAAAAGGTGCTCAAGTTGAGGGACTTTCTGCATTACTAGAATCCAGGTAGACTATGTCCCTTCCCTGAAAAGTTTAGGATGTAAGCGGGGGAACTAAGGATGTGGGCAATGAAGTGATTTTAACTTTAAAGCGATCCTGGTCTGGCAGAGTCAGTGAGTGAGGTTCTGCTGAGAAATGGAGTGACGGGACATGGAAGCCCCTTCTCTGAAAGACAGGGGAGGTGGGGGGGGGGGGGGGGATCAGGGGGTCAGCATGTGAGGAGGGAAAGGAAGAGTAATAAATCAGGCAGAGGGGAAAGAGGAGAGGGGAGGGGAAAGAGGAGAGGGGAAGGGGAGCAATCAGGGGAGGATAGAGAGTGTAATAAATGAGGAGGTGGGTCAATAATCAGGAGAGAATAAGGAGTGTCATAACTCAGGGGAGAATAAAGAGTGTAATAAATCAGGGAAAGGGTCAGAAATCAGGGGTGGACAGTTGGTGAAATAAATTGTAAGGGTTTAGCATTCGGGGAGGATAGGGAGTATAATTACTCAGGGGAGGGTCAGTAATCAGGGAGAAGGCCAGTATTCAGAAGAGGAGTGTAATAATTCAGGGAGAAGGTCAATAAATCTGGGGCAGGGTCAGTAATCAGGGGAGAATAGGAAGTGTAGTAATCAGGAGTGGACAATGAAATAAATCTTGGGGGGGGGGGGGTAATAATATGAGGAGTGTAATAATACAAGGAGAAGACCAATAATCAGGAGATGAGTGTAATAAATCAGAGTTAGGATCAGTAATCAGGAAAGGGAGTGTAATAAATGCAGAGGGTCAATAATCGGGAGAATAGGGAGTGTAATAAATGAGGAGGAGGGTCAGTAAGCAGGAGAGGATAGGGAGTATTCAGGAGAGGAGTGTAATAATTCAGGGAGAGGAACAATATTCAGGAGATGAGTGCAATAAATCTGGGGGAGGGTCACTAATCGGGGAAGAATAGGGAGTGTAATAAATCAGGGGAAGGGTCAGCAATCAGGGTGGACAGTTGGTGAAATAAATGGGAGGGGGGTCAGGAATTAGGGGAGGATAAGGAGGGTCAGTATTCAGGATAGAAGTGTAATAATTCAGTGAGAAGATCAATAATCAGGAGGTAAGTGTAATAAATCAGTGAGGATCAGTAATCAGGAAGGAGTGTAATAAATCAGTAGGTCAATAATTGGGGCAGGGTAGGGAGTGTAATAAATCAAAGGGAGGGTCAGTAATCAGAAGAGGAATGTAATAAATAAGAGAGAGACAGTCAATGATCAGGGGAGGATAATGAATGTAATAAATCAGGGAAGGGTAAGAAGTGGAATAAACCAAATGAAGGGTCAGTAATCAGGGGACAAGATCAATAATCAGGCGATGAATGTAATAAATCTGGCGATGGGTCAGCAATCAGGGGAGGATGAAGACAGTAATTAATCTGGGGAAGGGTCAGTAATCAGGGGTGGCTGGGAGTGTAGAAATCAGGGAAAGGGTCAATAGACAGGAGAGGAGTGTAATAAATCAGGGGGAGAGTCAGTAATCAGGAGAGGAGTGTTATAAATTAGGGAAAGTGTCAATGATCAGAGGAGAATAGGGACTGTAATAAATCTGGGGATGGATCGATAATCAGGGGGGGATGAAGAGTGTAATAAATTATGGGGATGGTCAATAATTAGGGAAGCACAGGGAATAAAGTAATCAGGGGAGGACAGGGAGTGTAGTAACTCATGGGGATGGGGAGGACAGGGAATGAAAAACATCAGGGGTCAGCCCTGGAAGTGGGTGAAGTTAAGGAAGTGTAAGTCAGGAAAGGAAGAATACCGAGTTCAATTAAACAAAGGTAGGGGTGAACACGTAATAAAACTGAAAGGGAATGTGCATGGCTCTCTATGGGGAGGGTCTCATAGTTGTACAATTGTGACTATGTGGATTTTGTGCATGCACTTGTCTGGGTGTGTATGTCTGCATTGCCTTGTTACTTCTGTGGTATGTCTTTGGGCTGTTTGAATGATTAAATATTGTATTTATGGCTGCACCAAACCCAGAGGCAGAAGCACATGGCGCTTGAGGGACCACTGGTACATTTGTTGAAGGAGGAAGAGGAAAGATGGACAGTGGGAGTGTGGGGGGGGGGGGGGGGGTGAATCCTTAGAAGAGAAAGAAGATGAAAAAAAGATAGGAAAAGACTGAAGGAGAATAAGAGAAGGGGTGGAAGAGGAAAGGAGGAGGGATAGGAGAGAAAGGGGATATAAAACAAGTGGAGGGCAGGAAAGGAAAGAGGGAGAGAGGCTGCAAAAGATACATGAGAGAGGGAGAAAAGAGGGGAGTGGGCATGTTGGGGGAACAGGAAAGTGACAGGAAAACAGAGAGTTGGGGGAGAGGAAGACTGTGTGTCCATTTGTTCACAGTGGAGAAGGTCAGTGACATCCAGAGGGGGATCTCTCATACAGCTCATTGCAAAGAATGGACAGATGAACAGAGAGACAAGAGAACGGGAGATAGTTCTGAAGGGACACAGGGCATCCCTCTCTGAAAGACAGAGGGAATGGGGCTGTCCTCTCACACAGACAGGATAGAGGGATGAGGCTTCTCTTTCAGAAAACAGAGGGCAGGAATCCCTTCTCCAACAGATAGGAGAGGATAGCACTGGAAAGGGGACTGGGGGTAGTGGGAAATCAAAAGTCACAGAAAGATGAGGCTAAAAGGGACTTCAGGACATCACCAAATGTCATAGAAAGATGGGACTAGAAGGGAGCTAGAAAGGTAATTTAGAATCCTAGAAAGAAGGGGCTGAAAGTGACTTTGTGAGATCATCAAAAATCCATCTTTCTGATTTCAGAGAGATAGATCTGTGAGGGACCTCAGGAGATCAACTAGAACCACAGAAAGATGGGATTGAGAGGAAACTCAGGAAATAATGGGGTTGGGAAGGACCGTGGAGGATAATCTGGAATCAGAGAGAAATGGGTCTGGAAAGGACTTCAGGGAATCATCTAGACTCAGAGAAAGATGGAGCTGGGAAGGGCCTCAGGAGATCATCTATGATCAGGGAAAGATGGGTCTGGGAGGGACCTCAGGAGATCATCTATGATCAGGGAAAGATGGGACTGGGAGGGACCTCAGGAGATCATCTAGGATCAGAGAAAGATGGAGCTGGGAAGGGCCTCAGGATAGAATCAGAGACCAATGGGGCTGGGAGGGACCTCAGGAGATCATCTAGGATCAGAGAAAAATGGGGCTGGGAGGGACCTCAAGAGATCATCTAGGATCAGAGAAAGATGGGGCTGGGAGGAATATCAGGAGTGGGACTTCAGGAGATCATCTAGAATCAGAGAAAGATAGGGCTGGGAGAGACTTCAGGAGATCGTCTAGAATCAGAGAAAGATGGGCAGGAAGGGCTCAGGAGATCATATAGAATCAGAGACATATAGGACTGAGAAGGACTACAGGAGATCATCTTGAATCAGAGAAAGATGGGACTGGGAGGAATCGAAGCATCATGTAGCTCTTCCTTACTTCTAGGCAAGATCCCCCATAGAAATCTTCCCAGACAGACGTGTGTAATCTGATTAATCTTTCCAGTAAGATAGATCTGATCCCCCTCCTTAAATATCTCGTTCCTGCATTCGAGTTCCACTATGGGTAAAAAGTTCTTTTTAACACTTCATCTGCTGTGATTTCAGCTCAAGAGTTCCCCATCTTTGTCGTAACTTACCCTCCCCTTCCATTATGTATCTGACAGTCACTCTCCAAAAAGCTCTCCCTTCTGTCTTTTCTTCTCCAAGCTAAATCAAGTTCGAATCCTTGGGATCGGGATAGCTAGACTTCCCAACAATTTTGTGTCATCATGGTGGCCAAGAAGGGAGGATGAGTGGTTGATGGGGAAGAGAGTATTGTACATTGTACAGATGAATCAGGGACTGGTCTCTCAGGAGATCGGAGGTCTGGGAATGTTGGATTTTCTCTGGCTAATAGAAGCAGCCATATTTGCCTCTTCCTCTCCACCCATCCAGATGTTCAGCCCCTAACAAGGCTGATCCAACTCACTGCCCCCTTCTACAATGAATACGTCTGAGGCAGACATTGTACATTTTGGGGGGGGGGGGAGGCATTGTTTAGTAGTTCTCTGTGAATGAAACAGTGAGGTGGGGCTTGGGATCAGAGTCAGCTGTCTCTTTTTCTCAAGGAGTCTCAACCTACCTGGTTAGTGAACCCGAGAACTAAAAGTCAGGTTAGTCCTAGGTCCTCTTACTACTCCCTCCCCAAAATATGTAGTTGTTATGGGAAGGCTACCCAGGCACACAGGAAATCACATCTGTTTATGTCATTTTAACAAGCCATGAGATTTTTAATGCTGCCAAGGTTGTTGCAGGGGGGGGGGGGGGGGGGAGCCAGTTCCTGTGGGATTTGTTAAATCATAGTGTTAGACATGATACGCTGGATTTAAAAAAATGTCACATTCAATCAGTGTCAGCTCTAGGAGGAAGTGGCATGGGATGGGGGAGGAGGGGTGGAATGATTCTGGGAACAGGAGAACTGATTCTCCCCTGCTTGTCCCCAAGCATAGCATCATGCAAGAAGCAAGTGGTGAAAGGGAGTGACAATTTCTAGCTCTGCCTATCGCCGATCAGGAAACAATTCCCTCTATAGATTGGAAAAAAGCCTACAGTAATGAAATAATCAGAATCCTCTGTGTCTATCCAAGGCTTTATCCCTCCCTTCCCCACCACTGAGACTCTTCTGTACCCATCCCAGGCTTTACCCCTCACTCCCCCACCACTGAGGCTCATCTGTGCCTGTCCCAGGCTTTACCCCTCACTCCCCCAGCACTGAGACTCCTCTGTGCCCCTCCCAGGCTTTACCTCTCACTCCTCCACCACTAAGGCTCATCTGTGCCTGTCCCAGGCTTTACCCTTCATTCCCCCACCACCGAGAATACTCTGTGCCCATCCCAGGCTTTACCCCTCACTCCCTCACCACTGAGGACACCTCTGTGTCCATCCCAGGCTTTACCTCTCACTCCCCCAGCACTGAGGCTCCTCTGTGCCTCTCCCAGGCTTTACCCCTCACTCACGGTTGAGGATTCTCTGTGGCTGTTTAAGGTTTCTCCCATGTTTCACTCTCAAATCACCTCACTCAGCATTTGCCACTTCCCCTTCCTTGGTCTGGAGTTTCCTCTCGTTATTATTACAATCGACTTAAAATAATCTTTAGCTGTTGATTGGCGTTAACTTCCAATTGGCAGTTACATGAGTAACTGCTCTTAGTCAGGATTCTGCAAATTTTGCACACATAATCTAAAGGATTGTGCACCTGGGAGGGGCACAGGTAGGTCAGGGGCGGGCCTGGCACTTGTACCCATGTTACTAAATAGTAGCAATTCCGCATCTAACTGCCTACATTTAGGCGTGAGCGTTTACACTAGCCGTTGGTGTATGCGTCTACAGTTGGGCACATAAATGCGGACCGACACTAATATTGAATGGCGCACTTAGCACCGATTCTACGCTGGCATCTGGGCATACTGAAGCCATTGTCTAAGTGCACTGCATTTTGGAACTTACACCTTGGTGTCAATTTATATTTTGGCTCCTTAAAGACCAAGAGTCCTTGAGCTGTTAATCATGCGTCAATTGCTGTAGAAAATATAATGCCTACTTCCCTTTACGGACTAGTCACCCTCTAGGTATCTAAATCTGGGCGTACTGGAATAGAACTGCCCTCAAAGGACTTGGGTTGGAGAGACAGCCAGGACAGCCTGATCCGTCTGGGCCTCTGTCTTTCTCAACTCTTTTCATTTCCCGCTTTCTTCTCTATCTTTCTTGGTGATCTCTTTTTTTCCTTCATCTGGCTTTTTCTGGATGACCTCTCTTTATTGGCCAAATCTTTCTATTTTTGGATTTTCTTTCTAAGAATGTTTTCTAGTTCTTGGGTTGTTTCCTCTTTCTGCATTTGTAAACTGGTCTTTAATCCCCGGCTCTGTCATTGACTCTCTAACCCTTTAATCCCGGGGTCACTTGACTGAGTCTTTCCATGACCATGCCGGAGTTGAAGCACAGGAAGATAAAGTATCTCACCCCAGGGTCACTCAGAGAGATCAGGTCTCTGACAGAGCTGGGGAGTAGAGCTGAGAGACAGGGAAATAAAGTGACTCACCCCAAGAGAGCCTTAGGAGAATAAATGCTTTGAATATTGGGCCCATAGTGCAATTGGATTTCAAAAGGTAGTTGATAAAGTCCCTCATGCGATACTCTTCAAGAAATTCAAAAGTCCTGGGACATGAAGTGATGTCTTACTGTGGTTTTGTACTACATGGTCAGTTTTCCCAATGGAAAGGGGTCAAGAGTGGAGTGCCTCAGGGGTCTGTGCTAGGTAAAGAATGACACGGGGACCTGCGGTAACTATGGGAATGGGGACGGGGACAGATCCCGTGTCATTCTCTACTTTGAAGCCTGTTAATGAATTGGACAGTTATTTATGTTCGTGATGTTTTTATTTTTTGGAAAAACAAGCAAAAGTGCTGATCACAACTGACAAAATTTGCATGGGGGATCCTGTACATCCCTGCTACCAGCATATCTTCTAAGAAGGCACCTTCTATTGCAGGAAGGACTGTGGAAGACAGGAGAGCTAGATTGAATCCTGAGATTGTTGATGACTTCTTATTTATCCACAGATTAAAAAATCATAGGGCATATTTCTCCCCTCTAGGGCATAAAGATACATATTTTGTACCCATGGGCACTTTAACAGGGTGGATTAGGATTCCTTGGGGTAATAGAAGTCAGCTATTGTTGGGGTTGGAAGGTAGAGGGTGGTGGTGGGGTTATTATAGCTGCTCGTTGTTATTATTGTTTTCTATTTGTGATTTATAAACAACAGTAGCACAGCATAATGCTCCTTTTTATACTTTAATACAAAGATTTAAATATAAAATCATAAGTGTTTGAGGCTTCTGAGGACAGAGCCTGAAGGGACAGACACAATCTGCGGGGAGGGGGGGATGGAGACAGAACCCATGGGGACGGGGTGGGGACAGGGACAAGCTTTGTCCCCTTGTCATTCTCCAGTGCTGGGAACAGTGCTGATTACTATATTCATTAAGTCTGGAAAAGGGAGCGACGAGTGATGTGATCAAATATGCAGATGACACAAAATTATTCACAGTAGTTAATACACACGCAGGCTGTGATGAACTGCAGAAGGACCTTGCCAGACTTGAAATTAAATTTAATGTGGACAAGTTGCAAAGAGAAGCACATAGAGAAACGTGATCTTAACTTCAGGGACACAGTGCGAAGGCACCGTCCAGGAAAAGGATCTTAGCATCGCTGTGGACAATAGGAGCAATTGCTAAGTGAATTTTAAGCACCCCGATACTGAATAGTGAGACCCTGTTCTGTAACGACATCTGAGCATCCAAATTCCATCACAGAATACTAGTGTAAGCAGGCGCGTACCCAGACCTTGAATTTTACAGGGGGGGGGGGGGGGGGAGCCAGAGCACAAGGTGAGGGGGGCACAAAACTTTGCCTCGCTCTTTTCCCCCCACAATCTCCACATACCTGAGCTGCTGAGGGTCCCCAACCCTGCTAGCAGAAGGCCTCCCACCTCCATGCTGGTCCTTCCTCCCAGCATAGGCTTGGGAGAGCCCTCAACACCTGAGCATGCTCAGTTTCGGCCGAATCCAGATTTTGGGCTGCTTTCGGTGCCGAAACCAAAATTTGGACATCCTCTAATTATTCTTAGTTTTGTTAGTATTCTATAAAGGAAAGTATGTGCCTTTCTTCCTTTACAGAACACCCTCTAGTCACCTATCAGGTGACTAGAGGGTGTTCTAGGTGACTACCCAATCAGGCACCCTCTAGTCACCTAATTCTATGCACCCCTCTGTAGAGCTGCCCTCCAAGAGGGAAAGGGAAAAGGGAAATGGGACTTGATATACTGCCTTTCTGAGGTTTTTGCAACTACATTCAAAGCGGTTTACATATATTCAGGTACTTATTTTGTACCAGGGGCAATGGAGGGTTAAGTGACTTGCCCAGAGTCACAAGGAGCTGCAGTGGGATTCGAACTGAGTTCCCCAAGATCAAAGTCCACTGCACTAACCACTAGGTTACTCATTTTATAACAGGTTGTTCAGGTTAAGAGGGTAAACAGATGCCCAGGTGTCTTTGTAAAATACTAGGGGGGAACTGGAGGAAAGATCAGCTATGTTGAAGCTGTAGATATTTACGTAGTCCGGGACTGCATGTACAGGCTGGGTGACTGTGTGTATTTTATGAAGAATGTGCATGCCATGCAACCAAGATCACAGCTAATAGGGGTCCATACAGAACTTTACATGCATGACCCGTAGGGTAATTAAAAAAAAAGTTCAATGACGTGCAAAACACAGGATTTTATGTCCTGAAAAAAGTTTTTAAAATTACCCTCTGTGTCATCATGCAGGAAAAAGATCTAGGTGTCATCATAGACAATATGCTGAAAGCTTCTGCCCTGTGTGCGGTGGTGGCCAAAAAAGCAAACAGGATGCTAGGAATTATTAGGAAAGGGATGATGAATAAGACCAAAAATACTATAATGCCTCTGTATTGCTCCACAGTGCGTCCACAGCTTGAATATTGCATTCAATTCTGGTCGTCATATCTTAAAAAAGATTTAGCGGCATTAGAAAAGGTTCAAAGAAGAGTGACCAAAATGATAAAGGGTGGAACTCCTCTTGTATGAGGAAAGGCTAAAGAGGTTAGGGCTCTTCAGCTTGGAAAAGAGATGGATGAGGTGGGGTATGATCCCGGTCTACAAAATCCTGAGTGGTGCAATACAGGTAAAAAGTGAATTGATTGTTTATGCTTTGAAAAATTACTAAGACCAGGGGACACTCCATGAAGTCCTAAGTAGCACTTTTAAAATACAGAGGTGAAACTATTTTTTTCACTTGCCGCTGGAGGCTGTGCCAGTTCTATGAGCTGCTGCCTGAATTAAGGCGCCATTAGTGACTCTAATTTATACACTAGTAAGGGCCAATATTCAGCTGGTGGCAGTCGGCATTTCGCTGACTGTTGCTGGCTTTATTCCTGGATATTCAATGCCGTACCATGCCCAGGTGCTGGCATTCAATCTCTGGTTGGTCGTTGGCCACTAAAACTCTTTCAGTTAACCAAAGAAGGTGAAGTACATGAAGATAGGACTTCATTTCATTCAATCTTATTTGCAGTCACCTTGTGCGGTTAAGTGCTAACTCTGCCCCAGACCAGCAACAAGGTAGCCGGTTGTGTTTGGAAGCTGGTGCTGATGTTCTACTCACTATCCAGTCACATGGCATGAATATCAGCATCAAAGAGCAGAAACGAGGGTCAAAGTGCACACACAGAAACAAACAAATAAACAACAACAACAACAACAACAACAAAAAACAGCACCAAGGGCCATAAGTCAAGAGTCATTTATTGATAAACCCAACATGGTCTGAGGAGTGATGCAGCTGCTAAACAACGTCAAATAGAAAGGCAACTGCTTCGAGCTCTTCGTTTGTCAGCACCTGGCAGGAACTGTAGGGATGTGTTGTTTGATTCAGTGATCTGTGATACCATATTTTCACTAGCCTGATTATAGTTTTGACCCCTAACGCAGGTGTAGTTATGCTGAAACACAGCCCATGTTGGGTTTATCAATAAAGGACTCTTGGCTATTTCATACTTGATGGCCCTTGGTGCTGAATTTCAGCAGGCAGCCCTATGAAAGCGAAGTAAAACGCTTGGAATATCAACCCCAGAGCGTTGATGCTCGTGATTGATCCTAATAATTTGCAGTTATGCTGCCTTAGGGCTAGGCGCTAAATTGCTTAGTGCACAAATGTCAGGGGCGGAGCACGGGGGTGTCAACAAGCTTATAGGATACTGTCAGTTGCATGTGTTGCATGGGGCACTTAGCTCAGCCATTGACCTGCCGTAAGCAGGCGCACCAATATGGCCTTGTGTATTTCTGTAATGGCTTAGACGTACCCTTAAGCCATTACAGAATTGGTGCTAAGCATGCTCCTTTTTATTGATTTGCCACCAGTTAGTCTAGTTTCAAACATAGTAACATAGAATATGACAGCAGATAAAGATCTGTATGGTCCATCCAGTTTGCCCAACAAGATAAATTGCATTTAACATGTTTGGATAAATTCCTGGAGGTTATTAAGGTAGACTTGAGAAGCTGCTGCATAACCCTATAAGTCGATAATATGGAATGTTGTATAATTTTTGGGATCCTGCCAAGTTCTTGTCTCCTGAATTAAGAAACTGGACTAGACCCAGTATGGCAGTTCTGATGTTCTCTGTCTCTGCCCTTTCCTCCCCTCTCATCCTTTTTGCTCTCCTCCACCCTCTTCCCTCTCTCTCTCCTCCCAACCTGCTTCAGAGCGAGTGCCCAGACCCTCCGAGATGAGCCTACGCCCCCACGTGACCTCCGCTTCTGCCTCTGCAGCTAGGATGCTCTTCCTCCTGGCCCTGGGATGTGCCAGCCCCTTCGTGCCTGTGCGCCGAGAGGACGGCCCCCGCTCCCTCAACGTGGCTGTGGTTTTCAGCGGTGACTCCTACCCTCCGGAGAGCGCCCGCTTTTCCCCAGATACCTTTCGCAATTTCTCTATGGAGGTCCACCCGGTCTCTGTCCTGCTGAACGATACCAACCCCCGCAACCTGATCGTGCAGATCTGCGACGTGCTCTCCAGCCTGCGCATCCACGGTGTGGTCTTTGAAGACGACAGCCGCACTGAGTCTGTGGCTCAGATCTTGGACTTCATCTCTGCCCAGACCTCCATGCCTATCATTGGTATCAAGGGTGGCTCGGCCATCGTACTGACCCCCAAGGTGAGAGGGGGATGGTTGAGAGAGGGTACATTTGAATTGGTAGTCGCACCCAGAGCCCCATGGCAAAGCTCTTAATGGGTTATCATGTCCATTTCAGGTTGTCTCCTACATTTTGTTTTCACTGTTGCTCCCTCCCATCAATTTCTCTACTCTTCCCAAATCTCTATCCTCTCTTTCTCCTCAGTGTTTTCTCTCTCCTCCTAACATTTTTTCCACTTTCTCCATTTCTCCCTTCCTTATCCTCTTTCCATTTCTCTCCTGCTACCACTTTCTATCTCTCTTTCCCTTTCTCTTTCCAGCTCTCTCCTGCCTTTTCATTCCCTCTTCCCCCTCCCCCTCCCATCATTCACCAGACCGAAGGGGCACAATATGAGGCTGGAAGGTGACCACTCATATCTGATCCCGTTCCCATTGTATGCAGGGAACATATATTCACAAATTCCCCTGAGAGGATCCTCAGTGGTGGGGGGAGTCAGGGGGTAAAGGCTGAGGATAGACACAGAGGATCCTCAGTGGTGGGGGAGTGAAGGGTAAAGCCTGGGATGGGCACAGAGGATCCTCAGTGGTGGGGGAGTGAAGGGTAAAGCCTGGGAGGGGGCACAGAGGATCCTCAGTGGTGGGGAAGTGAGGGGATAAAGCCTGGGAGGGGCACAGAGGATTCTCAGTGGTGGGGGAGTGAGGAGGTAAAGCCTGGGATGGGCACAGAGGATCCTCAGTGGTGGGGAAGTGAGGGGATAAAGCCTGGGATGGGCACAGAGGATCCTCAGTGGTGGGGGAGTGAAGGGTAAAGCCTGGGAGGGGGCACAGAGGATCCTCAGTGGTGGGGAAGTGAGGGGATAAAGCCTGGGAGGAGCACAGATGATTCTCAGTGGTGGGGGAGTGAGGGGTAAAGCCTGGGAGGGGCACAGAGGATTCTCAGTGGTGGGGGAGTGAGGGCAAAACCTGGGAGGGGCACAGAGGATCCTCAAGAGGGAATGAGGGGTAAAGCTGCAGGTCAGTTGTCTCTGCATTGATGGAGTTCACAGTTTTTTCTTCTAACTCTTGGTCTTCTCTGTTACTTTCTCCCTGTTCTTTTGTTTCCAACTGTACAAGTTTTGCTTCCTAGATATTTGCCACTGGCGTCGCAGGTGAATGTTTGTCTGCTGACATTACAGGGTTGATAGTCAAATCCAGTTAACCTGTTAAGAGATTCCCTTGCCTGGTTAACTGGTGTTCAGCAGGCCCTGAGGGATTATTCAACCACATTCACCCAGATAGCGCTGCTGAATTTCCCTGCTAACCGCTAAAGCCGAAAGTGGCTACTGTGTAGGTGGTCCAGGGGAGTAGTCAGCATTTAACCGGATAATTGGAGATATTCAGCTCTTAACCAGTTCAGTAAATCGACCCAACAGGACCACTTAAATAGCAGTCCTATCTTCGGCTGGTTTAACATATCCGGTTAAATACCAGTCATCTGCACATACCAGATATTTAATGCTGGTACCTCGACATGGCCTGGTTTTGAATATCCAGGCATGACCGCTGCTAGTTGAATATTTCCCCAAAGTATTTTTTCTTTTTCCTGTTTTTCCCCCCGCACCTCTTAGAAACACACCTCCAATTTCCAGATCAGAAGTCTTCCTTCTTCACAGAAAAAAAGAGCCCCTGAGCTCCAGTGTGCCCCCTGTCCACCACTAAAAAGAATGACTGCCAAGGGCATGGAATATTTCCATCTGTCCAAATATTCCCACTTCCCCCTGAACAGCAAGCCGTACAGACACCGTCACTCTCCATATTCAGCAAAGGAGGGGAGGCCACCTGAGTTTAATCCCTATTACATACGCATGCCCGCCCAGAAGCTCCTACAGATACTATACCTTGGTATGTTTGACTCCTGAAAGGTTGGAAGTGTCAACATTGCAAAATGAAATGGCTTCTCTCTCTTCTTCTTGCCTACCTCCATCCCCTTCCCTTCACCTTTGTCTCCCCCATTCCTTTATTCCTCTCCCTTCTCCCCCTCACCGCCGTCCCCACCTTCTGCAGGAGAAGGGCTCTATCTTTCTCCAGTTGGGATCCTCCACAGAGCAGCAGCTGCAGGTCATCTTTGAGGTGCTGGAAGAGTACGACTGGACAGCCTTTGCAGTGATCACCACCCTCTTCCCGGGCCATGAAGACTTTGTGGAGTACATTGAATTGATCACAGAGGGCAGTTTTATTGGCTGGGAGCACCGTGGTGTGCTGACCCTCAACCTCACCGAGGATCCTGGCGGGGTACGGCTTAAGCGCCAGCTACGAGAGATCACGGCCCAGGTCCGTCTGCTCTACTGTTCCCGAGAGGAAGCCGACAGCGTTTTCCGGGCCGCCCGTGAGGCTGGCTTGACTGGGCCCGGGTATATCTGGTTCATGGTGGGCACCAACTTTGGCAGCACGGATTATATGCCTGATAACCTTCCGGTGGGATTGTTCACAGTGCTTTCAGCCGGATGGAAGGATGACCTCCACCGCCGAGTCCAGAACGGGGTAGCCATCATTGCCACGGGGGCCGAGGCCCTCTTTAAAGACTATGGCTTCATCCCTGAGTTTAACAACGACTGCAGGGCGCCCAACCTGACGCACCTAAATGAGAACCTACACAGGTAAGAATGGGGTTAATTGTGGGGGACTTGTAGTTTCAGTTTCCCTGCAAATAACTTTGAATGTGCTTTTCAAAGAGATCTGGCTGGCTGGATCCCCCAGGGTGAAAATTACTCAGCACTGAGCCAGCTAAATTTCACTGTAGCCCTGGGAAACCAGTTGAGCAGAGTCTAAAGTAGTTGCATGAGTAGAACATCGGAGGATAGTCGATGACAACAGATAAAGAAGAAAATGGCCAATCTGCCCAGAATAGGGGGTTGGGGTTGCAACTGCCTCTTCATGTTTTCGTTTGGGGTTATACTTACCACTCCAGGCTTTGTTGGAAGGGGGAAGTACAAGCTTTGAAGACCCTACTGTTGGGATGACCCAGTATCAGTCAATGGATGCACACTCAAACTCAAAAAAAGGGATTTTTTGTTACTAAAACAGGTACAACAGTTCGCAGATCATTTTCCAAATCCGTCTCAGACAGGTTCTGTGCAATCAGACATGTGATATACATTGAAAAACAAAGCATACTGTCTTCAGTCTCTTCATACTCCACAAGTTTATTGCAGGCCAGTGGCTAAACTCCCACCCCAGCCTTCTCCTCTCCTCTTTGGACTTCAGACAGTCCTGACAGAAAAGAATCTCTTTCTCGCTCCTATCTAGTATGACTGACTGAAGCCAGACCTCAGGCACCAACCTGTTTCTCTTGCAGACCCCCAGAGTCTTTCTTCATGCTCCAGCTCTCTCATTGGGTAGATTCCCTTTCTCTCTTCTTACTTTTCATCCATCTCCTTGGGTAGACTCCCTAAGTCTCTCCTCTTGGGTAGATTCTCTGACTCTTCTTCACTCTTTAGCTCTCTCTGTAGGTAGAATCTTTTTCCTCACTCTTTGGGTAGACTCCTTGAGACTCTCCTCACTCTTCAGGTCTCTTGTTGGGTAGACTCCCCGAATCTTTCCTCACTGTTCAGCTCTCTCATTGGGTACAGCCCCTGAGTCTCTCCTCATGGATAGATTCTCTGACTCTTTCTTCACTCTTCAGCTCTCTCCACGGGCAAAGTCCCTGACTCTTTCCTCACTCTTTGACCATCTACTCCTTGAGTTTCTCCTCACTCTTCTGGTCTCTTGTTGGGTAGACTCCCCGAGTCTTTCCTCACTGTTCCGCTCTCTCATTGGGTACAGCCCCTGAGTCTCTCCACATGGATAGATTCTCTGACTCTTTCTTCACTCTTCAGCTCTCTCCACGGGTAAAGTCCCTGACTCTTTCCTCACTCTTCGACCATTTACTACTACTACTACTATTTAATATTTCTATAGCGCTACAAGGCATACGCATTTACTCCTTGAGTTTCTCCTCACTTCTTCAGCTCTCTCCTTAGGTAGACTCTGAGTCTCTCATCGTTATATAGACTCCAGAAACCTCCTCAGGAACCTGATGGGAAATATATCTCAAACACAATGGGGGAAGGGAAGGGATTTCTGAATTTAACTCATGCATTTATCTTTGGTAACTGAAAATGAGTTACATTCAAGTCCTCTAGCTATTTCCTTGTTCCTGGAGGGCTCACAATCTAAGTTTGTATCTGAGGAAATGGAGGGTTAAGTGACTTTCCCAAGATCACAAGTAACAGCAGTGGGATTTGAACTGGGCTCCAACGGGCATTTTCTTTCCTGTCTCTAGTACCTCAGGAGGATCCAAGCCCTCCCCCACCCTCGATTTAGAAAAGGAGGATTAAACCCTTCCTTCCTATACAGGGCTTTCTATGTTCTCCTATACACAGGGATAACATATTTAACACATTACCTCCCCTCTATCACATACCGCTAGTAAAAAACGTTACAACTCCAGACTAATTAAAAGACAATTTTAGTGACTTCGTCACATACCTGACTTGTTTCATGAGTAAAATGGGGGGGGGGGGGGGGGGTTGCCAGGGAGGGAAGGGTGAAATTACAGCCACGTATTGAATACTGAGACAGCCAGGCCTAACCCACAATTAGAAATATTGCAGGTACAGTGTTCAGTCGCGATCTTTGTAGCCATTTATTTATTCGGGGGGTACTACCCGTGTATTTTGTCACCTGGCAGTGTAGAGGAAATTATCCCCCTTCGTCTCTCTATGTCCCAGGGTTGTACTGTAATCAGGTACAACATTATCCCATTGATGGCTGCCTACCTGATTGTGAAATGCAATGACTGAGTCAGACGATGTGATTTGGCTTTGGACATGGAGAAAACAAAATTGATGAGATGTTATTTACGATCAGAAAGCTCTTTGTGGTTAGAGGCAGGTGGTGGTTTTACCCCCTAGGTTGAGTGGCCCCAAATGGGATTGTTCAGTTCCATGCCGTCGTTATATGTTCGAGATGATCTCAGTCTGGCCCACATAACAAAGAAAAAACGTCCTGAGGTGACTGACAACAAGTAATTGAAATTCAGCATAAAACTTTCATGGGGCGACTGTTTTTCACGCCTGGTTCCTCTTTTCTGCTCCTACTGACTTATGTAAATAAGGACCTACAATCTCCCTAATTCTTTAAACTCGTGCGTCCATTTTACGTTTAGAGCTAGGTTCAGTTAATGGCGCTCACAATTCGGTGCTGGAAAAAAAAATCGCAGCTGAACGGTATTCCATACAGGGCGTTCCTGGATTGGCACCCTCTAGTGGGCATGGAGGACTTGTCTTCCTCTTTCATCCGCGCTCAACTTTGGACCTGAGAATTTACACCAACAGCAGGTCAGGTGTAAATCCCGCTGCAGATTCACATTATCCTATAACACTGTATGCATTTTAAGGGAACACCCCTGACCCCCCATGGCCCTCCCATGGTCATGCCCCATTTGCAGATCTACACAGAAACACTTAGGTGCATGTGTATTTTCACGCAGATCTGCCATTTCTGTCCCTTGCATCCATTAGAACGCTTTTCCAAGCTGAAAATTCAGTGCAAGAAGTAGCGCCGTATATAGAATTCCCCCGTTAGTGCGCAAAGTTGCATGTGCAAAATTGTATACGTGCAACTTAAATATGGTAATTAGCTGCCTATTGATGTTAATTACCAATTAATGGCTGTAAGTGGTGCTTATTGGCACTAATTAGCATAATTGCCATTGGTCAGTATTCTCTAAATTACATGCGTAAAATCTAACATGTGCCACCACAAGAGGTGGGTGGACCAGGGAGGGGTGTGAGTGAGTTGGGGGGCAGGTTTAGCAGTGGCGTGCATGATTTATAGAATAGTCGTATTTATGCCAGCCATTGAGCCGGCGTAAGTGCCGACTCATGCTAGTATTCCGTAACCGCAGTTGTGCGCGCAGTTGTCGTGATGAAACTTGCTCATAGCGTGCATCATCTTGGCCCTACATTCAGGCAACCAGTACCCACGGAAGTGCGACGCATTACATAAATTTAGAACAAAGGGCTATATGTGTCGTACCGGCGTGTTGCTTGGAAAGTTTTTGTATCAGGTCAGTGATGTGTAATACCATCGGGACAGTTTCCTGTATCCTTTCCGCCACATTGTCCAGGTCTCTAACTGGCATTTGTTGATATTTCAAGATACTCGTTCTCCACACACAGAACAAAATAAGTCACTTGCTCCTGACACGTCTATTAATAGCGCTGTACTTGGTTTTGGATTTTTTTTTTGCTTCCATACCACAATGTCTGGTTTTCTTGAGTCGTGCGTTTTGTCTGTGCGAACAGGAATGTCCCAGGTGACTACAACTTCTTTATTCTCTCCAGTTTCAGCAGGGTCACGAAACTGGTATTTTTCTGTCACGGCAATGTTATAATGTTTACGCGGTTTTCAGTGCAGAAGTGCTGCTTTCTTCTGCCTTCTGACATCAGCACATCACCGAATCTATATTTGTCCTGCTTCATCAGTTTTTTTTCTGTGCTGATTGTGAACCAGTCCGCTATCCAGTGCTGCAATTATCAATCTCTTCTCTTTAGGCTTCCGTTCACTGTTCCTTAACTCTGGGGTCCTTTTACTAAGGTACACTAATGGATTTAGCGTATGCTAAATACCACGCAGCCTATGGCACTTAGGACTCCATTTACTGAGCCACGCTACTCATTCTCGCAGGGCAAATTCGACAGTGTCCATAGGAATTGAATGCTGCTTTGTGAAAGGAGGAGCCCCTTAATGTACACTAATTTGTCCGTAAAGGATCCGTATGCCTGTGCCAGTCGGGTTGTATTTCGGCTTTAGTTCTTTCCTTTGCGATCTAGTTTTTTAGTTTCTTCTCTGGTTTTCCAAAATCTGTTGCTTCTTTCCCCCAAGTGTTCTGCTGGATTTATCACTCATTCCTTCTATTTGTAAGGTTTAAGGTTACAGCACCCTTTGAGTATTTGCATCTGTTGATGCTGTTATGTATGCCGAAAGGGTTATGATGGTAATAACTCTCTATGTATAATCTATTTCTGTAAGGCCCATACACCAATCGCAGCATAAGCTGGTTCTTATAGATTACCTAGTGGGCATGGAGGAGTTTTCCTCTTCTTTCATCCAATTTGCAAGAACTTTATAGGGCCAGTCTATGATTCCAAAATTGTGTGAGGGCCACAGTAATTGCGGTGATGAAGATAGCTTTTTTCTTATTCTGTGCTGTTAAAGTATAAAAATATTCTTTGCTGGACCTGTGATGTATCTTGTGACAAACTGTCCTTCCTAATTCATGTGTAGTCGTGCACATTTCATGGTACACTTGTTGCACTCGAAAAGTACAGTGAACCTTTGATTGACTAAGGCAATTAAGAGGGTGGGATGCTATTGAAGCTTTCTTATAATCCAATCCATGCTATACTGAGGTTCCTCTTTCTCTTACATCTAGTCATAATAACATAAGAACATAAGTGTTGCCATATTGGGACAGACCAAAGGTCCATCAAGTCCAATATCCTGTTTCCAACAGTGGCCCCATCCAGGTCTCAAGTACCTGGCAAGATCCCAAAGAGGTGTAAAACAGATTTTGTGCTGTTTATCCTAGAAATAAGCAGTGGATTTTCCCAAGTCCATCTTAATAATGGCTTATGGACTTTTCTTTTAGGAAATTATCCAAACATTTTTTTTAAAACCCTGCTAAGCTAACTGCTTTTACCACATTCTCTGGCAATGAATTCCAGAGTTTAATTACTCATTGGTTCAATCTATGTGATCTATATTTTATTTGTACCTATTGCAGTGAACAGCTGTTTAAAGTGTAAGTAAGCCGAAACTGGGCTGAAGTTTTGGAGATGTTAATTGGGTTTGCGGGATTCTCTTGATAGATCTTTTGAATTAATAGGGGGGAGAGAGGCAATATTCAGACGGCAGCAGTCAGGTTTTTTTAGGCACCAGTATTGAATAAAACTTATGCAGTTAAGTGCAATATCAGCCCTTAAGTGGATAAGCTGAATAAGAGGTACCAAAACCGGGGTGGTGTTTGCATATTTCAGCCTTAACACATAACATTGGGGTCCTGTCCTTGACCCCAATTTACGTGGTTAAGGGCTTGAATATTGCAAACACACCCCGGTTTTGGCTCAGATGCTAACTACAAATATTCAGCAGCACTAACCACTAATTGAAAATTGCAGTTATTTATTTATTTAGATTTTGCTCACACCTTTTCAGTAGTAGCTCAAGGTGAGTTACATTCAGGTACTCTGGATATTTCTCTGTCCCAGGAGGGCTCACAATCTAAGTTTGTACCTGAGGCAATGGAGGGTTAAGTGACTTGCCCAGGATCACAAGGAGCAGCAGTGGGATTTGAACCGGCCACCTCTGGATTGCAAGACTGGTGCTCTAATCACTAGGCCACTCCTAGAGGTTCAGACGCCTCTCCAGGTCCGATAGTTTATAGCGTAAAGGTAGTAAAACATGATCTATCCTTTACCTGCAGGGGTCCAGTTCATTAATGTAATCGTCTCATTGTTTTTCAACTTTTCTGGCTTATTTATTCATGAAATTTGATTATACGCCTTAATTTCCTTGGGGTGTTCCTGAGTCTATCCCCTTTCGCCTTCATCTTATGCCCCCTTGTTGCAGACCTTCCTTTCAATAGAAAGAGACTCACCACCTGTGCACTTATGCCAGTTAAGTATTTAAACGTCTCTATCCTATTCTCCCCTCTCCCGCCTTCCTTCCAAAGTAGGACATATTCAGATCTTCAAGGACCTCTTTTAACAAGCTGCGCTAGCGACTCCTGGTGCGGCAAGGCCGCCAAAGCCAATCACTTGAATGGACTCCATCAGCACTGCCGTGTGTCTTGATAAAAGAGGACCTGTCTCCATACGCTTCATGCCGAAGGACCGCCGACCATTTTAGTAGCCGCCCTGTGGACGACTCCATCCTTTTGAAGGTTGCGACTCCAGAACTGTATACCAGAAAGCAGGCAGCTAGTCTGAATAATTCTTCTCTATGCCTGTTTTATGGAATTGCTGTGGTAGATTTAGGGGAGATCTTCTGCGTGTGTGCACTGCTTGGAAAGCGTTGCACAATCTTTGGGCCAGATTCAATGGTCCCCTCCATTAGACATCATTACGACCCAGGTTAAGACAGTATTCTGTAAAAGGTGCTCTGCACACAGCGTCTTTTACACGCCTAATTTTGGGTGTGAGGTCTTAGGCCTTTCCACTTAGCCATCTATCCCCCCTTCAGTCCATCCAGAACTCGGCCGCACGTCTTATCTTCCGCCTCAACCGATATACTCATATCACCCCTCTCCTCAAGTCACTTCACTGGCTTCCGATTCAGATACCGCATACAGTTCAAGCTTCTCCTACTCACCTACAATGCACTCGATCTGCAGCCCCTCCTTATCTCTCTACTCTCATCTCCCCTTACGTCCCTACCGTAAACCTCGCTCTCAAGACAAATCCCTCCTTTCAGTACCTTCTCCACCACCGCCAACTCTAGGCTTCGCCCTTTCTGCCTCGCTTCACCCCATGCTTGGAACACAACTCCCTGAGCCCATACGCCGGCCACCTCCCTACCCATCTTCAAATCATTGCTCAAAGCCCACCTCTTCAATGTCGCCTTCGGCCACCTAATCACTACACCTCTTCTCAGGAAATCTAAACTACCCCAACTTGACATTTCGTCCTTTAGATTGTAAGCTCTTCTGAGCAGGGACTGTCCTTATTTGTTAATTTGTACAGCGCTGCGTAACCCTAGTAGCGCTCTAGAAATGTTAAGTAGTAGTAGTAGTAGTAGTAGTAGGTGTAAATCCGGTCACTCAACTGATGTACAAATACACCTAATTTCAGGGAATGCCCGACCCACCCCATGCCCCTTCCATGGTCACGCTCCCTTTCAAATGATGCGATATGAAATTTATAGCCTATAACTTACAGAGTGCAGGACAGATCTATGTCTAGTGCCAATTAACACCATATGACTGTTATCCCCTATTAGTTAATAACAGTGCCAGTGAATCAGAGACAAATCTTACATGTGCACACCAAAGTGTTCCAGTTCCAACTTCTGTTCCTTCCTTGCCTGCAGTGCTGCGGCTCAAGTCCAGAGAGAGACTGAGAGAGCTGACCGGAATTTCTTTATGTACCATTTAAATTCTGCGGGGATGGGTGGGGACGGGGTTAAATTCTTAAAGGTACAGGTGGGGCTAGGGTAAGATTCCAGCAGGGACAGGCGAGGATGGGTAAGATTTCTGTCCCCGTGCAACTCTCTAGTACCAATTTAAAAAAAAAAAGCCTTAATGGTTAAAACAAGTCTCTTATAGAAAATCATTAGCATCATATCTATGTTACTTGAATGTTCTAATGCTTATTAGGTGTATCATTAGTATTATGCTAACATTGTATTATATCTCTGGTATTTGAATTTCAGTTCTGTTAAATGTGTATATTTTTGGTGCTGTTTCACGGTAGTTCTATTACTATTTTCAATTTACTGTTTTCAAGTTTACCTCATTTATTGTATTTATGTTTATTCTTGGTTATTTTACTATTGTTCTGCTGTTAACAAAATTGTAAGTTTTATATTCAACTGTACCTGCTGTACACCACCTAGGGTGAATCTCTTCATAAAGGTGGGTAATAAATCCCAGTAAATAAATAAATAATAATAAAAATAAAACTTTATTTATAACTTGCTATATCTATAAAAGTCTAAGCGGGGAACAAATCACATATTCAATATAAAAGAACAGAACAATAAAAATTATTTCTTTACGTATCAAAATATAGAAACAATTACTATGTTACTCTAAAATTAAAACATACAGCAGATTAAAATTTACTTGGTATTAAAATCATATCATACATCAGAGGAACCAAAATCCTGAAGAAAGAAATGAGTTCTCAATGCTTTCTTAAACTGGTCCATATTTTGTATTGAACGAAGTTCAGTGGGCAAAGCATTCCGTAATTTCGGACCTTTGATGTAGAAGATAGATGTTCTGCATTCTTCTAAATAAACCTGATGAAACGAAGACACGTCAGAGAGCGAGTAGGTTGAAAACATCTTAGAGTGGCGCTAAAATATTACCGATCAATATTTTAAAAACTAGCAATAAAATTTTTAATTCAATGCGAAATTTTACAGGGAGCCAATGCAGTGATTTCAAAATTGGAGTTACATGATCATAACGAGAGCCTCCTTTAATCACTTGGGCTATAGAATTTTGAACTAGTTGTAACGCCTTCAGCATGTTACCGGTAATCCCCATTAGCAAACCACTGCAGTAATCTAACAGTGGACAAACTACAGACTGGACAATTTTACGAAAGTTTTCGGACAGAAACCCAGTGATCTAATACGCTGTACAATTCTTAATTTATAAAATACCTTTGCTATTATGTTTCCAACCTGGTTTTTCATAGATAATGTAGTGTCAAGTTGAACCCCCAATGCTTTCTCCCTCTGTGCCAACTAGAGAGGGCAGATGCTGGATGGAAGGGGCAGAGAGAGGGCAGACGCTGGATGGAAGGGGCCGACGCTGGATGGAAGGGGCAGAGAGGGGGCAGACGCTGGACGGAAGGGGCAGATGCTGGATGGAAGGGGCAGAGAGAAGAGAGAAGCAGACGCTGGATGGAAGGGGCAGAGAGGGGCAGACACTGGATGGAAGGGGCAGAGAGAGGGCAGACGCTGGATGGAAGGGGCAGAGAGGGGGCAGACAATGGATGGAAGGGGCAGGCAGAGAGGGCAGACGCTGGATGGAAGGGGCAGAGAGAAGGCAGATGCTGGATGGAAGGGGCAGAGAGAGGGTAGACGCTGGATGGAAGGGGCAGAGAGAGGGCAGACACTGGATGGAAGAGGCCAGACAGGGGCAGGCGCTGGATGGAATGGGCAGAGAGAAGGCAGAACTGGATGGAAGGGGCAGAGAGAGGGCAGACGCTGGATGGAAGGGCAGGGAGGGGGCAGACGCTGGATGGAAGAGGCAGAGAGAGGGCAGACGCTGGATGGAAGGGGCAGAGAGGGGCAGACACTGGGATGGAAGGGAGAGAGTGAAGAGATGAGGAAAGCAGAAACCAGCGACAACAAAGGTAGGTAAAAGATTTTTTTTTTTTTGCTTTAGGATAAAGTAGTATTATAGCTGTGTTAATAAATGTTTATAAATAGAAAAGGGAATAAGGTAATCTTTTACTGGACTAATTTTAATACATTTTGACTAACTTTTGTAGACCAAAACCCCTTCCTCAGGTCAGGATAGGATACTGTAACAGCACTATACCTTATCGAACTGAGGAAGGAGGTTTTGGCCTCTGAAGTTAAAGGTATTAGTCCAGTAAAATGGTATTATTTTATTTTCCTTATTTGTTTTATTTCTGTTTGTTAACTGTAAAGTGGGTGATTGGTATTTGTTAGTTTTTTTTCAAATTTTACATCTGCTATCTTTATGTTTCACACAGTACTAGGGGATATACATCACTATCACGTTTCTGTGGTGTTGCATTGTATGTCGAGTCTGGATTCTTGGGGGTTCAGTTTAATTTGCATCTAAATATTCTATTTTTAGTTTGTGGTTCTTATTCTATAGTGGATTAGGGTGTATCTGTGTCGAAATAAGACATGGTTTTCCGTTGGCATTGACTGTACATGATCGACAATTGGCTGGTTTCATTTTACAACAGTGCTTCACTGCAGTGTTAAGGTGCTGCCATTTTCTAGGTACACCCTCGTCTGACTCACAGAAGTTTACTGCTTATGATATATGTTGAATTGCTCTGTAGGCCCTGAGTGACATTTTTTGTTTTGTATTCTCAGGAGCCTAGTACTGGATTTTGGAGGGGGGTGTAAAAAGTGATCGTCCCCTAGGTATGCCACTGGAGCACTGCTACTGTAATGCAAAATGGCACCCCCACCCCCCCAAAAAAACTGAATAGTCCCATAAACAATAAGGGAAAGGCACAGCACAAAACTTTTTAAGCTATACACACCTAGTCCCTGGGCCCTGGGGCATAAACAGAGGGTTGAGGTTGGACCAGCACAGTGAATATTACAGCTTTCTCAAATACTAGGACTAGGGGGCATGCGATGAAGCTACAAAGTAGTAAATTTAAAATGAATCGGAGAAAATGTTTCTTCACTCAACGTGTAATTAAACTCCGGAATTCGCTACCAGAGAATGTGGTAAAGGCAGTTAGCTAACAGAGTTTAAAGAGGTTTGGACGGCTTCCTAAAGAAAAAGTCCATAGACCATTATTAAATTGACTGGGGAAAATCCACTATTTCTGGGATAAGCAACATAAAATGTTTTGTACTTTTTTTGGATCTTGCAAGGTATTTGTGACCTGGATTGGCCACTGTTGGAAACAGGATGCTGGGCTTGATGGACCTTTGGTCTGTTCCAGTGTGGTAAAGAGAATTTGGTAAAGGCAGTTAGCTTAGTGGAGTTTAAAAAAGGTTTGGACGGCTTCCTAAAGGAAAAGTCCATAGACCAATATTAAATTGACTTGGGGAAAATCCACTATTTCTGGGATAAGTAGCATAAAATGTTTTGTACTTTTTTGGGATTTTGCCAGGTATTTGTGACCTGGATTGGCCACTGTTAGAAACAGGATACTGGGCTCGATGGACATTCAGTCTGTCCCAGTATGGCAATACTTATGTACTTATGTAGATACTTTCTGAATGTGTTGTACACAACAGCAGGGTTTTACCAGGGAGTTTCTCTTTGAAAATAAATAAGCTTCCAGTCCTATGGAGTACACAGTATCGTCACTGTCCTCGTATATTTAAAGGTGGTTAGCTTAGCTGGGTTTAAAAAAGATTAGATGGCTTCCTAAAGAAAAAGTCCATAGACCATTATTAAATGGACTTGGGGAAAATCCACAGCTTATTTCTAGGATAAGCAGCATAAAATGTATTGTACTGTTCTGGGATCTTGCTAAGTACTTGTGACCTGGATTGGCTACTGTTGGAAACAGGATGCTGGGCTTGATGGACCTTCGGTCTTTCCCAGTATGGCAATACTTATGTACTTATGTAAAACGCTAAAGTGCATCTAGCAAAAGTTTTTCTTCTCCTTGATCTGAAGAGAAACTTAATCTAGTTGAATTAGACTAAAGAAACGTCTTCTTTGCTCTGATTCCAACTCAGCAAACTGCTTTCAGTCAATCTATCCCTGAGTTGTGAATGAAATACATGAACCAGTGAAAAGTAAAATTGCACATTTCAGAAAGGACAGGAATAGATTCCATTTTTGGCTTGGAGATTCTGCAGCTCTGCTCGCTCTTTCTCTTATTTTCCCCAGGATTAGAGGCAGCATTTACTTCTTTTTCTTTGCTAGGAAGTCTTTGATTTTCTTTGTCTTCTCTCTTTGGATTTTGCTCAGGACAGGAGGAAATGCATTTCTGCTTCTCTTCATCTGCTCTTGCACTGCAGACAGACTCTGACCTCTCAGCATAGTCCAGCTCAGTTTTGTTTGCACATTTCTATTTCTAATTTGTGGACCCTTATTCTATGTTTTTCTTTCTTCTTTTTGGGAAATGTGTCTCTGATCTCTTTGGATTTTTCTCAGTACGGAAGGAAATACATTTCTGCTTCTCTTTCTCTAGTATTTCAGGGTTTCCAGCTCAGTTTGTATCTGCGCATTTGTATTTCTAATTTGTGATCCCTTGTTCTCTGTTTTTCTCTCTTCTCTTTGTGGAACATGTCTCTTCTCTTTGGATTTTGCTCAGTTCAGGAGGAAATACATTTCTGCTTCTCTTTCTCTGCTCTTCACTGCAGACAGGCTTTGTCATCTTGGGGTTTCTCTTTCTACTTTGTGGTCTCTTATTCTCTGTTTTTCTTTCTTCTCTTTGGGAAATGTCTTTAATCTCTTTGGATTTTGTTCAGTGCAGGAGGAAATGCATTTCTGCTTCTCTTTCTCTGCACTTGCACTGCAGGCAGACTCTGACATCAGTCAGGGTTTCCAGCTCAGTTTGTGTCTTCAGGTTTCCAGTTCTGATTTATGGCCTCTTATTTTGTTTTTCTCTCTTCTTTTGGCAAATGTGTCTCTTTCTTTCTTTGGATTTTGCTCAGGAGGAAACACATTTCTGCTTCTCTTTCTCTGCTCTTGCACTGCTGGCAGACTCTGACATCTCGAGGTTTCCAGCTCAGTGTCTGCAGGTTTCTGTTTCTAATTCATGGTCCCTTACTCTGTGCTTGGTGAGGGTCTGCCCATGCTCTGTGCATGTGAGTGAGGATTCTGCTATCATGTAGGTTCTATGTAAGAATCTCTAACCATTCTTCTGGTTCTGTTTTTCCCATAGATGTATTGGGGGTTCTAAAGCTTTAGAAATGTTAGTTAGTAGTAGTAGTAAAGCTGGTGTAATATTTGCAGAGCTGCCTTTCCTAGGTAGGCTTGTTAGTTGTGTCCTGGCAGTTTATCTGCTACAGTTATGAAATAGCACCTTGGTCTTCACTCCCAGTAATCGAGAGCCACCAATGGGTCAGGTTTTCAGGAAATCTCTAATGAACAATCCTACCTAGGAAAAGGCAGCTCGCAAATATTACACCAGCTTTAGAACCCCAATACATCTATGGGAAAAGCAGCCCCTGAGGACTTGAATTGAAGACCAAGGGTGCAGGTTTTCTCTGTAGGTGCTGAGTGTATCTTTTTTTTTTTTTTTTGCAGGATTCTATATTCTGTCACAGAGTGAGTTTTGTGTTGCTGTTACTGAAGTGAGACCAGCATTTGAATACATTTTTTGTAGTTCTGCTCTGCTGGGGAAGTTTTTGTGGATGCAAGATGTGTTACAGAATTCAGGGTGCTGTGTTTTTCTGTCCCATTCTGTATGATTTATGGTTAATGATAGAACCTAGACCTCAGTCCTATGTAAGAGGCTTTGAGGAATGATACTAATTTTAATAGTAGTTTTATTGGGTGTAGGTATGATGGAAATCGACCAGGAGTTTCAATGTTGCCTAAGGTTGCAAGTTAGGCACCAAAGACCAAACAGTGCTACAGAAAGCGTAACTCAGAATATCCTTCTGACAGGAGGACATTGTATCCCAGGAACAATGAGAATTAGAAAGGAATGCCCTTCAAAACTAGACAGTGCGATCTTCTTCATAGCAAGCAACTGGCTTAGGGTCTTAAGATGCAATTGAACTTACAGAAAACAAAGGTTCAAATATTTTCCAACAGTCAACAACCACATGACGTGCAATCTTTCACTCTTGATAATATGCAAATTCCTGTCAGCGAGAGAATCAAAATTCTAGGCAGACTGATTGACTTCAAGTTGACCTTTGGCCACATATATCCATTCAAATTGTGTCAAGTTTGTTCCCTCCAGCACCTAATCGATAAGAAGGCATTATGTATCATTATTCATTGTTTGGTGATTGTACATCTTGACTACCATAATGCTCTCTTCAAAAGCCTCTGCAAAAGAGAACTTAACTTAGACATCTACAGCTGATACAAAATGTTGCAGTCAAGTTGACTTCTGGCCAAAAGGTTTGACCACGTAACTTCACTTCTGAAAGCTGAAGATTGGTTGCCTATTGAATATCATATAGTCTGCAAAATTAGTTTACACAATACACTACACTGGGCCTCAACTATTTTATCACAGTATCTGATCCCTTATTCTCTTTCACGTACAATCCATTTTCTTAACAAAATCAATCAATTATTCCATCTTTTCGACATGTATTTTAGATATTTTTCGGGATTCTATGTTTCGTGTTGGTCCCACGTTAAGGAACAGTCTCCCTTTACCCTTACATTTAGAAAAGTCACACCAGATATTCAAGACCTCTCTCTCTCTTTTATTGTATTGTGGTTGATTCCTTATGTCTACTATCATATTGTATACCATCTTGATGGTTGATCCCTGATTCATAAAATCATTTACGGAGATGCCCTGATCTACATGTCAGACCTCATAGACTTACCACCCAGGAACACCAAAAGATCTTCACGTACATTCCTGAATCTTCACTTCCCCAGCTGCAAAGGACTAAAATACAAATTAATACATGCATCCAGCCTTTCCTACATAGGCATGCAGCTATGGAATGCATTACCACTTGATGTGAAAAGAATGCATGAACTAATCAACTTTCAGAAATCACTGAAGACCTACCTCTTCAACAGAGCATACCACAACGATCCATCATTTGAACTTTAGTGCATTACTGCTTTAACTGTTATTCCGACTGTGATCTCTTTATACCTGATGCTTTACTCCATTAGGTAACCCATATTCTTATGTAATTACTAATTGTATCTTTTACTGTGGTATGGCGTTAGCCATGGCGGAACAATGTAAGCCACATTGAGCCTGCAAATAGGTAGGAAAATGTGGGATACAAATGCAACAAATAAATAAATCTCTAAGGCAGAATATCAGATAAAATGAACCTTGAAGTCACTTTGTCTAGAACCATCGTTAATGATCCATTCAGTCCATCCTAAAACAATTTGACCGCTTTGGGTAGATTCACAAACATATGGAGGCCAACATCCAGCCTTCTTCCACTTGTCCCTCATCTAACCTGAGTTTACAAAGTCGTCCAATGACCTTTTAGGGTTGCAAATGCTGCTTTCTGCAGGTTGACCCTAGTGTTACCTCCTGTGCCTGTTTGCAGATTGTAAGCACCAGTACAAAGCTTTCTTGCTGATTTGGGCTGTTATCGCTGCTCTGTCTACATCTCGGTCTGGATTACCAACAGCTTTCACCCACCTCTTTCCCTGAGGAAAATGTTAAAAGATTCACTACAGATGTTTTGAGGAAGTTGTTAGAGGAATTATGGCTGTGCTCAGCTGCTAGGTGATAGTGTAGGCAGGTGACATTTTGTTCTAAATGTCTGGGAAAGCCACAAATGTGTCGTGTGGGTTCCAGAAACACAGACACACAGTCAGGGGATAGAGCTGATGGCCGGAAGTGAGGCACTTAGAGATGAGAGTCAAGAGCTCATTCTATAACTTGGCATCATGAATTAGGATCTGTGATGGGGCGTGATGAGTGCCAATTTCATAATGGCACTTAGGTATGCCTAAGACATTATGGATTACTGGTTTAAACTCACTTTAGTGCTCCAAAAGTTAGCCAGGTCATGTGCCCAATTATAGAAATACCTCCTTAGTGATTATGTGTTGGTACCTGACCTCTGTTTTTTGGTAATGTCCTCTCTCTCTCTCTCTGCAGATACTTTATGAACATCAGCTGGGGAGGGAAGGACTTCTCCTTCAATGAAGACGGCTACCTCATTAACCCTTCCCTTGTGGTCATTGCCCTGAACAAAGAGCGGAGCTGGGAGGTGGTGAGTTTCTACGTGGAGTGCAGTAACATAGCAGCCTGGGGGATATTTTGAAAAATTGGCCCACGTAGCACTGGATCACTGTGAGATACTTGACTGCAACCATCGGTGTGGTAGGTGTCACTGCCAGGGGACACACTGCATGGCTGTGCAAGTGGATCTGAATTCAGCCACAGCGTGCAGTGGGTAAATCAATGGAGGAGGTTAAGATCAATATAGATTCATAACTCAGTTGGCAGCCAGTCATGAACTAGGGTTGCCAACTGGATCCAGATTTGCCTGACAGGGTTGATCCAGTCCTGGGAGAGACCTCAGGAGATCATCTAGAATCAGAGAGAGATGGGGCTGGGACAGACCACAGGAGATCATCTAGGATCAGAGAGAGAGAGATGGAGCTGGGAGAGACCTTAGGAGATCATGTAGAATTAGAGATAGTGTTGGAAGGGACCTTAGAGGCTATCTAGAATTCCCAAAAGATGACTGTAGGAGAGATCTCACAATGTCATCTATAGAGAAATGGGACAAGAATGAAATTAAAAGATCATATGGAAATATTGGAAGATTTGATCAGAAAGTCCATCATGAGGTCATCTAGAACTGGAGAAATCTAAACATGCAGCTGGGAGGGACCTTAGGGGGTCATCTAAAATTTAGAAATATGGGAGTGGAAATATGGGTAGAATGGAGCTTAAGAAGTCATCTGTAAACATGATAGGGACCTGAGGTCATCTAAATTTGTATCTAGATTGGGCTGGAGGGGCATCTACCAGTCACCTAGAATCTTAGAAAGATAGGAACGGAAATGAGTTGCAGAGCTCATTTGAATACTTATGAGACAAAGAGGAACATTTTCGAAGGAACAACCAAGTCAGAACTGGGGACATCCTACACATAACATCCATAAGAAATGCCCATCTCACAGCCATTTTCGGTCAGGGAAGACGTCCAGATCTTAATATACGTGAGAAGGATATTCTTATGCTGAAGACATCCATCCTGAACGACCATTTTACAAACTGAAATATTTAAATAATAAGCGGGAAAAACAAGGCACGAGGATGTCTGTCGGGCAGCATTCTTATTAAAATGGCCACACAGATGTCCTTGCAGAACAGAGGAGCAGCCTAGTGGTTAGTTAGTGGACTGTAAACTGAGGGACACGGGTTCAAATCCCACTGTAACTTTTTTTTCTAAATGTGATTCCTCCAGGAACAGAAAAATACCTACTGTACACCACTAGCCTTCAGGCTGGCAGGTGATTTATATCTTTAGGTACAGTAAGTATTCTGTTCCTGGAAGGAGCTACAGAAAAAAAAATAGAGTTACAGTGGGATTTGAACCTGCATCCCTTGGTTTACTGTAGCTTAGGCTACGCCCCTGATCCGCTTGCTGCTTTGTTCCAAATGGCCATAATACCTGCATCCCACATAGATTCTGGTTTTCCTTTTCCTTTCAGGAGCGAGGGAGGGAGAGGGGGGACAGCAACCACTGGGGGATTAAGGAGGGGTCATGACTTAATCCCTCCAGTGGTCAGCTGCTCAACCAGAGCACCTTTTTTGTAACTTGGGCGTGACTAAAACAGGTCTAGATGAAAACGTCCTTCTTTTTCAGACATGGACGTTTCTTCCCATTCAAAACTCGCTGTTGGACGTCCTACTTAACCTACGTCAACAACACACCCCCTTGCTATCTGGACAAACTGCAGTGTGAAATGTCCAAATTCTGACTTTCCAAAATTGGGATTTGGATGTTTTTAGCAGTTGGACATTTTTTTTTACGCATTTTGAAGCATCCATCTGCTTGAAAATGAGCAGCAAAGCTTATGAGATCAAGATCTAGACTCACTGAGGTGGATCCATTGACCAGCAGAAGGTCCCATCCAGTCCCATTTATCTACATTTCTAGATGATCAACTAAGCTCCTTCCAAACCTAATTTTTCTATTCATTCTGTTTGACCTCTTGACGTTAACTCTGGCCTCATCTCTCTCTAGATTGCAGTTGAATTTCTGATGTCTTTCAAGCCCATCTTTCTATGATTCTATGACCTTCATATAGTGACCAAAGAGTAGAATTATAGCGGGACAATCATAGCTTTGACAGTACAAGGCAGTCTACACACACAGCCATAGGGGTATCCCATTCCATCCACAGGTGGGGATCTGGGAGCATGGGGACCTGCGGATGAAGTATCCGGTGTGGTCGCGTTACGGCAAGTTCCTCCAGCCTGTAGACGATGATCAGCACCTTACAGTGGCCACACTGGAAGAGCGGCCTTTCGTCATTGTGGAAGGTGTGGACCCCATGACAGGGACCTGCATCCGGGACTCTGTGCCCTGTCGGAAGCAGCTGAACAGAACAGAGAAGTATGTTCATTTGGGTAGATTATAGGGTGCCTCTAGCTTCCTTCCACACAGAAGCCTAATCAATGCTCTGGGGCTCTTGCTGTCTCCTCTGTCCCTTTCCCCCACTGACAAATCCCTTCATTTACTTCTGCAGCTGTCTTTCTTTCTTATTCTGCTCTGCATGCTTTCCCCTCTTGTTCTCTCTTCCTGTTTCCCCTCTTTCACTTTCACTTTCTCTCCCTCTCTGTTATGGATGTGCCAACATTCGTAACCACATGGAAAATGTTACAGCGTTTCGTTTTATGTCACTGGGAAAATGAAAAGGAACAGGAAACAACTCAAAACTTTCTGAGAAAGTACACCCTGTTTAGAAGAGAAAATGACGACACACGCCTGTTCTCCATATGCGCTTAAATTCACTAGGAGGTAGATTTTCCAAATATTAACCAATACATTTCAGGAATTCGCTAATTCGAATTTTTCTCCCAGTTGCATTTTAACCACCTAAATTCACAAGGTGACAAAATTTAACTGGTCAAAGAAAGGGGCAGATCCAGAAGTGTTTCCAGGGATGGGCTTGTAAGTCTGGCATAGATTTATGGTGTTGTCTGGCAGATTCCTAGAGGACTAATAGGCCTGAAGCTCAGAACTCCTGCAGTAAGCCAACAGCGCAGAAAACTATACTGCCGGAAACAGCTCAGAAATCAGCTCGCCGATGCTCAAAAGAAATGATATTCAAGTATATGCACACTGTAAAAGCGAAAGCAAGGGGGAACATGCTTGGTGGATGCGCAGAGGTTTTGTGGTAAGCCCCGCTCCTGTGCCAGGCAAACCCGAATGTGAAGCACGCATTGGCATAAGTACATAAATATTTCATAAGTATTGCCATACTGGGAAAGACCAAAGATCCATCAAGCCCAGCATCCTGTTTTCCAACAGTGGCCAATCCAGGTCACAAATACCTGGCAAGAATCCCAAAAAGTACAAAACATTCTATTCTTCGCTAATCCCAGAAATAGTGGATTTTCCCCAAGTCCCAATTTAATAATTTGTCTAGGGACTTTTCCTTTAGGAAGCCGTCCAAACCTTTTAAAACTCCGCTAAGTTAACCGCCCTTTACCACATTCTCTGGCAACGAATTCTAGAGTTTAATTACATGTTGAGTGAAGAAACATTTTCTCCGATTCGTTTTAAATTTACTACATTGTAGCTTCATCGCATGCCCCCTAGTCCTAGTATTTTGTGAAAGCATAAACAGATGCTTCACATCTACCTGTTCAACTCCACTCATTATTTTATAGACCTCTATCATTACTCCCCTCAGCCACCTTTTCTCCAAGCTGAAGAGCCCTAGATGCTTTAGCCTTTCCTCATAGGGAAGTCATCCCACCCCCTCTATCATTTTCATCGCCCTTCTCTGCACCTTTTCTAATTTCACTATATCTTTTTTGAGATGCGGTGACCAGAATTGAACACAATATGCGAGGTGCGGTCGCACCATGGAGCAATACAAAGGCATTATAACGTCCTCATTTTGTTTCCATTCCTTTCCTAATAATACCTACCATCTATTTGCTTTCTTAGCGCAGCAGAACACTGAGCAGAAGGTTTCAATGTATCATCAATGATGACCACCTAGATCCCTTTCCTGGTCGGTGGACTCCGTACATGGAACCTTGCATGACGTAGCTATAGTTCGGGTTCCTCTTTCCCACGTGCATCACTTTGCATCTGTTTTCTTCACCTTAAATGTAAGCTTTTCAATGTTTTTACTTGGAAGGCTTATATTTAAACGCAGGGAAGGGAATAGGATGATATATTGCCTTTCTGTGGTTTTTTGCAACTACATTCAAATCAGTTTATATAGTATATACAGGTACTTATTTGTACCTGGGGGCAACGGAGGGTTTAAGTGACCTTGCCAAGAATCACAAGGAGCTGCAGTGGGAATCGAACCCAGTTCCCCAGGATCAAAGTCCGCTGCACTAACCACTAGGCTGCTCCTCCACAGGCCTGTGCTTTCACTTTCAGCTTTGCTCGGACTCCTGCACATTTGTTCCTCACGACTGGCAGGGGCCTGCACAGACTTCCTTCTGCTTCGAAAATAAAGAAAACCGGCAGAGAGAAATCCTCTCTTCAAACACTCTAACGCCTGCTCTGAGCATTGGGAGGGACTAGGAAGTGACCTCGTTAACATCCATTTGACTACATTTGTATGCTATTTACGTTAATCTTTGGTGCATTCATTTCCTGCACTCGAGTCTCTGAGCATTCTGTGCTAATGCGGGTGCTAGCTAGTCCGGCGCTAATCACCTCTTGCAACAGTGTTTGCTTCTGAGCTTCGGCCTGCAAGTTGGGCTGAGAATGTCGCTAAATGAACTGGTTACTTGATCTGCTATGCGCCTTTTTGAACGGTGACACCGGGCCCCTTAAATTGTTTCTAAAAATGGCCCCACCCACGGGGAGAAGCTCCCCTGTTCAGAGTTAGGTGGTCAAAACTTGGTAATCAATCGCAGACTTAAATTTGGCCGGCCTACAATTAGGAACTGGATTGAAGGCCTATGTACAACTGCCACATCCTAACTGGCAGCGTCGTCGTCTGCTAAGTGGATTCACTGAGCTCACCAAAAATTGGCCCCCTAAGGAAGGCACAGAGCTGCGCTTTGAAAATCTACCCCAAAGGCATTTTAAAATGTATACTTTTTGGGAGATTAGAGAAGCAAATAGCTTCATTATCCTTAGTGGAATTAAAGATTTATACAACTGACTAATTTCACTTCCTTGGTTCTGCCAATAACGGCATCCAATTAATATTCATTTCCTTGTTATCTCTGAAGTAGACCAGAGAGCAAATTGAAGAAAGTGTGTCTGAACAGAAACCAAGGATTAAAATGTATTTGTAGCTCTTTCTTATTATAGAACACTGGCTATTCTCCTTGGTTCTGAGAAAAGGGACTTTTATTGGACCATTTCTACAAATGACTATGAATAGGCCCAAATCGGATTGTCACACCACATAAGTACATAAGTATTGCCACACTGGGACAGACCAAAGGTCCATCAAGCCCAGCATCCTGTTTCCAACAGTGGCCAATCCAGGTCACAAATACCTGGCAAGATCCTGAAAAAGTACAAAATATTTTATACTGCTTATCCCAGAAATAGTGGATTTTCCCCAAATCCATTTAATAATGGTCTATGGATTTTTTCCTTTAGGAAGCTGTCCAAACCTTTTTTTAAACTCCGCTAAGCTAACCGCCTTTACACATTCTCTGGCAACGAATCCAGAGTTTAATTACATGTTGATAAGATATGATGCTCTCAGACAGCTTATGGGGCAGGGCGTCTCAAATGATGGGTTCTGATCCCAAAACGGGACCACAAAACCCACATTTGGGGTCATGATCTAGGCGGGCCCTCCGCAGAGACCCCATCAACCTGTGCCACCGAGGCTTGTGAACTTTCTGTGCCCCGATAGTGGGGTCATGGCCACAGAATGTTTGATAAGTGCTGCTGTAGAGGCTGATAGAATCCATCGATCTGCCCAAGGTCATAGCCCTGCCTAGTCCAAGTCAAGGGGATAGTATCAGAGTTTGCCAGCTAAACGGCAGCGTCGTCTCTGACCTCTGCCCCAGCTGTTTGACCTTTTCCAAGATTGCTTTTCCCTTCTGTACCTGAAATGCATGTCTCTTTCTCCTCCCTGTTTTCAGCTGTCCGTGCTGTATTCATACTCTAATTCTTTCTTAGGTCTAGCAGCCTCTTATTATCTAATACATGTCCTCTTTTTCTTCCTCCCTTCCCCTTCTCCATTCAGCCATCAGAGTGACCCCATCATCTTCGTGAAGCAGTGCTGTAAGGGGTTTTGCATTGATATCCTCAAAAGACTTGCAAAAACCATTGGCTTCACCTATGACCTCTACCTGGTCACCAACGGCAAGCATGGAAAAAAGATTGATGGAGTGTGGAACGGCATGATTGGAGAGGTAATTGAAAGCCTTTTGTTGAGAACTTGGATGCTTTTTAACTAGTTGCAGTTGAAGAACTACTTCCAAGAATCTTTGCACATTTGTTGGCATTCATAGTTCATTGGATTGAGCTTTTGGATTTTTTTTTTAATTCAGAAGTCTTGGTATACCTTGATTGCTTTAGTTCTTTATTGAGTGTGTGATTTTTGACACTCAGTTGAGTTGGCTCTTGATGGTCCTTCATGCCTTTGAAGTTGGTTGTTCTTAGCTTTTGATTGAACTGGTGGTTCCTGGTTTACAATTCCGCTTGGGGTTATTAGCTCCT
Source organism: Microcaecilia unicolor (assembly GCF_901765095.1). Classification (NCBI taxonomy): domain Eukaryota; kingdom Metazoa; phylum Chordata; class Amphibia; order Gymnophiona; family Siphonopidae; genus Microcaecilia; species Microcaecilia unicolor. Next base: position 252,367,631 of record NC_044033.1, read on the forward strand.
TGTTGATAATATTGGTCTTGGTTCCTTGTCGAGCTGTTCATTCTTTGCTCCTTTTTGAGTTATTTGTTCTTGTTGAACTGTTTGATCTTGGTTTGTTCTGAAGCTGTGTGTTCTTGTTCCTTGCTGATCTGTTCATTCTTTGCTCCTTGTTGAGTTGTTCATTCTTAGTTTACTGGTAAACTGTTCATTCTTGGTTTCTTGTTGAGCAGTTCATTCTTATTTTCTTGGTGAAAACTGTTCATTCTTGGTTTCTTGTTGAGTTGTTCATTCTTAGTTTGTTGGTGAACTGTTCATTCTTGGTTCCTTGATGAGCTGTTTGTTCTTGGCTCCTTGTTGAGCTGTTTGTTCTGTTGACCCCGAAGTTCCTGGCTAGCTATTGAATTACTGGTTATCGGATCCTTGTTGAACTTGTGTTTCGTGGCTGTTTGTTAAGATAATGGTTCTTGCTTTCCTGTTGGCCTAGTGCTTCTTGGGATACCAGATCAGCTGGTGATTCTTAGTCCCTTGTTGCCTTTCCAGCTTATAATTGAAAGAGAAAAACGCCTATATTTCGACCCAAATCGGGAGATGGGTGTTTTTCTCACAAAGGCGCCCAAATCGGTATAATCGAAAGCCGATTTTGGGCGTTTCCAACTGCACTCCGTCGCGGAAACGAATAAAGTTGACGTGGGCGTGTCGGAGGCGGGACTGGGGCGTGGTTATCAGCTGAGGAGAGATGGGCGTCTTTAGCTGATAATCGAAAAAAGGCATTTTTACCGCGATTTTGGGTCACTTTTCTTGGACCCTTTTTTTTTCACGAACAAGTCCCAAAACAGTGCCCCAACTGCCCAGATGACCACCGGAGGGAATCGAGGATGACCTCCCCTGACTCCCCCAGTGGTCACTAACCCCCCCCCCCCACCAAAAAACCCCCACTTTAAAAACTTTTTTTCCAGCCTCTATGCCAGCCTCAAATGCTGTACCCACCTCCATGACAGCAGAATGTGTTCGATCCTCTCACAGCCTTTCCCTGGGTCAGATGTGGCTCTCGGGTGCACTACAGGGTCACATCAGCAATGCATTGTGGTGGGTGTAGGGTATTGGGCTCCTTGATTTCATTACCTTGTGTTACAGTCTCACGATGTTGGTAGTTGGTAGGCTCTTCTCCCATGGTGCTTTTCCCCCTGCCTACTGGGTCAGAGTGTGCCCTGTTGTGTTTCCGGTAGTCCATGAGGTAGTGGCCATTTTTATAAGCCAGTTTTAGATCCCTTCCATGTGTTAGCCACGTTAGAGAACTTAGTTCTTACCTTGAATGTGGCTGAAAGAGGGCATTGTACAGCATTCTGCCAGCTCTGACCTGCTAATCTCACTACCAGGGAGACTCGTTGCGAGTAACTGCGAGTAAGCGTGCTTATTCCAATAAAGGACGTTTTTGGAGCGATTAGTCTTCAGGTGTAAACTGGTGTGCCAATGTTATACAGCAGTAACAAGTCCTAGAGGCCTGCGTGTATGCAGGTCCCTGGAGCACTTTTAGTGGGTACCGCAGTGCACTTCAGCCAGGTGGACCCAGGCCCATCCCCCCTACCTGTAACACTTGTGCTGGTAAATGGGAGGCCTCCAAAACCCACTGTATCTACATGTAGGTGCCCCCTTCACCCCTAAGAGCTATGGTAGTGTTGTACGTTTGTGGGTAGTGGGTTTTGGGGGAGGGGGGGTTGGGAGCTCAGCACCCGTGGTAAGGGAGCTATGCATGTGGGAGCTTTTTCTGAAGTCCACTGTACTGACCTAGGGTGCCCAGTTGGTGTCCTGGCATATCAGGGGGGCGAATGTACTACCAATCCTGGCCCCTCCCACGACCAAATGGCTCGGATTAGGACGTTTTTGAGCTGGGTGTTTTTAGTTTCCATTATCGCTGAAAAAAAACAAACGCCCAGCTCAAAAACATCCCTTTTTTTTCGAAAATACGGTTCGGCCCGCCCCTTCACGGACCCGTTCTCGGAGATAAATGCCCATTGAGGTAGGCGTTTCCGTTCGATTATGCCCCTCCACGTCATTTTTGGCTCCTTGTTGAGTTGATGGTTCTGGGAGCCCTTTTGACCATGACTGAAGCTTGGTCTATCTATCTATCAGTGGTTTTTAACCCAGTCCTTGGGACACACCTAGCCAGTCAGAGTTTTAGAATATTCACAATGAATATGCATGAGACATATTTTGCATCGTCTCATAATATCCATTACGGATATCCTGAAAACCTGACTGCTTAGGTGTGTCCCAAGGACTGGGTTGAAAAGTCTGATATATATAAAAGGGGCAGTTGTAGAACTGGGTGTCTTCATTTACGTCTCCCCCTCCCGGATGTGCAGTTATAGCCAGTTCTGATATCGTATTACTAGCGTAGGCAGGGCTGTGGACTTGGTACACCCAACCTTCGAGTCTTCGACTGATGTAGGCTTTACATTTTTTGCTCTTGATCTAAAGTAGTGGTAAATATAACTTATAGTTACTAATACTTTAGATCAAGGATAAATATATATATAGGTATAAAATGATAAATTTACCATTTATTATAATGTTTTTTTAAAAATTTTGAATCTGGAGTCAGAGTTGGCACATTTTTATGGACTCTGACTCCACCCGATTGCTTTCACTTCCGACTCCACCGCCCTGCATTTCTATGTCTGCAGCGAAACTAGCATAATTGGGAGTTGCCTTAATGCGGCAGGGATGCACGACACACGGTATTCTCTAAGTTACGCATGTAACTAGAAGCTCCACCCCCTTGCATTTGCATGCTATGTGAGTTAAGTGCAGCTACAGAATAGCTCTACAGCGCCCTCCAGGCGCCATCGTGGGTAACTGGGCATTTACATGCATAGGTGTTAGTTTTTCAGACATTTACTCATACAGGTACCTGGATTATAGAACTGTCCTTTACACAGAGATAAACAGGTTGGTTTCCTTGGCGTGGCCTCAGAAGCGAGGACCAGCTGGCATCTGAATTCAAGCTTGGCATCCCATGGCAATACCCCCCATGCTGCCCATTGCAGGCAGGGTGACAGCACTGACCTCCCGCTCCTCAATGCTTGAGCGGGCGAACATAATACACATTTCTAAGTTCTCTGGTAATTGAATTACAGGGCTGTTGTGTGAGCTGTCCGAGGGGGTTGAAAGAAAATTCAATTCTAAAGAAGCTTGGCAGCCTCGTAAAAACGGTGAAAAAGCGCTGGCTGCCTTCAGTTTAATATTGCAGTGAAAAAGCACCTCACAGGACACGGTGGAGCAGTCCATTATCCAGCTTGTACATATCAGCCCACTCTTCCTGCTTAGTGCTGAGGGACCGTACCTCAGTCCTGTAGACAAACTGGCTCACCCCAGGGTCACAGACACAGTCTGGGATAGAGCTGGGGATTAGAGCTCAGGCACAGGGACTCTTCCCAGGGTGACACACAGAGAGCAAGTGACACAGTCTGCCCTTTTGACATTTCTCTATATCCACCATCCATATTTCTTGTGTATGTCCCCTCTGTGTCCATATCCCTGTCCCTCCTCTCTTGCTCTCTCCTTTCTCTCCCTCCTTCCATTGATCCAGCATCTCTCCCCCTTCTCTCCCTCACTCCAGTTCTTCTCGCTCTCACCTCCCTCCACTCCTCCCCTGCATCCGCTCCCTCTGCCCCCAAGTCTAGTATCTATCCCTCTCTTCCCCCGCATCCATGTCTGGCTTCTGTCTAGCGCCCTCCTCCAGCACCCGGGTCCAGGATCTCTACTCAGCATCAGTTTATCTCCTCCCGCCGCTCCTGTGAACGCTGTGGTGAGTTACGGCAGAGGCAGCACCAAAAGCTGCTTTCCATCCGGCGGAGTCTTTCCTCTGCTATGTCCCACCTCTCTGATGTAACTTCCTGTTGGCAAGACTCGACAGGGGAAAGGCTCCCCCCCCCCCCCCCCCCCCCCCGACAGAGAGCAGTTTTCAGTGATGTCTTTGCCATGATCTGCTGCAGCATTTGCAGGAGAAGCAAGGGGAGGTGGAGAGAAGCCAGACCCAGGCATGGGGGGGGGGGGGGGGGGGGAGGGGGGGGGGGGGAAGAAGAGAGAAAAGGAGGGTGCAATTTCAGGCAGCCCCTACTATTGGTTGGCCCTGGGCGTTTGCCGGGCTCTCTCGATGGTAGCTACATCCTTGCATACCACATTATGGGTAAAGGTTTAGGTATTATAATTGTAGATTCCTGGTGATACTTACTTCACCCTGTGTTTCTACCCCCTCCACATTCTTGTACATTTATAATGTTTCCCTAATCTCTCGCTCACCACTCTCTCCCCATCTCCCTGCTCAAGGGAGCTCCACATTGCATGTGGGTTACTAGAGCCATCTTTAACCTGGATCCTCAGTAATTAGTCTGGAACATTTTCCCTGTAAATTCTGACACTTTGCCATCATCCGTAACCTCTGATAATTCACTTGAGTCCCGGACCCTCACTGCTAATCCCTAGCTCTGTCACTGACTCTCTGTGTGTAATGCCAGGGTGAGTCACTTTGCCTTCCTGTGCCTCAGTTCTAATCCCCAACTGGCTGTTTGTGACTCTGGGTGAGTCAAGTTATCTCCCAGAGCCTCAGCACTAACCCCCGGCTCTGTCACTGATTCTGTGTGTGACCCTGGGGTGAGTCACTTTATCACCCTGTGTGTCAGCTCTAATCCCTGGCTCTGTCACTTACTCTGCGAGACCCTGGGATGAGTCACCCTATCTCCCTGTGTCTCAGCTCTAATCCCTGGCTCTGTCACTGACTCTCTGTGCGTGACCCTGGGGTGAGTCACTTTATCTCCCTGTGTCCCAGCTCTGTCACTGCCTGTCTGTGTGTAACCCTGGAGTGAGCCACTTTATCGCTCTGTGTCTCAGTTCTAATCCCTGGCTCTGTCGCTGACTCTCTGTATGACCCTGGGGTGAGTCACTTTATCTCCCTGTGTCCCAGCTCTGTCACTGCCTGTCTGTGTGTAACCCTGGAGTGAGCCACTTTATCTCCCTGTGCTTCAGTTCTAATCCCTGGCTCTGTCTCACTTTATTTCCCTAGGACTGGGTCATGATCAAAAAAATATTGTCCATGTTCACGTCTGTGTCAGATACGTGCTGCCAGGGCCCTGCATCCCAGTGGTGGCTGCATGCGTGTTTCCAGTACCCTAGATTGGAGAACATTTGCTAGATGTGTTCTTGGTTCTTCCTCATCTTTGATGTATTTTATTTGGAAGGGGTCATGACCACTATGATGAACCTTCTTTTCTCATGCAACCTCTTCCAGGTCTTCTACAAACGAGCAGACATGGCCATTGGCTCTCTGACCATCAACGAAGAGCGATCTGAGATCATCGACTTCTCGGTGCCCTTTGTCGAGACTGGCATCAGTGTGATGGTGTCCAGGAGCAACGGAACTGTCTCACCCTCCGCATTCCTAGGTGACAGAACAGAAGGAGAGGGGAATGATACTGGGGTGGGTGGGGGAGGCAGAGCTGTGTTTGGGGGCACTGAGATTTCAGTACTGGAATAGGAGGGGGTGCTGCGGAGAAGGAGTGAGGTGCATTGGCAGAGCAGTGTATGAGGGTCTCAGTACTGGAATAGCAGGAGGTGCTGCAGAGCAGGAGTGAGGTGCATTGGCAGAGCTGCGTGTCAGGTTCTCAGTGCTAGATTACAATCTGCCGAATGCACTGGCGGGTGAAATATTTCCTTCTGTCTTCCTGGCTCTGTATTGAGGAAACTGGAGGTAGAGCTCCATCTTCATTTCACACTCTCCCCTTTTTCTTTCCACTTTTTCTCTCTTTCCCATTTCTTCCTCCCCTCCCATACCTCTCTCCCTCTTGACTCTTGCTTTCTCTCCTCTCCATTCTCTTTCTTTCTCCCCATCAGCTGTATCAAGATCTCATCCCTGGCTCCTCCCTGCTTATCAAACTTTTCCTTTCCTTCCACTTTCTCACTTCCTTTCCCCTCTCTTCCTGTTTCCTTTTTCCCATCTCAATTTTCTCCACTTGACCCCTCTCTCTCACCAGTGGCGTAGCCAGACTGCCAATTTTGGGTGGGCCTGAACCCAAAGTGGGTGGGCACAAAATTCCCCCCCCCCCCCCAGCAAAATTTATTCACACTCAGATGCATTTGTCAAACAGGGTAAGTTCTGCTTTCAGTGCGTCCAATTTCAGACAATTTATTTAATAACCTAACACCCTTTTCAATGAGCTTTCAGAGGCCAAAACCTCCTGCCTCAGGTCAGTATAATGCTGTTACGGTATCCTCTCCTGACCTAAGGAAGGAAGTATTGGTCTCTGAAACTTTATTAACACCATATTACTTTATCCTAAATTAAAAATAAAATTATTTTCTTTACCTTTGTTGTATGGCCATTTACTTTTTCTCATTGGGTTGCTCCAAGTCTCTAGATTCTGCTTTCCTTCATTTTCGCTTAACACTTCTGCCAGGGTTTCCTGGCCATTTGTCATTTTTCTCTCCTTTTTCTTTGCTTTCTTCAATATTTTTCTGCCTCTCTCTGTGTCCAGATTTAATTCATTCTTACTATCCATTCTTTAATTTCCTTCATCTACTTATGGCTTTTCATCTTTTTCTCACCCTTGTTCTCCCCATGCCCCTTCCTCTTATTCTCCAGTCTTTCACTACTCCCCTTTTCCATCCAGCAGCTCTCTTCTTTCTCTCCCCATCCTTCCAATAGTCTCCCCTCTTTCTTTCTGCATCCTTCCATCGTGTCACCTCTTTCTCCCTACCCTTCTATCCAGCGTCTTCCCTCTTTCTCTCCCCATCCTTCCACCCATCTACCCTCTCTCCTGATCCTTCCATCTAATGTCTCTCTCCCTCCTTCTAACCAGTGTCTATCTCTCTACCCTTTTCTGTTCAGTGTCCCTTCTCTCTCCACATCCTTCCAGTCTCTCCCCTTTTTCTCTGCATCCTTTCATCCATCTCCCCTCTTTCTCTGCCATCCTCCCATCTGTTTTCCCTCTTTCTCTCTCCATCCTTCCATTTTCCCTCTTTCTCTGCCATCCTCCCATCTGTTTTCCCTTTATCTCCCCATCCTTCCATTTTCCCTCTTTCTCCCCATCCTGCCATCTGTTTTCCCTCTTTCTCTCCCCATCCTTCCGTTTTCCCTCTTTCTCTGCCATCCTCCCTTCTGTTTTCCCTCTTTCTCCCCATCCTGCCATCTGTTTTCCCTCTTTCTCTCCCATCCTCCCATCTGTTTTCCCTCTTTCTCTCCCCATCCTTCCGTTTTCCCTCTTTCTCTGCCATCCTCCCATCTGTTTTCCCTCTTTCTCCCCATCCTGCCATCTGTTTTCCCTCTTTCTCTCCCATCCTCCCATATGTTTTCCCTCTTTCTCTCCCCATCTTTCCGTTTTCCCTCTTTCTCTGCCATCCTCCCATCTGTTTTCTCTCTTTCTCTCCCCATCCTTCCGTTTTCCCTCTTTCTCTGCCATCCTCCCATCTGTTTTCCCTCTTTCTCTCCCCATCTTTCCGTTTTCCCTCTTTCTCTGCCATCCTCCCATCTGTTTTCTCTCTTTCTCTCCCCATCCTTCCGTTTTCCCTCTTTCTCTGCCATCCTCCCATCTGTTTTCCCTCTTTCTCTCCCCATCCTTCCATTTTCCCTCTTTCTCCCCATCCTGCCATCCATTTTCCCTCTCCCGATTCAGGCCCACCAGCCCCAGCTCCCATTGCCGGCCACTGCTGCTTTTCCTGATGAGCAGCAGGGCCGGCGCTACAAAAAGAAGAAGCGCTCAGCTGACTGAGCTGAGCGCCAACGCTAAGACTCGACGAGAAAAAATGTTTTTAAAAAAACGTGGCACCGCAGGCAGCCTCGAAGCATTGGCTGCTGGCTCTGCAGGCTCCGCTCGTCTCTTACGTCACTGCCCCTGGAGCGAAGCAGGGGCAGTGACGTAAGAGACGGGCAGAGCAGTGGCCGGCAATGGGAAAAGCAGCAGTGGCCGGCAATGGGAGCTGGGGCTGGCGCTGGGCGGGCCTGGGCTGAAATTGGGTGGGCCTGGGCCCACCCAGGCCCACCCGTAGCTACGCCCCTGTCTCTCACTATCTCCTCCTTCATTCTGCACACTCTCCCCTGCAGTAATTTGGAGATTATTTCTGGATCTTTACTGGAAGTATAGTGGTAGGGGCTGGAGTAATTTATGTTGTGAGTTTTAATGATGAGGTTTTTTGGTTTGGATTTATTCCTGGGATTTTTTTTTTTTTTACTTGAAGTACAGTGGTAGAGGGCTGGAGTGATTTGTGTTGTGAGTTTTTATGGTGAAGTCATTTGGTTGGGGTTTATTTCTGGGGGGTAGAAGTCTGACTAATTCATGTTGTAAGTTTTGCATTTTAAATATTTTTACTGTGAGCCACTGAAAAAAGGCTTCGTCTAGATGAGACATACAAACAAAAATATGTTCAGCCTTGGCGCGAGGTTGGAAAGGGGTGGGGTCCATCCTAAAATATTCAGGAAAACAGTTCATTTCAGACACAAGTCTATTATAATCTTTCTTCTGGCTCCAGCTTGATGCCACTGCTAACCACATTATTTATTTATTTGTGCTTATAGCCCACGTAATCCGAATGTCGATTATTCAGTTCTACGTGGCTCACGATAATTAAGGCTAGAAATGCATACAATATAGTTTTACAAGTACGAAGAAAACAAACAGTGAGACTATGAAAATGGCAAACAAATAAAGATATCATAACATTTGCTGATTAGTTCGTTGTCTTAACAACGAAAGAATTTGTAAAAAAAAGGAATGCCTTGCGAAATATCAGATAGCTGGTAATAGTAGGGTCTCCCCAGATATTTAGCAGTATGTGAAGGTGAAAATCCAGGGAGATAACCAGACAGGACCCTTCCTGCCTGAGGGGCCCTTTTATTAATCTGCCTAAGCGCCTACGGACGCCCAACACGCGTGAATTCCAAGTTACTGCCCGGCTACCGCTTGGCCCGAGCGGTAATTTCATTTTTTTACGCACGCCAGAAAATATTTTTTATTTTCTGGCGCCCGGACGGTAATCGGCATTCGAACACGTGTTGACTATTACCGCCCGGTTACCACGTGAGACCTTACCGCTAAGTCAATGGCTGGCAGGAAGGTCTCAGACCCAAAATGGGTGCGCGCCAGTTTTCATTATGCCACATGTCCCATTTTCAGCCTCCCCCTCCCCAAAAAAGGCATTTTTTTTACAGTTACGCTGAAAAATGATTCTGCGTGCGGCCAAAACCTGCGCCTACACTACCACCACAGGCCATTTCTCAGTGAACCTTAGTAAAAGGACCCCTCCCACTGAATATCAGTTGCTTACAGAGTATGATGTCTGCAACCTTAGATCAGTTGGAAGTGGACCCTGCAAAGACAGCACTAGGTAGGGGGAACCGGACTGCCGAATGTCATCTAAACGGATCAGGACCAGCGGATGCTGGGAGCATCTCTTTCTCTCCGTCACTCCTTCGAGGTCTTGGTGCACTGGAACCGAGAAGCAGCGGACCCCCCGGTATTGACGGAGGCTCTTTCTCTCTCTCTGTGGCAGAGCCTTACAGCCCCGCCGTCTGGGTTATGATGTTCGTCATGTGCCTGACCGTGGTCGCCGTCACGGTTTTCATCTTTGAGTACTTCAGCCCGGTGGGCTACAACCGCAGCCTGGCAGCAAGCAAACGTGAGTCCGCCCCTCCCCTGCTCTGATCTTTCTGTCCCCCTCCCCCTCTATTTTTCCCTTTATACATCCAAACATTTTATATTTCCTTTCTCTTTGCAATGGCTTCATTTTCCTTTTCAATCACTCCATTTGTTTCTCTTCTCTTGTACCCTCTGTTTTTTTTTCTTTCTCTCTCTGTCACCCCATCACTTTCTCTCTTTTATCTGCTTCTCTTCTTCCCACAGTCTCTCTCCCTCTCTATCTCTCTCTTTCTCCCCTTCCCTTGTCTTTTACTCCCTCTCCTTATCCTTCTTCACTATTCTCCTCTTCTTCCTGCAATCTCTCTCTTCCTGGCCTCTTTTCCTCTCTCTGTCTGTTTTATTTATTTATTGGGATTTATTAACCGCCTTGATGAAGAGATTTGCCCAGGGCGGTGTACAGCAGGTACAGTTTAACATAAAACTTACAATTTTGTTAACAGCATAACAATAGTAAAACGACCAAATGTAAACATAAATACAATAAATGACTCAATGAAATTACATGGAAATACTTTAAAAACAAACAGAAGTAAATATTTGTTCATTCAAAGAATAGTTAAGCTCTGGAACTCATTGCCAGAGGATGTGGTAACAGCGGTTAGTGTACCTGGGTTTAAAAAAAGTTCCTGGAGGAAAAGTCCAATGTCTGTTATTGAGATGGTCATGGGAGAAGCCACTGCTTGCCCTGGGATCGGTACCATGGAATCTTGCTATTATCTGAGATTCTATATGGAATCTTGATACTCTTTAGGATTGCAGAATCTTGCTATTGTCTGGGGTTCCACATGGAATGATACTACTCTTCGGGATTCCGCATGGGATGTTGCTACTATTTGGGATTCCAGAATCTTGCTATTTTTTCAGATACTAAGCCACACAGGCATGTCAATTTTGAACTACCGCCTGGCTTAACTGGCTAAGAGAAAATTCAGCACTGGCCGGTTAAGTTTATAGCGGCCAAAGTTTGTAGGTTCGATTTGCCTGCTAACTTAGCCGGTCAGTGAGAATATTGCCAGTTAACTTTTTGGCACTGACCACGAATATTAAGCAGAGATAACTGGTTATCTCCCACTGAATATTTGTGATTAGGCTGCATTTGGATGGAAGGGAAGGGAGAGGGAGAAATGTTGTACATGGATGAAAGGGTAGGGAATGGGGAAATGCTGCACTTGGTTGGAAAAACAGGTGAAAGAGTTAGGAGAGGATGCTAAGATGGGGGGGGGGGGGGAGAGAAGAAATGATGCCAAGATGGTGTGGGGGCGGGGAGAGAAAGGATGCCAAGATAGTGGTGGGAGAGAGGAGAGAAGAGAAGAGATGCCAGGGTAGTAGGGGGGGAGTAGAGGTGCCAAGGTGGTGGTGGGGGGGAGGAAGAGATGCCAGGATCTGCTTGGAAAGAAGGAAGAAGGAGAGATGCTGGACTTGCAAAGTGGAGATAGAATAGGACTGAGGAAAGAGAGAGGAGAATTTGATGGATCCCTGGAGGGGAGGAAGGAATGAGAGAGGGAAAGATGCTAATGTGAGGGGGGAACATAGGGGCACAGAAGAGTTATGTTGGATAGGGAAAGAATAGGTCACAGAGGTGGGAGATGCTCAACCTGGCGGGAAGATGGACACAGGGTTGGTTGATGCTGGGTAAGATAGATAGAGACAGAGGAAGATGATGGATGGTGGACATGGAGAGAAAAGAAGTGCGAAATGGACATAGTAACATAGTAGATGACGGCAGAAAAAGACCTGCACGATTCATCCAGTCTGCCCAACAAGATAACTCATATTTGCTGCTTTTTGTGTATACCCTACTTTGATTTGTACCTGTGCTCTTCAGGGCACAGACCGTATAAGTCTGCCCAGCACTATCCTCACCTCCCAACCACCAGCCCTGCCTCCCAACCACCGGCTCTGGCACAGACCGTACAAGTCTGTCCAGCACTATCCCCGCCTTCCAACCACCAGTCCCGCTGCCCACCACCGGCTTTGGCACAGACCGTATAAGTCTGCCCAGCACTATCCCCGCCTCCCAACCACCAGCCCCGCCTCCCGTTCTTGACTAAGCTCCTGAGGATCCATTCCTTCGGTACAGGATTCATTTATGCTTATCCCACGCATGTTTGAATTCCGTTACCGTTTTCATTTCCACCACCTCCCGCGGGAGGGCATTCCAAGCATCCACTACTCTCTCCGTGAAAAAATACTTCCTGACATTTTTCTTGAGTCTGCCCCCCTTCAATCTCATTTCATGTCCTCTTGTTCTACCATCTTCCCATCTCCGAAATGGACAAGAAGACTGGCAAGATAGTTAAGAGAAGAAAGAGAAAAACAAAAGCCAGAGACTGGGACCAACACCATTAGAAACATAATGACCAGATGAGAAAGGTAGAAAAAAGAATTGTATTTTCTGTCACTTTCTGCCAGAATTGGTTTTAGACATGGCTGAGGCCTACGAGAAAAACCTCACTCACTGGCCTTCAATCTCCAGCATAGCGGTGGGTAAATCTCCAGCTTTGGGATGGGCCACCCTTGGCCTCTCTGATAGTAACCAGAAGCAGAGCTTCCCCCCCTCTCCCACGCTTAGGTACAATCTGAAGTTGTTTTGGAGATATTTTGGCTTTTTCTGGAAAAATCATCATTTTTGTGTTTCCCAGGCCCCCCTGTAGGGTCCATGACTTACAGCAGCACATTCATTCTTAAATCAGTGTGATCAAGTATATAATATCACGTTCATTGTTGATTTAATCTTGACTTGAGAATGAATCAGACTGGATGGACCTTTCAGGTTTTTATCTGCCATCACTTACTATGTCTCTGGCAGGTTTTGTTGCTCTTGCCGACCTTGTGGTGAGGGGGATAAAGTGACCCAAGCATCTGAGCCCTTTCGTTTCAGTCCTGGGGCCAGGGGTCTCTCCGGTACTGATATATATATGGCAGGGGGTTCAGCTGTCTGCAGACTGCCTTAATCTTTCCCTTACAAATCACGACTGAATCCGCGGATGTAACTGTATCATAGGATGTCTCCTCCCTCCCACCCTGTTCCAGTTTTGCAGCAGTTTAAGGTTGAGGCCAGCGTGCCCCCCCCCCCCCCTTTCTCCCTCTTAGATTTCTGGTTGAGATTCAGGCCACGCTTGGCACCTCTTCTCCACACAAAGCTAAAATTCCTTCCAGCAGTGCAGATGAAAAGCGCTCTTAGCTAATGAGAGTGGACTCAGAGTGTGTCCCAGCGCCTTGAGCAGAGCAGGCTGGGAGCTGGCATTAGGATACATGTTCCCCATTGAGAGAGCGTGTTCTCTCAGCCCTGCCTGTGGTTCTTTCAGGACGCATCTGTTGGTCTGCCCATCTGTAGATGTATGGTGTATGTGTAAGAGAGAGTGTGTGGGGATATGTATATCTGTGTATGTCTGTGTACCGTGTATGGGTGAGAGAGAGAATCTGTGTATATATGTATGTGTGTGTGTGTTTCTGTGTCTCTGCATGTTCACGTATGTGTGTCTGTGCTTATGTATGTCTGCACATGCACACCTGGGAATGTACAGTGTGTGTTTTTACATGTCTGCGAATGTACATGTATGTGTGTATTTATATGCAGCTGTGATTGTATATGTATGTTTTATATACACCTGTGAATGTACATGTGTGTGTATGTAGTTATGTCTACAAATGTACATGTATGTTTTATATGCATCTATGAATGTACATGTGTGTTTATGTATTTATATACATCTTTGAATTTATTTATTTATTTGTTGCATTTGTATCCCACATTTTCCCACCTATTTGCAGGCTCAGTGTGGCTTACATTATGCCATTGTGGCGATCGCCATTATCGGAATGAGAAATACAGAGTGGTATTGCATTAAAGTTCATAAGTGACAGAGTAGATTAAGCAATCAAGTATAGAGAATTCATATTCGGAATGAGAAATAAAGTAGTATTTCGTTAAAGTTCCTTCGTGACAGAATGTGTGTATTTATATGTGTCTGTGACTATACATGTGTGCATGTTTTATTTATGTCTACAAATGTACAGGTATGTACATGTGTGTATTTATATGCATATGTGATGTACATGTATATGTGTGTATATGTTTCTGTGATTGTACATGTGTGTATGTGTATTTATATGTGTCTAGTACAAAAAACAGAAGAAACCAGTCTTCGCAAGGAAATCAACAAGAAACAAAACAGCGAAGATGACTAACAAAAACAAAAAAATAAAAAATATATATTAAAAATGTCAAAATTTGAAATTAATCATAAAATATGTATTTAAAAAATCCATCAAGAAAGGGACTCGACACAGCTGTGTTTCGGCCGTACTGGCCTGCGTCAGGAGTCTTCTCTGCCGTGTGTTGATTATTAGTTCTATCCAAATGTGAAAACAATATGTATGTCAATAAATTGAAGCTATAGCGCTCAATTACACTCGAAACAGAGTTGAGCAGAGAAAATTGGAGCAGCGTCTCCCTTTCTCCCTGCTACCGTTTGGCTAATGATTCTTCATTTTTACATCCAACGTGTCGTCTTTTTTATGTAATTTTTGATTTTGATGGATTTTTTTAAATACATATTTTATGATTAATTTCAAATTTTGACGTTTTTAATATATATTTTTTATTTTTTGTTTTATATGTGTCTACAAATGTACATGTTTGTGTGTGTATTTATATGTGTCCATGAATATACATGTATGTGTGTATTTATGTGCATCTGTGATGTACATGTATGTATTGATATGAATCGGCAAATGTCCATATGTGTATTTATATGTGTCTGCAACTGTACATGTGTGTATTTGTTTGTCTACAAATATACATGTGTGTGTATCTATATGTCTATGAATGTGTATGTGTGTGTGTATTTATATTCATTTGTGGTTGTGCATATGTTAGTGTCCATGTATATGTATGTGTTTGAATGTGCACGTGTGTGTGTGTTTGCAACTGTGAATGTACACGTATGTGCATCTGTGAATGTACACGCCTATGTGTGTTTCTCTCTGTATTTGCATCTGATTGAGATAATTGTTCAAGATCCCTCTGATATCTCCCTTCACAAGCAGAGGTTCTCTGGGGATTATTATATTCCGTTAGTGATCAGGAGAGAATGGGATGAACTAATTAGGGAGCAGATAAGAACTTTTCTTAACACAAGTGGAAAATTGGCAGCTAATCCTTCAAGGGGCCTCTTGTGGGGAAGAGAGGAGGGAGCAAGGTAACGTGAGGAAAGCATGGAGAGAGGGCCAAGCAAGATCCGAAAAGGAGGAGGCGAAGGTTTAGCGTGTTGCGAAGGCTGATATAATAAACCGTGCAGTTCCTTCACACGGCGCTTTACTTTCCATTTTTCCACGCTAACCGTAGTCTCGATACTATTAGATTGTAAGCTCTTTGAGCAGGGACTGTCTTTCTTCTATGTTTGTGCAGCGCTGCGTATGCTTTGTAGCGCTATAGAAATGCTAAATAGTAGTAGTAGTAGTATAAGGGTTTTAGCATGGAAAACTCCGTTGTACAACCAAGGGGTTGAAGGGTAGATGCCAATGTTTCCTTCCTTGCCATTTCAGAGCCCAGCGGATCCAAGTTCACCATTGGTAAGTCGATCTGGCTGCTCTGGGCCCTGGTCTTCAACAACTCGGTTCCAGTGGAGAATCCGAAAGGCACCACCAGCAAAATAATGGTGCTGATCTGGGCTTTCTTTGCCGTCATCTTCCTGGCCAGCTACACCGCCAACCTGGCTGCCTTTATGATTCAGGAAGAGTATGTGGACACCGTGTCTGGACTCAGTGATAAGAAGGTAAGAGTTAGAGGAGTCAGGATCAGAAGAGGAAGGGAAGGGGGACTTAGGGGTCAAAGGGGAATGCTTAGGGATTTATTGGTGAGGAGAGGTGGGCTCGGGGAATCTGGGACAAAGAGGAGAAAGGTCACTGTGCTCAGCGATAAGGTTAAAACTAACCTGCTTGAAGGCAAGGAGGGAAGGGTTGGGAAGGCCCAGTATTAAGGAACAGAGGGGATTGAGGGTTTAGTAATACAGGAGAGGGGGGTTAGAGGACTCAAGGATGAGAAAATGTGAGCTAGGGCAAGGAGGGTTGAAGGAAAGCATGGGAGAACTAGGGACATGGAGGGGGTCTTGCTGCATGGTTGTAAAGGATAGGGGGATTCAACAATAGAGTTAGTGATGATTGGTGATGAGGAGAAGGGTAAGGGGCTCAGTGATGAGGAAAAAGGGTTGGGGAACTCAGGGGTAAAGAGGGGAGGTCATTGCAAGTCAAAGGTCTTGGTGCTGGTGAGGAGGGGAAGCTTGTTTGTATAGTCCAAGAGTACTTTCAGGACGTGGGAGAGTTAATCCCTTGCTCCTGTCACTTGTGACTGGCCACTGATGTGACTTGGTCCCACTCTGTGCCTCAGAGCTGCCCTCAATCAGCCAAAAACCCCTGTCAATGTTCTGCCCTCTCAACCCCCTTCCCCATATTCTCTGTCTCTCTAGTTCCAGAAGCCCCACGAGCAGTACCCACCACTCAAGTTTGGCACCGTTCCCAACGGCAGCACGGAGAAAAACATCCGGAGTAATTATCCCGACATGCACACCTATATGATGAAGTACAACCAGCGGAACGTAGAGGATGCCCTGCATAACCTAAAGACGGGGTGAGGAACGAGGCATGACACACGCTACCACATGCACCCTGATTTCTAGTGAGGAGGAGGAGGAAGGGGGCAACAGGAGGCTAAGAGAGGGTAGTGCTGGAAGGGGCAACTTTTGACAGAGATCCCAGAATGAGTCAAACAGTGGAATTGGCTAAGGCAGTGGTTCCCGAACCTGGTCCTGGAGGCACCCCAGCTGGTCAGGTGTTCAGCATATCCTGTTGAGGTGCCTGTGAGGTCCTGTCCCCAGCTCCGATAGCTTCTCTTCTCCACCGACCTCTTGTAATGTCTTCTCTCTCTCTCTCTGTCTCTAATGCTTACAATCTCCTTCCCTTGTTATGTTCCTGCTGGTTTCTTTTCCTGGTCTCTTGCTTCAGTTTACCTTCCTAGTACGACATGTTGTTCTGTCCTTCTCTTTCCTCTCATTTTCCTGATACGGGTGTTCTGCGAAGCCTCTTTGAGTAGGTGTGGAGAACCAGGGGCCCTTTTACCAAGGCATGCCGAAAAATGGCCTGCGCTGGTGTATTGGACATGCGCAGGTCCACTTTTCAGCACGCCTGCAAAAAAAAAAAAGAGGCCTTTTTTTTGGTTTGTTTTTTTTATTACGCAGTAGTTCTAATTTGACACACGTTATAAGCGCTAAGGCACCTATGCGTCTTTGTGAAAGAGGCCCTTGAGTTTGTTGATTTTACTCTCTGATGCTTGTTTTATTGTCCCGTTTGATTACGGCGTCCTTTTCCTATGTGTTTTCAAATTGTAATTTTATAAGCCGCCTAAGACCTATATCAGAATTGACGGGATATCAAGTTACCTCTCTCCCTTTCCTTTCAAACAGCAAACTGGATGCCTTCATATACGATGCGGCTGTGTTGAACTATATGGCCCGTAAAGATGAAGGGTGTAAGCTGGTCACCATCGGCAGTGGTAAGGTGTTCGCCACCACAGGGTACGGAATTGCGCTGCAGAAGGGATCCAAATGGAAACGGCTCATTGACCTGGCTCTGTTGCAGTTTCTGGGAGATGGTAAGTGCCACACTCCATCCTTGATTCTCTATCTCTGGTTCCCCCCGACTTCGTCCTAGCTGTCTGTCACAACCTTAGAGGATCAGTGACGTAGTAAATGACGACAGATAAAGACCCGAGCGGTCCATCCAGTCTGTCCAATCAAGATAAACTCATTTTACATTGTATGTGATACTTTATACCCGAGTTTGATTTGTCCTTGCCATTCTCAGGGCACAGACCGTAAATGTCCGCCCAGCATTGGTTGTACTCTCCAATTACTGGCGTCGCCACCCGATCTCCGCTAAGATTCCGTGGATCCATTCCTTCTAAACAGGATTCCTTTGTGTTTACCCACCCACGTTTGAATTCCATTACCGTTTTCATCTCCACCACCTCCACGGGAGGGCATTCCAAGTATCCACCACCCTCTCCGTGAAAAAATACTTCCTGACATTACTCCTGAGTCTGCCCCCCCCTTCAACCTCAATTCATGTCCTCTAGTTCTACCACCTTCCCGTCTCCAGAAAAGTGGAAACGTTGTTGCTCATTGTTCACTGCCCAAATAAATGTGTGTGTGGTTGGGGGGGAGGGGAACCATTTACATTTAGGAGGTTTTACTCAACGTTTGAAGGCTGCCTTGGAATTTGGGGACAAAACTGGACCCCATCTGATCGAGGCTTCTATTTCTACTATCATCTTTCTGAACGTCAGTCTACTCTGTCACTGTCTGGGAGTTTTCATGCTATCTGGGCATCACAAAATGTGCTATTAGACCTTGCACCCCAGAGGTGGTTGCATGGACACTCCTGAAGCCTAATTAGAAAAGCCTGTCTTTGTTCTGTTTCTCTTGTTCCTCTCACATCCTCTTGTCTCTATATGTCTCTGTTCATCCTCTTCTGGCATAGCTTGGCAGTACAGCACGTTGGTACCAAATGTACTTCATCCTGTCCATTTTGCCTCTCCAGATGTCTTGAGTGCCTGATGCGCAATCAGTCTTCCATTCTCGATAGAACATCCATCTGCTGAAAACCCAGCCACCTATCCCCTCCCCCCCACTCAACTTATATCAGGACTGTGTATTCTGCAAGTTCCATACGGAGCCGAGGCACTGTCTTGTACAGGCGTTTTATCGTTAAAATAATAGTCAGGCACAAAAACATCCCCACCCTCTGTTTGAGAGCTGCTGGAAGATGGCCTTGGTGTTACTGCCAGCATATTAAAATTCTGATGAGGACCGCCAGTGCTGCATGCAAGGGAAAGTGTAAATCCCCTGAAGGGAGGAGTGAAAAGGGAAGTTGCGGAGCGGATCAGGGCTGGCATCAGCAGGACAGTTTGGTCACTCTCATGCTTTTCCTATCCGTTTGCTACTGCTGTCCATTCAGTAGGAAGATTTGGCCAGAGTCTGCCCCTATTCTTAATTTTTGATCTTTCTGTTTCTATTATATTTTTTTCTTCCTGATGATTTTTATGATTTTTCCACTCTCCTTTTGATCCTTGTCTCTTGTTTCTCTTTCTTTGTCTCTTAATCCATAATCTTTATTTATTGTTCATATCATTTTCACTTTTTCATCCCTTTAGAAACTTTCTCTTTGTTCTTGTTTTCCATGATCTCTCTTAATTTTCTTTCGCTCCCTCGTTTCTTCTTTCCTCTCTCTCTCTCTACTTTATTTGCTTTTTCTCTCTCCCTCCCTCATTTCCTTCTCATTTTACTTTCCCTTCATTCGGCTTCCCACTCTTTTCCTCTTTTTCACCCTAATCTTTTCTCTCTCTTCGTCTCTTTCTAATTCTCTTTCTTTGTCTTGCTCACATCCCATCATTCTCCCATCTTTATTCTCCTTTTCCCCACTCCTCTCTCTATTTCTTCCCCTATGCTCATTTCTCTACACCCCTCCTCTTTCTCCTTTCTTTCCCTTCCTTTTTACCTTTCCTGTCTTTCTCCTTCTCTACCTTTCTCCACCTGTTTCTCTCTCCCACCCCATCATGTCTCCCCAAGTCGTACCCAGGTCTCACGGTGCATCAGGCTTACGAGCTCGAACCTGCACTTGAGGTCTTTTCCATTTATCTTCCCCTTTTGCCACTGGCTGTTGCTAGGTTACCCATCCTGTGCAAGACTTGCCACTCAGCTCTGACAGCCGAGGATGAAGGGGAGAGAAATATCCACTTTATTTTTTTTTCCAATCAAGCACCTTTATTTTTTTTTTTCAAAAGCAAACAGTTCCCAGATTCTGCAAGGCGAGTGAAGTATAGAGATTCTGCTTGAGGGAAGCCGGGGTAAGAAGGGCAACTTATTCCCTCACCACGGTTCCATAATTTCAGCCTCTTTCTCACAGCACTAATTGAAATGAGAGAATAAAAATCAGGAATTGTTCGTAAGAAGATTCAGGGGGTCTTTTAAGGTTATCAATAGAAATCAAACAAAATAAAACATGGAAAAGAAAATAAGATGATACCTTTTTTATTGGACATAACTTAATACATTTCTTGATTAGCTTTCGAAGGTTGCCCTTCTTCGTCAGATCGGAAATAAGCAAATGTGCTAGCTGACAGTGTATATAAGTGAAAACATTCAAGCATTACTATGACAGTCTGACAGGGTGGGAGGATGGGGGTGGGTAGGAGGTATGCATGGGGACATCAAAGCATATCATTGATATTCTAACAGGATGGGTGTGGATAGGTGAGGGGTGGGGTGATCAACAGAGACATACAGCTTTATGGTTTATAATGGGCTAGGAACCCCAGGTCCTTGTTAAGTCCTTTCTGTTGGGTGTTAAAATATTCAATCATTCTGACTTCAAAGGCCTTACGTTCTTGTATGGTCTTTTACAAAGCAGCAGTAGAGCTACCGCCATTTGCTGTACGTCAAAACGAGCCTGGCAGGATTTCCCACCTCCCGGTGGACGCCATTTCTGGCACGACAAAACTATTTTTTATTTTTGTAGCGCTGGGGCTTACCATTTCTTTTTTTGAGCCGAAAGCTACCTTTTACCTGCTGCGGTGGTGTGTGGCAAATCCATGCGCCAATGCCACGGCAGACCCCTCCCCCCTTTTACTGCAGCTTGGTAAAAGGGGTCCTTAGTATTTGTTAAAACACATTATTTTAAAAATCCAACAGCATTTGGATGGGAGAAAGCAATACATATGGCTTTCTAAGGAAGGCATTTTTAGCCACCAAAATATATTTTTTTCAAATGATTTAAAAAACTAGGGGTCTCTTTTACTAAACCATACTAGCGATTCCCATGCAGCAAATGAAATGAAGGGACAGGTAACAGGGGCGTAGCCAGACTTCGGCGGTAGGGGGGTCCAGAGCCCGAGATGAGGGGGCACATTTTAGCCCCCTCCGCCGCTGACCCCCCCCCCGCCATTGCTGAACCCCCCCGCCACCAACTTTGACCTCCTGCCGTTGACCCTCTCGACCCCCCCCTCCCGCCGCCAACCCACCGTCGCCTACCTTTGCTGGCGGGGGACCCCAACCCCCGCCAGCCGAGCTGAGGTCCTCTTCTTCCCAATCCTGCGAAAGGCTTCATTCTAGTCTGATGTCCTGCAATACCAAAGCTCTCCCACAGCCTCTGACCAATAGGAGGGCCTTCCAGCTGTTTGTACTCCCTCCCACAGCCTCTGACCAATAGGAGAGCTCTCCCAGCTGCCTGTTCTTTCTAAATATTTTAGGGCCTCTTTTACTGAACTGTGGAAGCAATTCCTGGCACGGCAAATGAAAGGAAGCTGTATGTTTCACGCTTTCCCGTCTGAACTCCGGTGATAGAGCTGAATCACATATCTCTAAGAATGTACACCTTCAGGTCTTTTTCAAGACCACCCAATCTCTCAGACACATTCCTTTCGACTACATCTCATAGAGACTTCTGAGGCAGGCCTGTGGCCGAAACACGGATCTGTGTCGAGTCAGTACTAAAGGTTTTCTCGTTTTATCCTCCTGTCCCAGTCTCTGGAGTCATTGGTCCACTTCCCACTCCTGTTTTCTTGTCTTTTTGCTTTGTGGGATTTCATTGTTCATCCACCTAGGTGGATTACCTGTCAGTGGCAAGATGGCTGTGTTCTGTTTCTGTGAGTCTGACGTCCTGCATGTACAACGTGTAGGACGTCAGACTAGAATGATTGGGAAAAGAGGACCTCGGCTCGGCTGGCGGGGGTTGGGGTCCCCCACCATCAAAGGTAGGCGACGGTGGGTTGGCGGTGGGAGGGGGGGTCAAGAGGGTCATCAGCAGGGGGGTCCAGGGGCAAATCTATGTGGGCCCAGGCCCCCGTGGCCCCATACTGGCTATGCCACTGACAGGTAATCCACCTAGGTGGATGAACAATGAAATCCCACAAAGCAAAAAGACAAGAAAACAGGAGTGGGAAGTGGACCAATGACTCCAGAGACTGGGACAGGAGGATAAAACGAGAAAACCTTTAGTACTGACTCGACACAGATCCGTGTTTCGGCCACAGGCCTGCCTCAGAAGTCTCTATGAGATGTAGTCGAAAGGAATGTGTCTGAGAGATTGGGTGGTCTTGAAAAAGACCTGAAGGTGTACATTCTTAGAGATATGTGATTCAGCTCTATCACCGGAGTTCAGACGGGAAAGCGTGAAACATACAGCTTCCTTTCATTTGCCGTGCCAGGAATTGCTTCCACAGTTCAGTAAAAGAGGCCCTAAAATATTTAGAAAGAACAGGCAGCTGGGAGAGCTCTCCTATTGGTCAGAGGCTGTGGGAGGGAGCACAGGCAGCTGGGAGAGCTCTCCTATTGGTCAGAGGCTGTGGGAGGGAGCACAAGCTGGAAGAGCCCTCCTATTGGTCAGAATCCATGGCAAAAATCAGAACTTGCAGTGCTGAGTTCAGCAAGGCATTGGAAGAACATTTTATTGTGATCCACTCAAGTTTTTAGGTGGAATATAAATCAATAAAATAAATAAATAAACATAGGGTCTAGGAATAACACTAACAGATGGGTATAGCAGAGCCAAGGGACATATGGAGCTGAGATTTTGAAGGGAAAAAACATCAACCTTCCTGGGAACATGAACACAGTTGCCACCTCAGTCCAACTGGCAGAGTTTATCTGGAGCTCAGAGTCCCAGCCAAGCCCTGGATCAGCCTTCCACCTCCTCCCCATTCCTCTTCCCCTCCCCTCTCTGCCTCCCTCCTTCCCCTGTCCTTATTCTCTCTTTTTTTCATTCCCCCTTCAATTCCCAGTTTTCTCTCTTCTTACCATTTTTGACCAAGGCTTTTACATTAGGTTGATTAAAACACTTTTTTGCAGTCTGCATAGGAGAGTGAGGGAACATCTGGGAGAGATGGGGGGGGGGGGGGGGGGGATGAGAAGTGAATGGAAGCAGTCTGTTTTGCCACCTCCAAACCTGCTAAGACCCCAGTCCAGCTTCCAACCACTGAAGGAGACCTTCCATGGTTCCCAGCAAAGGCATTTTCTTGAATATTACATAGTAACGTGGAGGCGTATTTTCAAAGCACTTAGACTTACAAAGTTATGTGGTAACCTATGGAACTTTGTAAGTCTAGATGCTTTGAAAATGAGACTCATAGAGGGGCATAATCGAACGAAAACGTCTATCTCCATGGGCGTTTATCTCCGAGAACGGGTCCGTGAAGGGGCGGACCGAACCGTATTTTCGAAAAAAATAGACGTCCATGTTTTATTCGACAATTTGTGAGCTGGGCGTTTTTGTTTTTCAGCGATAGTGGAAAATGAAAGCGCCCAGCTCAAAAACGAATAAATCCAAGGCATTTGTTCATGGGAGGGGCCAGGATTCGTAGTGCACTGGTCCCCCTCACATGCCAGGACACCAACCGGGCACCCTAGGGGGCACTTTTACAAAAACAAAAGAAAAGGTAAAACAGCTCCCAGGTGCATAGCACCCTTCCCTTGTGTGTTGAGCCCCCAAATCCCCCTCAAAACCCACTGCCCACAAGTCTACACCATTACTATAGCCCTAAGGGGTGAAGGGGGGCACCTACATGTGGGTACAGTGGGTTTGGGGGGGTTGGACGACTAAGCATTAAGCAGCACAATTGTAACAGGTAGGGGGGGATGGGCCTGGGTCCACCTGCCTGAAGTCCACTGCACCCCCTAACAACTGCTCCGGGGACCTGCACATTGCTGCCAGGGAGGTGGGTATGACATTTGAGGGTGAAAATAAAAAGTTGTGAAACATCATTTTTTGTGGTGGGAGGGGGTTAGTGACCACTGGGGGAGTCAGGGGAGGTCATCCCCGATTCCCTCTGGTGGTAATCTGGTCATTTAGGGCACTTTTTGAGCCTTATTCGTGCAAAAACAGGGTCCAGGAAAAGTGCCCTAAATTATAGCTACAAACGCATACTTTTTTTCCATTATCGGCGAAAGGCGCCCATCT
Source organism: Microcaecilia unicolor (assembly GCF_901765095.1). Classification (NCBI taxonomy): domain Eukaryota; kingdom Metazoa; phylum Chordata; class Amphibia; order Gymnophiona; family Siphonopidae; genus Microcaecilia; species Microcaecilia unicolor. The sequence goes on from NC_044033.1 coordinate 252,391,306, forward strand.
GTGTTCGGGTGATAACCATGCCCCAGTCCCGCCTTCACCACGCCTCTGACACGCCCCCGTCAACGTTGTACGCTTCCGCGATGGAGTGCAGTTGAAAACGTCCAAGTTCGGCTTTCGATTATACCGCGTTATTCGTTTTTGTGAGATAAACGTCCATCTCCCGATTTAGGTCGGAACTTGGGCGTTTTTCTCGTTCGATTATAAGCAGGATAGTAACATAATAGATGACAGCAGATAAAGACCTGTACGGTCCATCCATTCTGCTCAACACGATAAACTCGTAGCATAAACTTCATACATATACCTGATCTTGATTTGTCCTTGCCATTTTCAGGGCACAAACCTTACAAGTCTGCCCGGGCACTGGTCTTGCTTCCCAATTACCTTAAAATATTGTTTAATACAATGAAGTTTTAAAGCGGTTTACAAAATTTACAAATGTAACAAAATTTAAGTACACAACAAGCTAAAATTAACAGACAACAAAATTACAACTTTAACAAAATTAACAATCTAGCAAATTAGAAAATAAAATACCAAAAAAACCCTAAAATACATATCTAGCAATAAATAAAATTATAATCCAACAAAAGCTTGCTCAAAAATCCAGTTTTCAAAAGCTTATGAAAACTGGCATAACCAGAAAAATCACAGAGATTAAGAGGTAAAGAATTCCATAATGAAGGTCCAGAGTCATTAAAACTTCTGTTACATGTAGAAGGAAGTTCTATAACCTGAAGAAATGGAAACTGTAAAAGACGTTGCTGTGAAGAACGCAAAAGGTGACAATGATCTTGTATAAATTAGTCTGTTGGTCAAAGTGGTGTTTGCATATGAAAAGCTTTAAAAACGATGCACAGTATTTTAAATGTTATCTTGGCATGGATGGGCAACCAAAGTACATCTTTCAGAAGTAGCTTAACATGATCAGACTTTTTACTATCAGTTATCAAGCGAGCTGCAGTATTTTGGACAAGTTGGAGTCTCTTCAGACTAGTTTTTGCAAGACCCAAATTAAAGGAATTACAATAGTCCAGTCCAGCCTACTGGTGACAAAGGCATGGACCGATTTAATAAAAATTTCTTTCGTCAAAAGAGGCTTCAACTGTCGAATCTGTCTGAGTTGGAAATAGCAAGATTTTACCACAAGACCAATTTGCTTATCGAACTTCAATGACTTATCACAGTGGAAACCTAAGGTAACAATTTCATCGTTAAGAGGAACAGGCTTCCCCTGTAGCATCGGTTGAACAGGTAAGTGTTGGTCTTACGAGACAGCCAACGCGCTGCTGATTTTTCTACATGGAGAAACGAATCGTGCTCATTTAACCGTTCATCCGGTAAACTTAGTTTACTATTTAAATTACTTGAACTAGATCTTTTTTCATGAAAACAAGTAATTGAATATCGTCTGCAAAAAAAGATGAAACCTTAACATTCAACTATCGAGGAGATCAGCCCGGGGCATTAAACAGATGTTACAAAAGCATAGGTGAAAGTAACGAGCTCGGTGACACTCCTCTTCCTCAAAACCCTGTTTTCAGACTTCTCATTATTTCACTTTATAAATTGAACGCAATTAGAAAAGTGAGACTGAAACCACGATACCGAGTTAATGCATCAGTTCAAGCAATTTAAAATCAGAGACAGTATCAAAGGCTGCAGTTAAATCCAACCGCATGCAGATGGCAATCATCACCTTGGGCACCCATCACAATCACGTCATCTGTGATGGACAAGAGAAGAGATTCCTTGCTGTGGTGGTGCCCTGTAATCAGACGGACCATCTATGCAAAATTTGTCTTTTTTCTACCAAATTACTGAGTTGTTGCAATACTGTTTTCTCAAGCACTTTAGTTAGCAACAAAAAATTAGAAATGGGACGAAAACTAGAAATACCCATCATCAGCTTTCTTTCCTTTCTTTAGAGCAGGAGTGATAGCGGCTTCTTTTAATCAGGGACAACGCCTGTCTGCAATGAAAGACCATTGCCATCTAATCACCACTAAACTTGGTTTTCAGGTCTTCTATACAGGATTCTTTTGTGTTTATCCCACATATTTTTGAATTCCGTTACCGTTTTCATGTCTACCACCTCCCACAGGAGGGTATTCCAAGTATCTACCACCCTCTCCATGAAAAAGTACTTCCTGATGTTACTCCTCAATTGTCCCCCTTGCAACCTCAATTTACGTCTCCTAGTTCTACCACCTTCCTATCTCTGAAATGGGTTTATTTGTAGATTAATACCTTTCAAATATTTGACTGTCTGTATCATATCACCCCTGTCTTTCCTTTCCTACAGGGTACACATCTTTAGGTCATCATACGTCTTGTGACTCAAACCCCATACCATTTTTGTCACTTTTCTCTGAAACGCTTCAAGTCTTTATACGTCCTTAGCACGACATAACCTCCAAAACTGAACACAATACTCCAAGTGGGGCCTCACCAACAATTTGTTGTACTAGAGTCCAACTTTTCACTTTCTCCTTTCTGATTTCTACTTTGAGGGGCATAATCGAACGGGGACGGCCATCTCTAAGGACGTTCCGGCGAAGGGGCGGGGAAACCCGTATTATCGAAACAAGATGGGCGTCCAGCTTTCGTTTCGATAATATGGTCGGGGAGGCCCAAATCCCAACATTTAGGTCGACCTCACAGATGGTCGTCCCCGGTTTTCGGCCATAATGGAAACTGAGGACGCCCATCTCAAAAACGACCAAATCCAAGGCATTTGGTTGTGGGAGAAACCAGCATTCATAGTGCACTGGTCCCCCTGACATGCCAGGACACCAACTGGGCACCCTAGGGGGCACTGCAGTGGACTTCACAAATTGCTCCCAGCTCCATAGCTCCCTTACCTTCGGTGATGAGCCCCCCAAACCCCACTCCCCACAACTGTACACCACTACCATAGCCCTAAGGGGTGAAGGGGGCACCTACATGTGGGTACAGTGGGTTTCAGGTGGGTTTTGAAGGGCTCACATTTACCAGCACAAGTGTAACAGGTAGGGGGGATGGGCCTGGGTCCGCTTGCCTGAAGTGCACTGCACCCACTAAAACTGTTCCAGGGACCTGCATACTGCTGTCATGGAGCTGAGTATGACATTTGAGGCTACATAGAGGCTGGCAAAAAATATTTAAAAAGTTTTTTTTTGCGGGTGGGAGGGGGTCAGTGACCACTGGAGGAGTAAGGGGAGGGGGAGGTCATCCCCGATTCCCTCCGGTGGTCATCTGGTCAGTTTGGGCACCTTTTTGAGGCTTGGTTGTGAAAAAAATGGACCAAGTAAAGTCTGCCAAATGCTCGTCAGGGACGTCCTTCTTTTTTCCATTATCGGCCGAGGACGCCCATCTCTTAAGCATACCCCAGTCCCGCCTTCACTATGCCTCCAACATGCCCCCGTGAACTTTGGTTGTCCCTGCGATGGACTGCAGTTGAGGGCGTCCGAAATCGGCTTTCGATTATGCCGATTTGGGCGACCCTGAGAGAAGGATGCTCATCTCCCGATTTGTGTCGGAAGATGGGCGTCCTTCTCTTTAGAAAATGTCCCTGTTTGTCTGTCCCTCTCACCATCCCACCACCACCACTTGCTCTTCACCCTTGCTTCTTTCAGATGAGATCGAGATGCTGGAGCGCCTCTGGTTGTCAGGCATTTGTCACAATGACAAGATTGAAGTGATGAGCAGCAAATTGGACATCGATAACATGGCGGGAGTCTTCTATATGCTGCTGGTGGCCATGGGGCTCAGCCTGCTGGTCTTTGCCTGGGAGCACCTTGTCTACTGGAAGCTGCGGCACTGCATGAGGCATACGGGCAAGCTGGACTTTCTCCTGGCCTTCAGCAGGGTAAGATAACATGATAGAGGGAGCATGTGGCATGGATCCTCACCTCCACATCCATCTACATCTCTGGTCCACCTCCATTGACCCTTCCCCTTAATCTGTTTTTTCCTCCTCTCTTCTGCCACCCCCTTCTTCCCCTGTATCTTTCTGTCTCTCATTGACCATCCATCAATCTTGGTTTTCTGGACATTCAGATGTGGAATCGATACTCTCTGCAGCCTATCCATCTACCTTTCCACCCTTAGCTACCTCTGCCAATTCAATCTGTTGCGTCTGACCCACTTTAAAATTCCGCCTGGCCACTGTTGGAAACAGGGTACTGGGCTTGATGGACCTTTGGTTTGAACCAGTATTTTATTTTATTTATTTATTTGTTACATTTGTACCCCACATTTTCCCACCTATTTGCAGGCTCAATGTGGCTTACATAGTACCGTAGAGGCTGTTGCCAGTTTGGTTGGTGACAGATACAAAGCTATATTGTGATCAGATGAGGTAGGTGTGGATCAGGCATCAGGGAGATCGAAAGAAATGAAGATTATAAATTGTCCAGAACAGTCATTAGTTGTGCTGTGTTGCTGGGTACTGGTCTTTTATGTTGGATCGTTGGGATAGGCCGTTTTGAAGAGGTAAGTTTTGAGTGATTTTCTGAAGTTTAAGTGGTCATGGATTTTTCTGACAGCATTTGAGAGACCGTTCCATAGTTGTGCACTTATGTAGGAGAAGTTGGATGCGTAGGTTGCTTTGTATTTTAGCCTCTTGCAGTTTGGATAATGTAGGTTTAGGTATGATCTTGATGATATTATTCTGTTTCTGGTTGGTAGATCTATTAGGTCTGTCATGTATCCTGGTACTACGCCGTAGATGATTTTAAAGAGGCATATTTTCAAAGCACTTAGCCTCCCAAAGTTCCATAGAAACTTATGGAACTTAGCCTCCCAAAGTGCTTTGAAAATATGCCTCTTTGTGTACCAAGGTGCAGATTTTGAAGGTGGTCCGTTCTTTGATGGGGAGCCAGTGCAGCTTTACTCGTAGGGGTTTAGCACTTTTGAATCTTGTTTTACCATATATCAGTCTAGCTGCTGTATTTTGGGCGGTCTGGAGTTTTTTTGTGAGTTGTATTGTACATCCCGCGTAGATTCCGTTACAGTAATCTGCGTGGCTTAGGACCATTGATTGTATTATGTTTCGAAAAGTTTCCCTCGTGAAGAAAGGTTTTATTCGTTTGAGTTTCCACATTGTATGGAACATTTTCTTTATTATGGTGTTTACTTGGTGTGAGGTTACGATCGAGTGTGACCCTGAGTATTTTCAAGCTTTCTGAAGTAGGGAGTGTGTGTCCTGGGGTGCTTATGGTTGCGGGTTTGTATTTGTTGTGTTGTGATGTGATGTGAGGATGAGGCAGTGTGTTTTTTCAGTGTTCAATTTCAGTTGGAATGAGCTTGCCCAGGAGTCCATGTTGCTAAGGCCATCATTAATTTCATTAGTTATTTCTGTCAAGTCCTTTCTGAAGAGAATGTATATTGTAACCAGTGGCGTAGCCAGACCTGACATTTTGGGTGGGCCCAGAGCTAATATGGGTGGGCACTATGTAGTGAGTGCCCACCCATATTAGGTGTGAGTAGTTTTTTTTGGGATCCTAAATAATTTTTAATAAACAGTCTGCCCAACAGCTGTCCTACAGCAACATAAACCACATACATATTCGGAACCTATGTTGCAAACCTTAAAACCACCATACCGAGAATACAAAACACTGAGGACATATAGAGCAATTCTACCATACCATAAGCAGTCATTTCTACGAGTCACACAAGGAAAAGGAAAGCATCTTAAACACTACAGTGAGCACTAGAACATCAACTCACCTATTGTAAAACGAAACCAGACAGAATAGTACAGATCATCGATCCTGCACAGTCAATGCCAACTGAAAGCCATGTCTTTTTCACAAACACAGATACACCCTAATCCACTATAAAATAATACCAATTACCACTTTACAAATTAACAAATAGAAATAAAACAAATATAGAAAATAAAATAATACCATGTTATTAGACTAATACATTTAGCTGTCAGAGGCCAAAACCTTCTTCCTCAGGTCAATACAGTAAAGTGCTGTTACAGTATCCTATCCTGACCTGAGGAAGGGGGCTTTGTTCTCTGAAAGTTTGTCAAAATGTATTACAATTAGTCCAATAAAAAGATTACCTTATTTACATGTTCTATTATAAACATTTATTAACACAGCTACAATACTACTTTATCCTAAAGCAAAAAATAAAAATATATATTTTATTTACAGTTTGTTGTCTCTGGTTTCTGCTTTCCTCATCTTCTTTTCACTGTCTTCCTTCCATCCAGCATCTGTCTTCATTCTTTCTCTGCCAACCAGTTTCTGCCCTCTCTGCTGTCCCCTCCATCCAATGTCTGCCCTCTCTCCCTGCCCCTTCCATGCACATCTGCCCTCTATCTCTGCCCCATCCATCCACCATCTGCCCCTGTCTGCCCTCTCTCATTCCCCCTTCCATTCACTGTCTGCCCTTTCTATCCCTTCCATCCACTGTCTGCCCTTTCTCTCTGCCTCTTCAATCCACCATTTGCCCTCCCTCTCCCATCCATCCAGGGTCTGCCCTCCCTCTCACTCCCCCTTCCATCCAGGATCTGTCCCCTCTCTCTGCCCCTTTTTTTCAGCCCCCAGTTTTAGCCCCCTTATCCTACCTGCCCCTAGTTCTAGCCCCAGCCCACATCTCCCACCTGTCCCCCCTTTTCAGCACCCAGTTTCAGCTCCACTATCCCACCAGTCCCCAGTTTCAGCCCCAGCTCTTTTCTCCCACCAGTCCCGAGCTTCAGCCCCCAGCCACTTCTCCCTATCCCCTTTTCAGCCCCCAGTTTCAACCCCAGCCCTTTTCTCCCACCAGTCCCGAGCTTCAGCCCCCAGCCACTTCTCCCTATCCCCTTTTCAGCCCCCAGTTTCAACCCCAGCCCTTTTCTCCCACCAGTCCTGAGCTTCAGCCCCCAGCCACTTCTCCCTATCCCCTTTTCAGCCCCCAGTTTCAACCCCAGCCCTTTTCTCTCACCAGTCCCGAGCTTCAGCCCCAGCCACTTCTCCCTGTCCCCTTTTCAGCCCCCAGTCTCCACAGTTTCAGCCCCTGCCCCTTTTCAGCCCCCAGTTCCAGTGTTAGCCCCCTTATCCCACCTACCCTCCTTTTCAGCCCCCAGTTCCAGCCCTCTTCATCCACGTGCCTTACAATAGGGCCCCCCCTTTTCAGCCCCAGACCCATTCTCCCACCTGCCCCAGGCATGCCCCATTTTCCCACCAGCCCCAGGCATGGCCCCTATTTTCCCTACTGGCCCCTTCTCAGATCCCAGTTCCAGCCCCCTTCTCCCATCTGAGACCCCCTCCCCACCCCAGTCCCCTTCTTCCATCTGAGACCCCCCTCCCCATTCTCCCATCTGAGACCCGACCCCCCTCCCCTCCCCCATCTGACCCCTCCCCTCATCTGAGACCCCCTCCCCACCACTTCCCTCCCCTTCTCCCATCTGAGACCCCCCTCCCCACCCCTCCTCCCATCTGAGACCCCCCACCCCAGTCCCCTTCTCCCATCTGAGACCCCCCCAACCCGACATGACCCGACTACCAGCTCCGTCGACAGCCCTCTTAGTTCTCCTGCCACACCACCCTGCCTTAAAAAAAAATCTGTGAAGCCATTTCGCAGGCAGTGCTTCGCGTCTGCCCTGCGTGCATTGCAAAAGAAGGAAATCGCCTCGTCTTCGGGCCTTCCCTCACTGTGTCCTGCCCGCCGAGGGCGGGACATAGTGAGGGAAGGCCCAAAGACGACGAGGCGATTTCCTTCTTTTGCAACGCAAGCAGGGCAGACGCGAAGCGCTGCCTGTGATATGGCTTCACAGATTTTTTTTTAAATGCTCGATTTTCCAAGCGCTGACTGGGTGGGCCCGAGTTGTGATTGGGTGGGCCTGGGCCCACCCAGGCCCACCTGTAGCTACGCCCCTGATTGTAACGTCATCTGCATAGATGAATGGGTTGAGACCTCGATTGGACCAGGACTTTGCCAGTGGGATCATTAACATGTTGAAGAGTACTGGTGATAATGGTGATCCTTGAGGTACTCCACAGGTTGCTATCCATGGTGGTGATATATTTGAGTTTGATTTTACTTGGTATGTTCTGGTGGTCAGAAAGCCCTTGATCCAGTTAAGTACGTTTCTAGCAATCCCAAAGTGGTCAAGGAGTCTCAGTAATAGGTTGTGGTTTACCATGTTGAATGCACTCGACATGTCAAATTGGAGGAAAAGTATGCTTTTACCTACTGCTATTTCCTGCTTGAATTTGGCCAGGAGAGTAAGTAGCACGGTTTCAGTGCTATGGTGGGAGCGGAATCCTGATTGTGAATCGTGAAGTATTGAGAACTTGTCCAAATATTCCGTGAATTGTTTAGTTACCAAGCTCTCCATCAATTTTACTACTAGAGGGATAGACGCAACTGATCGATAGTTGGTGAGGTTATTTGTTTTTTTCTTAGTGTCTTTTGGTATTGGGGTAAGTAGGATGTTGCTATATTCCTTTGGGAAGGAGCCTTGCTGTAACATGAAGTTAAGGTAGGATGTGAGGTCTTCTATGAATCGGTTGGGGGCATGTTTAAGTAGGTGACTGGGGCATGTGTCCAGTTTGCAATGGGTGTTGGCGAACCTGCGGGTAGCTTGTGTGATTGATTCGGTGGTGAGTGGATTGAATGTTGACCAGGTTCGGTCAGCTGGGTATCCATCCGGGATTAGGTCCAGGTTGTCGAACAAGTTTTTGATATCAGTGTTATGATGAGGAAGGGTGCTGTGTAGTTTTGTTTTTTTGACTTTGAAGTAGATGGCTAGTTTGTCTGCAGGTGGGATGTCTGTGTTGGATGTGGTAACCGGGGTGGTACCTAATAGCTTATTAACGAGTTGGGATAGTTTCTTGAGATCTTTGTTGTCCAGTCCTAGTTTGGTTTTGTAATAGGACCTTTTGGTTTGCCTAATTGCATATTTGTATTTTCTATGTATTTGTTTCCATGCATTGAGTGTGTGATCGTCTTTTGCTTTTTTCCATGCTCGCTCTAGTTTCCTGGTTTGTGTTTTGAGTTTTTTAAATTCGTCATTGTACCAAGGTATTGAATTTTGTCTTCTTGATGTTCTTGTCTTTAGAGGTGCTATTTCATTTAGTATGGTTCTGTATCTATCCTCCCATTGATTGAGGTACTGTGTGGAATTGGATCTTGTTATCCATCTGTTGTTGTATATCTGTTGCCAGAATATTTGTGAATCTGTTTGCCCTCTCGTAGTGTAAGTTGTTTGTTCTGATGAGTGGGTTGATTCCATCTTACGCCAGTTTAGGAATAGGTTCAATTTGTAGTGGTCTGTCCAGGGTGTTTCTGACCATTTGATGTTTGTTATTGATAGGTTATGATCTGTGTGCAGTTTGTGTGCTAGGAGGTCCAGTGTGTGTCCCTTAATATGGGTAGTTTGTATTTGAGGCCATTTGAGATCCTAGGACTGTAAGAATTCTTTGCATTCACGTACGTAGGCGGAGTTGGGATCTTCGAGGTGAAGGTTTATGTCGCCTAGTATTAGTAGAGTTGTTAACACAAGTGATTGAGATATCCTGGCAACTCTTGTGTTCTTATGATTCCTTAGTTGATCATCTGCTTGTCAGTCTGTCCATCCATGTTTGACCCTCCAATATCCTTATAGCATCTTTACTCTGTTCCTCTTCCTTCTTCATGCCAGTTTCCTAAAAGAGGCAACTTCTGGAATAAATTTAACTGAAAGGGTGTCTTGTGCCATCACCAAGTTGCAAGGAGGAGGGATGGATAAATACAGATGTTCTACTGCAGATTAATCCTTTCTTTTCTCTTCTTGTCCCCTTCTTCATCTGTCCTGCTCCTCAACTCATAAGTGAACAGAATTCAACCCTAGCAGTGCCCGTCATCATGCCACCATGCAGACCATCAGGTCCATCCTTCCTGTCAACTGTTGGATCGATGGCATTGGCATCTATAGGTGTGGCCCGGTGGGAAGAGGAGGTTTCTCCCCCAGAGAAAATACATACAGCCCAGACCTAAAGCAAGTGGAACCAGGTTCCTGTTTAGCTCAGGTTTTGATACCTTCACAAATTTGGAACCCCATGTAGTGGCCTGTGTCACCTGTGCCAAAAATCAGTCAGACATGTCCCCCTCTCCCACCCCCACCAGTCTGGCACAGCTGGAGGCTCCCGGGCTGGGCTATGGATGCATACCCCTACCCTCTACTAGGGTCAAAAATGTTGAGTGGGGTCTTCTGGCCTGATTTTCAAGGGCTGAAACCAGGGTCTCTTCTCTCCCTCACTCTGTATTTTCTCACTCCTCAGTTCCAATCCCCACTCTGCTGCCACCACGCTGTGAACATAGCTCGATTCCCTAGTACCCTCAGTTATGAATCCCTTCTCTGTCCCTGACACAGGGGTAATTCTCAAAAGACTGCTTAAAGATGGGCACCGGGATGGAATGCTGCATGTGGGTTCTATAATGCCAGTTGCACACAGTCGCTGTCATAGAAGTCCACGTTTATGTGCTGGACTGTCGTCATGAACCCAATGGCTGGTGTAAACACTCGTGCACTATAACCTGCGCATATAAGTGTTAGACATGCCCCTGACTTGTCCATGCCCTCCCCCCAGGCCTACACCCCCCATGCAACTGGGCGCTCTGAATTCGCACGCGCATTTTATAGAATACCGACAGAGGCAACTATGTAATTGCTAATTAAAACCAGTTATTAATTGGTCATTAATGCCGGTGAGCAGCTCGTTAGCGTATTAAGTTACGCACAAAACTTTTCACGCTGGTGGCACAGGTGGGCCTGCGACTTCATAAAATTAGGGGGGAGGGGTCCACTGCATGCTGAAAAGATGACTCCAGGATGCACACCAGACGTGGCTGCATGAGTCTGTAATGCCCCTCTTCAGTGAGGGTTGGTGACCAGCTCTATGTCATTCATCAAGGGCAGGAATAGTCATAATTTTACCCACAGGGTATCTCTGGTCTTGTAGTGAAGGGCCACCCCACCATCCCTCCCTACCCCCAACAAGACCCCCTTCACTCCAGGCTTTTCTCCGCTTTAGCACCCCTTATCTCTCTGCTGTTAGGAATCAACAGCCCTGTGCCACCAGGGATCCAGCGAGAGCTGATGAATCCTGCACAGCCCCCACCCACCCCCACCCCTAATTTCTGTGACTCCCTGATCTTTGCTGTGCTCAGCAGCAGGGCCTGTATGCGCTTAAAGCCTCATTATCCATCGCTCCCCCTCCTACTGACAGGTCCCCTGGCTCCTCGCTGCTTCACTCTCTCGCTCTGTCAGGAGGGCGATCTTCTTATAATCAACATGCCTGTCACATTAGCAGCTGCGCGAACACTGCGCTGCTGTATCACTCTGCTCCCCCCGCCCTCTCCTGTGCAGGTGAATCCCTGGAACAGAGAGAGAGAGAGAGCGAGCCGTGTATCTCCTTCTTTCCTGTATGTATGTGTGAGTAGGTCTCTGTTTTTGTAGAACATGTATTTAACCCTGTGTGCGTGCATATCTCTCTCTCCCTCTCCCTCTCCCTCTCCCTCTCGTCTCTTCTCTCTCCCTCCTCTCTCTTCCCTTTGCCCTTCCTCTCTCTCACTTTCTTGTGCCTTCTGAGAAATTAATGATCTCGCACAAGGACAAACAGAACAACAGGACAGGAGAAGGCAGCAGAGGAACGGGTGGGGATGCAGTGGGAGCGGCTCACGCTGATCCCCAAATCCAGAGCCGGTTCTTAACTCCAGCTGTTGCTGCTGAGACCAGAGAGAGCGAGTGGAGACCCTGCTTTCACTCCCCCCTCCCCCCATCTCATGACAGACAATAAACCAGGCCTATTTTAACACCCCCTATTTTTTTCCTTTTCTCCCCCAGGGCATGTACAGTTGCTGTAGCGCAGAAGACCCCAAAGTGAACGACCAGCAGCTGCCTGTCCTCAACCACTGCTACCCACTGCAGAGAGTGCCCACGCTCTCAAACTCCGCCACCGCTGCCGCGGCTGCCCCTCAACCACCGCCTCTGGCCCCCACCCAACCTGTGCCCTGCACCAACTTTCTGCCCCGTGAGAGGTGGACTGTGGAACGTTGGCACCACGCCCGCAGCCCCAACTGCTTCAAGGAGGTCTATGCCCCAACCCGTGATTCAGCTCAGAAGTCAGCCCCCACCCGTCACTCTCTGAAGAGCCTCTTCGCCGATGGCTTCCACCGCTACTATGGCCCCATTGAGCCCGAGGGGCTGTCGGACCACTTGGCGGAGACCGGCCAGGCTTTCGGGAAGGAGAAGGTGGTGGTAGGCCCTTGCCCGATGTCCTCCCCACCGCTACAGAGAGAGCATTTCCTGGAAAATCCGCCCTCTTACTTTGCCATCGTGCGGGAGAAAGATGCGCCAGAGTCGACTGGGTGGCAGTCAAAGATTTCCCGTGGTCTCTACGAGAGTTTCCCCATGGGCAAAGAGCGAGCTACCAAGCCAGCTGGCCAGGCCCGGGGCAGCCGCACTCCAGAAATGGCAGGGAAGAAATACGATCACATCGGTGGCTACCCCTCAAAAGGAGCCCTCTCCTGTGAAATGGAATGCGAGGTGCGCGGAGGAGGAGGAGGAGGCTCCAGACCCAGCAAGACAGCCACCGAGTCCTTCGACGGTCCCCACTATGGCTACACACGCTTCTCCTATGAGGACGACCATGGCAGCGGAGGTGGCGGCGGTGGTGGTGGCGGCAGTGGTGGCAGCAGCAGTGGAAGGGAGCGCAGGCGCCGCCGACGCAGAGAAGAAGCTGACCCCGAGTCCCAGCCGCTGCTGCGCAAGACGTGTCCCACCCGCTCACACATCTGCAGGAGCCACTCCCATCCCTTGGTGATGGGTGCCAGTTTCCCCGGCCCAAGTGAGTACACCGAGCTGTCCGACTCCGACTCGGACATCTGTGAGATGGAGGCCCCCTGCCCCAAATCGGAGCTGGGCCACGACTGTTGGTATTCGCCTGACCACTTCTGCACCTACCCATCCAGGGAGCGTCAGGCCTCCGTCTCGGCAACTCGCAAGCCAATGAGGTACTGGTCAGTGGACAAGCTGGGCAAGTACCAGCAGCTGAGCAAGGAGTATCTCCCAGCCACGTGCCACGGCTCCTGCTACTGCAGCAGTCTAGACCTTCTGCCACTCCGCTGCCACAAAGAACCACATTATTTCAGTTGCTCGGAGGAGAAACTGGAGAGGCACTTGGACTGGGAACACCTGAGAGACCACTGCTCCTGTCACCGCCACCGGCGCCATCATCACCACCACCACCACCACTCCTGTGACCTCGCTCCCATCCACCCTACCTCCCGAAGCCTGGAGGACCTCAGCCGGTGTCATCTGAGGTGCAACAGACACACCTTCTCACCGGAGTGGCTGCCCCGGATCAGTCGCAGCGGTAACCTCTACACCAGGAGGGGGTCGGCCCACTTTTCTAGCTTAGAGTCGGAGGTATGACCGGAGGACTGGCAGGCCATTACAGGACTTGATTCTATATTTATACATTATACGCCTATATCTTATACAACCGAAGCCAAAACTAACCCTATCTTTGCTCCAGAATACAACATCGCCTCCTGCCCTTCTCTCTCAAATGGGACACACTGCTTGGGATGATGCTTAGTTCGGGGAGGCCAGTTTCTCCTATCGATTGACATCAGTAGACGCCCCATCCCTTCCAATCCCCCTGAAGTGTCTGAAGGCTGCGTCTGAAGAGGTCCTGAATAGATTCTTCCTGGCTGGGCCAGAGATGATGACTCCTTCCGGAATATTTCGGAACACAGCCTCCAGCGTTTCTCACGTCGGAAGACCACAGGCCTCCTCTCCAGCTTCCCGTTTTGGCTGTTGAACAGCAGGGTGGGCAACTGCGATGTCCCAGGGACCAGACTGTCTTATTCCTCCACCCATCGTCCTAGGACCACAGATTTGAATGGCCACTTCACATGGATACGTGACCTGGATCTAGGGTTGCCTTGGCATGCAGGAGGTGGTGGCGGGGAGGGAAGTGTGGAGGGAGAAACGCCAAGTGAAAAGGCCTCAGACCTGGTTCCTTCAATCACCATCTGCTTTTCTGTGAACTTGTGAGGAAACGATTAAGGGCTTCAATGCAGACATTTCTGTCTTCTTTAAGCACATTGCAATAGGTATGTAGGAAGGCAAAAAACAAAAACAAACAAAAAAACAAAAAAATGTACTAGTTATTACTTCTATAATTAATGAATAATATTCTTCCTAGAGGTCATATCTCCACCAGTGTATCGCCTCCAGAGAAAGCAAACCCTCGCTGAAGTTTCTTTATTCGGACTTGGGGACATTTTTACATGAACCAGCTTCATAGCTATATGAACATTCCCTAATTGCATCCCTTCCCCCCTCTCTTCTCTCTTTCCCTTTTGGAGACAAAACTGTGATAAGCTTAACAAGAGAACAATTACTGTGATTCTGAATAAGCCCATCTTTCTCCGCTCCCTAACCCCCGCCCCCAGCTCACACAACCTTGTCTGTCATTGTTTGGTGGGAGGGCTTCAGACCATTACAATGTTCTGGTTTCAGGTTTGAAGTGTGAGATCCCACCTCCACCCCTCCATGAGCGAATGAAAATTCAAAAAGTAAGGGTGGCAAAGCTAAGATAGCCATCTGGAATTACAGATGAGGTGGGATAAGGACAGAGCAGATGTGTGTGTTTGGGGGGGTGGGGGGGAGGATTTGCAAGCTTTGGTTGGATGACCATGGAATGGCACCATTGACTGGTGGATCTCTTTGGCCCTCAAGAGGGCTCTGGGCTTCCTGACCAATCACAGGATGCTTGATCCATTGGAAAAGTCTGTAATGGCTTTGCCCCCCCCCCCCCCCCCCCCCCCCCCTGACTTATGAATATACTGTTTTGAACACTCTCCTGTGAGTCTGGGAAAGTGGACTAGATTTTTTTAAATGAATCTCTCCCCTTTCTTTAGAGAACTTGGGTTTCTAGGGCCCCATGAAATGATAGGAACACCAACGATTGCAGTCAAAGGGATGAGTCCTTCCGTAAGCCATAAAGACCAAGTTCTGTGGGTGAAATTGAGATCTCTAGGTGTCAGAGGGCTCTTGGGATGATATAGTACCAGTTGGGTAAAATGCCCTTAAGTGGAACAGTAAATACATGTCATTATGTTGGGCCCTAAAAGTTGAGTGCCTCCTTATTCAGTGGGCTCCATAGGACATTTTCACTGTTCTCATAGAGAGTTTCGAGTACCAGTGTGACTCCTTCACACACACCCCCCCTCGAAAAACACACAGAGGCAAAACGACATTCAGTGGGATACCCCCCGACTCCTGAAAACTCATCATGGTCCATGATTCCGTGGGAGGAACGACATAGGGCTTTGAGATCTTTTATGTTCATGGCTAACCTTTTCCTTCGCCTTCTAATGTTGATGCCGATGGCCTTTTTTGGCTAGAATATGCAATAAAAATACTAACAATAGGTTCTTGGATTCAGGATGGAATAGATGAGTAAAGACTGTGGCATTGAAAGGGACCTTGGGTTGGTTGGTTTGGGTGGGAGGGGGTTCTGTCCTGTCCATCTGCTCCACTCTTTTTATCATTCAGGAGATATTCCTGTAGTTGGGTGACCATCAACAGGCCCTCAAAGCACATAGATTAAGCCAGTGGCGGTTGAGTCATTTAAACCCCCAGAGATAACAGTGCTGTTGTACTAACGATGGTAACATTCTAAGGTTATCTGTTAGCCATGTTGAACTGGTCTATGTATTTCTGGATAAATAAATAAATAAACAAACAAACATGAGCCTAGTTGGTACAAGGAATTAGTTACCTGCAGGCTAATTACTGAAGCCTACACCTGTATTTCAGTTTGTAGACAGTAGGGTGATGCTAACAACCACAAGTTACAGTAGAGCTTCCCAAACTGTGAATCAGAACCCCAAAAGGGGTCTTACAACCCAAGTTCAGCGTCTCATCCTGGGTAGGCTCTCCATAACGCATCATTAGCTTGTACCTCCTGGGGCTTGTACACTTTTGGGTCGCAGCCACAGAAAGATTGATAAGCGCTGGGCAAAAGGTAAAAAAAGATGCTATGTGTAACCTTTAGGGTGCTTTTTTCTCAGTGAGGTCCCCTCTATCTTCCAGTTTTCTTCTTGACAGTTCCAAAAGGGTTAATTTTGTGCATACCATGAGACAGATGAACCTCACTCTTTTGGGTAGGGTATGCTAGAGATAATTCAGTCTCTCAGGTACTTCTAACGCTCATTTCGACATTTGCATTGTTCTACAGAGAGCCTCCTTCTGGAGTTCAAGGGATCTTATATCTACAGTTGACACATCAAGATGCACTTGGAAATTCTTTTCAATCAGGCCGTTGGCGCCCTGTGTCTTTCCGCTACACTTTCTTGGTATCTGACTGCATGTCTTGGTACTTGATGATCTTTTCTTTCTCTGCACGTAGCAGAGAATAGTGCTGACACTTTCTATTAATAATGCCTTCTTGGGCTTTTCTCTTTAAGCGTGGTGTGTCCGGTTTTCTTGCATCAAGCTTTTTATCGATGGGCTCTGGAAGGTCTCAGGTAACCTTCACGTTTTCATTCTCAACTCTTCCCTCTGGGTCATGATCCCACTGTTTTTCTGATCCAGCGATGTTATAGCGGGATGAGACCTGCTGCCTTTTTTCTACGCACTGGCCTTCTGACATCAGTCAGCGAATAGATGTGTGAAGTTTCCCAGTTTCTGTGCTACAGAATCCACATTTGTCTTTTTGACTGATTTTTTTTTCTTCTATGCTGACTTTGAACCATCCTGTCTGTAGTTCACTGTCCTTTGCTGCAACAATCAATCTCTGCTCTTTAGTTTAAATTCATCTCTCCTTAACCATGCCTGTGTCAGGTTTTGAATGCTCGTGATTTCTGAAGCTGTCGCTTCAACCACTTAATTTTTTTACATGCTGGTCTAATTTTGTTGCTTCATTCTTCCATGTGCCGTGGCTTCTCATTCGTTCTGTCTGGTTGTCAGAGCACTTGCAGAGATTAAAGATGGAGAACAACTGTAGCTGTTTAATTTTGCACTGGCAATGTTAAAAGTATTTGGGTCTGTTGATGATGTAAAATATGTTTCAAGGCCTATGGTGGCAGCACTGTATGGGTAATATATTTCTAGAAGCTCTTAGAATGTACACACTTGGTATACTTGGCTTCTTATGGATTAGCTGGTGGGCATGAAGGAGTTTTCCTGTTTCTGAATCCAATGGTTTGAAATCTTTACAGGGCCAGTCTGTGATTCCAAAATTGATTCTCTGTATGTGAAAGGGGATGAGTTACTTTTTGTTTATAACCTATTCCTCAGCTCTAATCTTTGCTTCTGTCACTGGCTGGCTGGGTGTGCAACCCTGTGTGTACGGTAGGAGTGACGTTCATCCTTACAATAGATTAGCATGCAGTTTTTCATTACTCTGAGTTCAGTGCCTCCTCTTCCATGCTGTATCTCAAATTAACAGCACTGTAAAACAGGTGCAGTCTTGCCTTTTTAGGTGAGGGGGAGGGGGAATGCAGTTAGGGTTCCTCCGTGGAAGACTATTTCATTCTTCAGAACGAACACCTCAATGACTCGGTATCATTACCTTCTCATTTAAGTGTGATTTGCAGTAATCATCTTCCGAATATATATTTTTCCTGTTAATGTCAAATTTGCATCCAGAATTAAACTGATTTTTAAGTAGGGGCTTTTTTTTTAAGGTAGAACTGAGTAACTAATTTAATAACTAGAGACAGAACTGCTTCCTTCAGGGTGTCTTGAAATATCCCGGTAACTGAAGACTGATAAGGTAGACGAGGGACTACATCTGCGTCGAACAGCATGGAGTGACGCTCTGGTTCTAAAAAGGACTTTCTTTATGATACATTTTGATTCTAAACATCTCTTTCCCTGCTCACCTTCCAACTGGGCTGTATTTCTCATAATCTGACCAAGGTAGTGAAATTGAGGTTGAAAGGGGGCAGACTCAGGAGTAATGTCAGGAAGTATATTTTCATGGAAAGGGTGGTAGATACGTGGAATGCCCTCCCACGGGAAGTGGTGGAGATGAAAATGGTAACGGAATTCAAACATGTGTGGGATAAACAGAAAGGAATCCTGTTTAGAAGGAATGGATCCAAGGAATCTTAGCGGAGATTGGGTGGCAACGCCGGTAATTGGGAAGCGAAACCGGTGCTGGGCAGACTTCTACGCCATGAGCATGGCAAAGACAAATCAAACTTGGGTATACCTACAAAATATTACATACCATATAAAATGAATTTATCTTGTTGGGCAGACTGGATGGACCGTTCAGGTCTTTATCTGCCGTCATTTACTATGTTACTATGTAAAACACATGCCACCCAGGAGCCGAAATTTCTGCACAGAATATGAGGGATCGGAAAGTTGCCTAATGTCGCCCTTCCTCCCATATTGCAGGGAGTTTGGATGGGGTTTACTTTATTTTCTGCTCTTGATACTGGGGAGTCAAGATGAGTCCATCACCACTGGCTTAATTGACAAAAAAATGTGTGGAGCTGATCGCATAGTCTTGGGTGGTGGTGGTGGGGGGGGGGGGGGGGGGGGGGGGGAGATCCCTGGGTCTGGAGATAGCTCTTTGAGAGGCTGAGAACATAGTACTCATTGCTTCCCAGCTCTGGTGGAAGGATTTGGAGTCACAGCAGCATCTGCCAGGCTCAATTTTTAAAGGGGAAGCCTTTTTGCTCGGAAGGTCCCCTCACTCCTAGGGTAGCTGAACCCCCTGCTTGCAGTAGGGGCCAAATTAGAAGACTGGGTTCAGATTGACCTGGGGATGAAGGTGGCGCCTTCTGCAAAATCCTTCCAGGGTGTGGATCTTTAGTGCCATCTGCTGGTGACTCTGTAGAGTGAAGGTACAGCTCTCCTTCACTATCTCCACCATGTCCCCCCTTCCATGGGTTCTGGGACAGAAGGATGCTCTCTCTCCCCGCCTATTCTCACCCACCTGGTAATAACTAGGGAGAGAAGGGGGGAGAAGACAGAGGTACAGGGGTAGCTCAGGAAAAAAAAGGAGAGGGCAGAGAATGGCAGGGGTGGAATACATTTGGCAAGCACGATTCCTTCGTTTTGGGAAGGAGGCATCTACTGTTTCCTGTAGCCTTCATGAAACTAAATACTCACGCCTCTCTGTTCCCAAACACTCAAATAACTGTGATTGATTTACTGTGACTAAAAAATTTTCTTCTATGTTATTTCCATTTCTGGCTGAAACTGTGAACCTCTTCCCCTTCACTACCCCCACCCCCACCCCCAAAATAAATGCATCACCCTTGTGCACAAAGACATGGAATGATCCCCATTATAACTCAGGGTGTCCCCGCCTCACACTGGATGTATGTTATAGACCATTCGCCGCATTAAAGCCAGGGTTCATCTTCTTCAGCATTCTCCTTTCTTTATAAAGTGCTTTTTTCCCTCTCTCCCACCACCTGAGCAGAGGTGTCCTGTATTCATGTGTGTGTTTAAACTTCCTGCACCTCAGTCTCAAATCCCTCCCCAGTCTGACCACCAGCAGCAGGACATCCAGGAGTGACCATGCCAAGGACCTCTCCCTGTTAACACGCAGCAGAGGGGAGACTGCAAGGTGGGGGTAGGGTAGGGAGGGTAAAGAATGGCGCAGGGGGCTGCATCTATTTCATCTTCATGAGTAAAAGGGTGCAAGGGAAGGGGGGTGGTCTTGTCCACGGACAACACTGCTGCCTGGCTCTCGTTCATGGATGGAGGGGTGAATATTCCTTGGGGTCCCTGTGCAGTATCTGTAGCAATAGCCAGGAATCTTCACCCCCTGTCTTTGCCACGATACCATTCTTTTCGGGGTCTTATGGGGGAGGGGGAAGAAGGAGGCAGTGCTACTGTTTTTAATAAGCAATTGTACAGAGAAATATTGATGAATAAACTCCTGTAAAAAAAAAAACAATTTGAAAGACTCTGAGTCTCTGTGTCATCTGCAGCAAGGGGCACCTGCCTCACACCTGAATCAGGAAGGGGTTTGGAAACAGCCTTAAGTCTAAGGTGAGAAGAGATTTGCAAAGAGAGAGAGAAAATATGTGATGTTACAGGTCATTGTGTATTAACGCCCCCAGTACTTTCAGTCCCTCGCCCCTCCCAGCACTGTCCCTTTCCTGGGGATACACAGGGGGCTTCAGTCCCAGCACTGTCAGTCCCTCACCCTCTCCAGCACTGTCCGTATCCTGGGGGAAACACAGGGGGCATCTGTCCCAGCACCATCAAACCCTCACCCCTCCCCAGCACTGTCTGTCTACTCATCAGAGATTGTCACTTTTCCTCTAGTAGTGAGGATGCTCCCTGAAGTGTGCCTGAGTGACTAGACAATAGCAGAACAAGAACTAAATCACAGCAGTCCATAAGGAATGAGGAAAGAAAAGAATTTTCCTCAAACATAGAGAGGCAACAGGGAGCAGAAAATGACCCAGCGATATCACAGATGTACAGTACCTGAACAAATGAAGACCATTTCAAATGCTGGCCAGCCATATTAGGCACCAGAGTGGACTGAATACTGTCCTCCCTCTGCAACACTCAGGGCCCCTGCACCGTTCTCTACAGTGCCTCCTGCTGGGAGCGGCTGGGACTGCAGGAACTGTGAACACTCCCCATACCCAGTGATCCTGCACCATTCCCTACAAAGCCTCCTGCTGGGAGAAGCTGGTACTGCAGGAACTGACTTTTTTCTCACACCCAGAGCTCTTGCACCTTCTCTACAGCCTCCTGCTGGGAGCAGCTGGGACTGCAAGAGCTGTGAGCTCTCCCCACAGCTACCTCACCCCCTCCTCTGCACAGCTGTCTTTAAGCAGAAATTAATAAAATGTGAATTCCTCATATTTTTAAAGTTTTCCCATTGATTTCATACCTTCCTGTCATTAAGTATGAATGCCTATCCCCCCCCCCTCCAGGTACACCTTGGAATTATCTCTGCTCACTCCTCTGTTCCTCCAGCTGCAGAGACGCTTCCCCCTATGGCTTCCTTATTTAAGAATGTCTAATTTCGGCATTTATGGTCTCTCTGGTATCTTTCTTTTTGGAAAGGGGTGGGGGGGTTGCATTGTTTGATTTTTAAATAAACATTTAATTAGGGCTCCTGTCTGGCAAACAGGGACCCTTGGGCAATACCTGATTCTGCTGCCACTCAGTCTAAAAGCACTTTCCAGAATGGAAAAGTAAGAGACAGGGAGGGGGTGTAGGGGGGGGGGGGGGAAGACAGGCAGACAAATAGAGAAAAGGGTGAGGAATTAAAGAGGGAGGGGGAGGGACAGAGAGAAACAGCTAGAGAAAAGAAGGAGGAATAGAGAAAGATAGAGGGAGACAGAGAAATGAGGTGAGGACTGAGGAGAGACACACACACGCGCGCGCGCGGGACAGAGGAATTAGAGAGGGAGAGAGAGACAAAGAGAAATGAGGTGAGGCGAGAGAGAAATGTAGAAAAGGAGGGAGGAAAAGACGGAGAGAGGCAGAGACAAGAGGGTAGGAATTAGGGACAGAGGGGAAGAGATAAAGATAGATAAATGAGGTGAGAATAGAGAGAAAGACACACACAAGGCATAAGATGAGGAGAGAGAGAGAGAGAAAAGGCAAATCTGCCAAGATCCCAAGTTCCAGGAGCCAGACTTTTGGCCAGTCCTGGTTTTACACTTACATCCCAATGCAGACTGGTATTGGTAGTCCCTGATTCTATCCATTTAAGTCAGTGCTGTAGCTCCCATAATGCATCAGGCTGAGGTTGGATGAAATATTAAAATCTCCCTCCTGGACTGGATAACTTGAAAACTCTGAAATGGGGGGGGGGGGGGGGGAGAGAATTAGAGAGAGAGATGCAAAGACAGAGAGGGAGGAAGAGAATTACAGACAGAGAAATGAGGTGAGGAGAGAGGAAGAGAGAGACAGAGATATGGGGAAGAATTAGAGATAGAGACGGGGGGGGGGGGGGGAGGACAGAGAAAAGGGGAGAGAGACAGGGAGGGAGGCAGAAATTAGAGATAGAGACGGGGATAAAAGAGAGAGAGAGTCAGAGAGGGACAAAGGGAGAGAAATGGAGAGAGAGAGAGAGAGAGATGCAGAGAAAGAGGGAGATGTAGATGAAGGGAGGAAAAGAGGCAGAGGAGAAGGGGAAGAAGACCAGAGGGAAGAGAGAGAGAGAATGTGAGGGGGGGGGGGGGGTGATAGAGAAAGGTGCCATAAAATTTGCAGACAAAGGGAGGGAGACCTGCACAGGATCTGTATAAGCTGGTTCTGTGCAGACAGACGGACATAGAGATTTGGTCTGTTATACAGACAGACAGAGACTGCACTAGGCCAATCAGTACTAGGAAGATAAAAATACAAAGACAGGCCCTGAACATGTTAGTTCTAGAGAAAGATTCAAGTGAAGACATGGGACAGTGAGAGACAGGAATACAGACATGCTATGTAGAGACTGGCCTTGAGGAGTGAGACAGGCACAGAAAGACTACATACAAACTGTTCAGACTAATTCAGACTGATTTGAGGATGAAAGAGACAGGTTCTGTACAGGCTGTCTCTAGAGACATGAAGAGAGACTGCATTATGGACAGAGTCAAAGGAAGGCTCTATACAGATCGCTTCATGGAGAGAGACTGTGCACAGTGCTTCGTGAGAGAGAAAGAGAGACATCTACAGACTGGTTCTAGGGAAAGAGACAGACACAGGGAAAAGCTGTGCACAGTGCATCTAAGGAAAAAGAGACAGATTGGTTCTAGGGGGAGAGAGATGCACAGTGAGACAGGCTCCATATAGACTTGATCCTGGTAAAGAGACAGGCTCTGTACAGACTTATTCCTGGGATGCAGATATCGTCGTAGGCTGGATCTAGGGAGGGACAGCCAATGACACAGGCTGTCTTTAGACATGTAGGATTAGAGCCAACCAGAGACAGAATTTCTTCAGACTGGTTCTGGGGAGACAGACAGACAGGGAGGAAGAGAGACATGCTCTATACAGACTGGTTCTAGGCAGGGAGAGAGGGGTTCTGTAAAGGAGGATTCATGGGTGATATGTGGGTAGAAAAAGGCTGTCTATTGACTGGTTCTGAAAAGGCAAACAAATACAGAGACAGGCCTTATACAAAGTGCTTCTAGAAATAGAGAGAAACAGATAGAGACAGGCTCTTTACGGACTGGTTCAGTAGAAACAGACAGGCAGAGAGAGGTTCTGTACAGACTCATTCTAGGAATAGAGAAAGAAAAACAAAGAGACATGCTTAGTACGGAATGATTCTTGGGAGATACATGCTCTGTACGATTGGATGTCAGGAAAGAGACAGAGAGACATGCTCAGTACAGAATGATTCTTGGGAGAGACATGCTCTGTACGATTGGATGTCAGGAAAGAGACAGAGAGACATGCTCAGTACAGAATGATTCTTGGGAGAGACATGCTCTGTACGGATTGGATGTCGGGAAGGTGACAGATATGGAGACCTGCTCTGCGCAGACAGTCTTGTTATGGAAGCAGGCTCTGTACATATTGATCCTTGGGACAGAGACAGGCTCAGATGGATTTAGCAGTCAGAAGCAGATGTTTCCCTCAGCATCTGTAGGAACAAGAGGACAGGCAGGGACCTTGACAGTAGAAAATTAATTAAGTGTCTTCGTTGCTGCTCAGACAGGGAGCAAAAGTTTGGGATTTTGTGAAAATCTGACGGAGTAAATCTTGGCAGGGGCAGATAGGGCGAGATCATTTACATAGAAATTAAAAATTAAATTAGTGGGAAAAATGGAAGGAAATTGTGATTCAGATGGAAAATGTAATTATGCCAGCTACAGAGAAATTAAATAATCAAACTGGAAGAAAAGGCTTTCTGTCAGGCGGGGATTCAGAGGGCCCATCTCCTCCCGGGCCAGCAGTGCCAGGGAGTAATGAAACTCCAGCAAATATTCCCTCTTCCCTGTCCTTTTTTCTGATCTGTAGCTATTTCTGTGGAAGTGATAGAGGAATCGTCTCTGAACACAAATAAATCTCAGATATGGGGCATCACACTGATGAATACAGCACGGACAAGTGAAGCCCACATCGCCATCAACAATACAGGTGTTACCATGATACATGTAAAGCATGAATACAGCACAGAGAGCTGAAGAATGGCTCTTCTTCAGAGCTCCATGTAGGCATCACACCGACACATATAAAAGAATAAGACAGCTGAAGTGACTGTAATAATGGCTGCACACTGTTAATTCCCAGATTGTGTAAGAAATACCAGAAATGAAATACACATCAATGACAACCAGAGGAGACCTCAGAGTAAGACCAGAAGGGCCCTGAAGAGCTGAGAAGCAGAACACATTGTTTCTGATCCATCTGGAAGGGTTTCTTCATGAGCCCAGGAGATAAATCAGATGTCATCACTGTCCTTCCTGGAAAGTCAGGATGACAGCTGGAGTTTCTTACCCTGCATTTCAATTTGGACAGTGGGCAGTTCCCATTTCACCAATTCCGAGTAACCCAGAGCCCATTCAGGATTCAGGGCCACAAAACTGTGACAAATCCAGGTGTTCCTTGCACTTTTCTGTAGTATACAATGGCAGATACAAATCAAGGTAAGGTATACACAAAAAGTAGCACATATGAGTTTATCTTGTTGGGCAGACTGGATGGACCATGCAGGTCTTTTTCTGCCGTCTCTACCATGTTACTATGCATGTTCAGCCCAAGCGCTCTGCATTTTGCTGGAGTCTGCTCTGACATTTTCAGTCCCTGCACTCTCTGTGTTTTACTAGAGTCCCTTCTGGTATCTTCTTCAGCCCCTGTGCTCTCTGCATTTTCCTGGAGTCTCCTGTGTATTTTCAGTCCCTGCACTCTATGTTTTACTAGAGTCCTTTCTGGTATTTTCTGCCCGTGCACGCTCTGCATTTTCAGTCCTTCTGCTCTTCCTGCATTTTACTGGAATCTCCTTTAGTATTTTCAGCCCCTGCCCTCTCTGCATTTTGTAAGAGTTTCCTCTGGCATTTTCAGTCCCCTCTGCTCTCTGCATTTTGTAAGAGTTTCCTCTGGCATTTTCAGTCCCCAGTACTCTCTGCATTTTGCTAGAATTTCCTCTGGTATTTTCATCTCTAGCTCTCTCTCCCTAGTCCCCCCCCCCCCCCCCCCACCACCTGGAGGACAGAACTAGAGTTGGGTTGAACAGTTAAGAGAGAGGAGCTGAGCAAAAGATCTTCAAAGGTAAGCATGTATTTTATTTGTAAACCACCTTGCGATGTCCAAATTAAAGGCGACATATGAAATTGTCATAAACCATGGGATCCATGTATAGATGTAGTAGGTGAACATGAGAGAATGGCTAAAAACAGACAGGGAGGGCCAAGTGGGAGTAAAGGGGGGTCAGGAGTCTCAGCACTGGGTCAGACCTCTCTGGCATGCCCCCCCCCCCCCCACCCACCAGTTGCTTTCAGGCTCTGTGTTCTGATTACACCCCAGCTATAGAAAGCACATTCGCCTAAGAGTGTCACCTTGTGTTGATCTGAGGAAGCTCTAGCACAAATTAATACCTGTAAGGACCCTCTTATAAACAGGCTCCAACGCTCTGTTTTCTTATTCTTAAAATCAGAATGAGAATGAATTTCATCTGGCTTACAGCCATCCATCGTCATCTCCTCCTGCTCCCCCTTTCTCTTCCTTTCCCTCCATTCCCAGAAATCTCTCTCCCGCCCACACACTTTGGGGCCCTTTTACTAAGCTGCGTAAGCGTCTACACGTGCCCAACAAGCGGCAAAATGGAGTTACTGCACGGTTACCGCATGGCCCTTGTGGTAATTTCATTTTTCACACATGTCCACTACGCGCAACCGAAAAATATTTTTTTATTTTCTGGCACGCATCAGCTATGCACACCAAGTGGCATTTGGCGTGCATAGGTCATTACCGCCCGTTACTGCATTAGACTTTACCGCTAGGTCCGTGGCTGGCGGTAAGGTCTCAGACCCAAAATGGACAGGCAGCCATTTTGATTTTGCTGCACGTCCGTTTTCGGCAAAAATTTTAAAAAGGGCTTTTTTTTTTTACAGGCGTGCTGAAAAATGGATTGGTGCACACCCAAAACCCACGCCTACGCTACCACAAGCCATTTTTCAGTGCACCTTAGTAAAAGGACCCCTCAATTGCTTAATCCAATCCTTTCCTTTACCCCTCTCCATGCTCTCTCTGAGGCGAAGGAAGAAGGCTCACTGAAGAACTGAACGCAGATATCTGAGCACGCAGCTTTTATAGTTAGCCTAATACCGCAGAATGTGGTAATTATAGGCAAATTTTATACATGGAAATCTTGCAGCAAATGGGAGGGGGGGATATGCCGGACGCATGTACACAAGGTTTCATGATAAACGCAGCTCCTTGTGCACGTTTGTTGCTTCCATCTGCTTTGTTTAATTTTTAAATCAATATTTGGTTTAAATTCTGAGGGTCTAACTGAGTTATTGGTTTTCCCTTCAATGGGTAGGACCTTAGGTTTCTTAGCACTTGGAAACTAGGTTTTCCTTCTTTGCAAAACGTTTGGTTAAATCTACTACTACTACTACTACTTAACATTTCTAGAGCGCTACTAGGGTTACGCAGCGCTGTACAATTTAACAAAGAGAGACAGTCCCTGCTCAAAGAGCTTACAATCTAATAGACAAGTGAAGCCTCTTTTCCTTTTCCAGGAGTCAGATTATGGAACAAGCTTCCTCTTAATGTAAGGCAAGTACCTTCTTATCTCCAATTTAGGAAAATGTTAAAAACGTACATGTTTGCACAGCGATTTTAATTGTTTATATATTTTGAAATATGTTAATTCGCAAATTAACCTTTTCCGGAGATGGGAAGGCGGTAGAACTAGAGGACATGAATTGAGGTTGAAGGGGGGGGGCAGACAGGACTAATGTCAGGAAGTATTTTTTCACCTAGAGGCTGGTGGATATGTGGAATGCCCTCCCGCGGGAGGTGGTGGAGGTGAAAACGGTAATGGAATTCAAACATGCGTGGGATAAACACAAAGGAATCCTGTTTAGAAGGAATAGTTCCGCGGAATCTTAGCGGAGATTGGGTGGCAGAGTCGGTGGTGGGAGGCAGGGCTAGTGGTTGGGAGGAGGGGCTAGTGCTGGGCAGACTTCTACGGTCTGTGCCCTGAAAATGGCAGATACAAATCAAAGTCAGGTATACACATAAAGTAGCACATATGAGTTTATCTTGTTGGGCAGACTGGATGGACCATACAGGTCTTTATCTGCCGTCATTTATTATGTTACTATATTTGTTTTTTCCTTCATTATTTTTGAAGTACTACTTAATTTGTTAACTGCTATAGAAGATCTCGATAGAATAGTAAGTAATCCTGACTCAATTAGTTCTGATCCAACATGGGCCGTGTTTTGGTACAAAGCCTTCATCAGGGGTCAATAGATATGAGGCTCGTCTTAGAAAAAATGGGTCTATAGAAAATGCTAGGTTTGGGATGGAGTTCAGTAGTAAAACCCCAAACTAATAATCCGCTGATAAAATCCACTGGTAAAGTTTCCGGGCTGTGGAAGTCTTGTGTTCCCCTTTTGCTTTACCCAAATTAGCTAAAATGAAAAGGAGATAAAAGAAGGTTAATGCTACTACTACTACTTATCCTTTCTATAGCGCTACTAGACGTACGCAGCGCTGTACACTTGAACATGAAGAGACAGTCCCTGCTTGACAGAGCTTACAATCTAATTAGGACAGACAAACAGGACAAACAAGATGTAAGGGAATATTAAAGTGGGGATGATAAAATAAGGGAATATCAGTTATAAAATGACATGTCCTGGGGGTAGGGGAGGAATTGGGATATGGAAATACTTTTTACATGTTATGAAAGATTCTTAATACGATCCTTTTTGAGGGAACAATACACTAGGCTGGTTTTGAAGCTGTACTATCGGTTTCGTGTTTCTGTTAATGATTGTATTTTTATCTTCAAGCTATACCGTCATTTTCTTGAATCGTTAATAGAAAGGATTTAAACATAAAATGACAAAGAGCAGAAATGACAGTGATGGTTACAGATCTGCATTTGTTTGAAATGAACGTAGGTTATGTGGTTAGAAAACAGAAAAAAAATATGAAATGTCATGTTTTTTTTTATGTGCTGTCAGTAACAGGCACTCTTTCAAAAGCACATTCTTAACATCGCTCATGTGATGATATATGGAAAAAAAGACCCAAATATTCCCAGAAATTATACCAAACAAAAGTTGCTGGCTGTACACCCCTAGTGGCCAGGGCAGCTCCTGGATTTTAGTACTGCACTTCAGCTGTCTGTGCTGCATTCATGCTTCATGTGTATCAGTGTGACATTTGCATGGGTCTTTGATGAAGATCTGCTCTTCAGCTGTCTGTGCTGTACTCATGCATTATGTGTATCAGTGTGACATTTGCATGGGTCTTTGATGAAGATCTGCTCTTCAGCTGTCTGTGCTGTACTCATGCTCTATGTGTATTTCTCTGCTCTGCCCCACTGGCAGGACTCTGGAGACTGTGTAGCTCTAGCTGTTGTTTCTCCTGGAACTGCTATACTGCATCAGACCAAAGATCTATCAAGACCAGTATCCTGTTTCTGACAGTGCTCACAAGGAAGGACCTGTCAGATCCCAGAGAAGAGATCCTTTTCTTGTATTTCTCTCCCCAGGATCAGAATTCTGAAATCTACTTGGCTAATAGCTATTGACTTTTCCTCCAGGAATTTGTCTAAAACCCATTTAAACCGATCTGTGTTAGATGCTTTCTGCATTTCCTCCAGCAACAAAGTCCACAGCTTGAATGTGTGTGCCTTGAGTGAAATTACAAACCGGAGAAAGTGTTTTAAATCTGCTACCTGTTAGTTTTACAAACTGTCCCCTAGTTCTGGTACCATTCCCTATACCACCCCACCCATGATTTTATACACCTCCATCACGTTCCCTCTTTCTCCAAGCTGAGAAACCACAATCTGTTTCATACGAGAGTCATTCCATCCCCTTAATCATTTTAGTCGCCTTTCTTAGAAAAATTCCACTATATCCTTTTTGAGATGCGGAGACCAGAGAGTTAACACAATGGAGTGATACAGAGTCATTATAATATTCTCTATCTGTTCCCTAAGAATGAGCCGAGGATGTCAGTGTATTGTCCACAGTGACTCTAAGATTCATATTTCTCTATGTGCTTCTCTCTGCACTTGTCCGCATTAAATTTCACCTGCCATTTAGAAAATCTACATTTCCAGTCTGACAAGGTCCTTCTGCAGCTCATCACAGCCTGTGTGTGTATTAACTACTGTGAATAATTTGGTGTCATCTGCATATTTGATCACATCACATCACTTGTCGCTCCCTTTTCCAGACTGTTAATGAAATATGGTAAACAGCACTGTTCCTGGAACGGACCCCCCTGAGGCGCTCCACTCTTGACCCCTTTCCATTGGAAAAACTGACCATGTAGTACAAAACCATCACCTCATATCCCAGGACTTTTGAAATTCTTGAAGAGTATCATGAGGGACTTTATCAAATGCCTTCTGAAAGTCCAAATACACTGTATTAACAGGATCACCTTTATCCACTTTATTCACTCCTCCAGAGATTTCTGATTAGTTCGGAACAACTTCCCTTTGCTAAATCCATACTGTCTCTTCCACGTTAAAACACATTTATCTGCATGACCAGTAATTTTGTTCCT
Organism: Microcaecilia unicolor; assembly: GCF_901765095.1. Taxonomy (NCBI): domain Eukaryota; kingdom Metazoa; phylum Chordata; class Amphibia; order Gymnophiona; family Siphonopidae; genus Microcaecilia; species Microcaecilia unicolor. The sequence goes on from NC_044033.1 coordinate 252,420,989, forward strand.
AATAGCTTCTACCATTTTACCCAGCTCTAATGTCAAGCTCACTAGTCTGTAATTACTTGAATCACCTCCACTTCCCTTTTTGAAAATCGTTATTACATTGGCTACCACCGATCCTCAAGTACAGAGGAAGATTTGACTGGAAAGTTGCAGATTGCCAGCAGCAGGTCTGTAATTTTGTATTTGAGTTCCATTAGAACTTTTGGGGTGAACACCATCAGGTCCCGGTGATTTTCAACTGCTTAGTTCTCATGTGGGTATCTCCCCAACACCCTCCACAGAAATGCCAAAGTAAAGGACTGATTTATTTTTTCTGTATGGCCTTATCCTTCTTGAGTGCCATTTTTTAGTCTCAAGCCCTCTAATGGTCCAGCTAACTTGATCATTGGTTTCTTGTTCCCTCTGTCTGTCTCTCTCCTCCCTACCTGCCTGCTGAGCTGTTTTATGCAGAAATCTTTCTAGGAATTGACAAGGAGTCTTTCAGGACCCTGGTCAGTGCCTAACTGATGTTGTTATTGCAAAGTCTAGGAAGGGGACTGCTGATTCTCTGTAAGAGACCTCTAAGTGAGTTAAATGCCTAAACTCTAGTCTTCAGCTCCATCACTGACTCCCTATGTGTGACCATGGAGTGAGTCAGTCAATCTCCCTATGCCTCAGCTCTGATCTCGGGCTCTGTCACTGACTCTCTGTGTAACCCCTGGAGTTTCTGTACTGGCTCAGACCATGAGTCTATCTAGCCCAGTAACCTGTTTCCAACAGTGACCAGTCTAGATCACAAGTACCCAGCAGAGTCCCAGAAAGTGGCAAGATTCCCTGCTATTTACTCCAGGGATAAGCAGCGACTTTCCTCAGGTTTACCTTTACCCTTTAGTGTCCAATGTTCCCGTGATAAGCCATATGGGAACAGATTGATGGGAACATTGGACACTAAAGGGTTTGGTTTATGGACTTTTCCTCCAGGAATTTATTGAAATCCTTTTAAAACCCTCAGCTCTAATCCCCGGTTCTGCCACTGACTCACTTATCTGTGACCTTGAGGTGAGTCACTTTATCTTCTTGTATCTCAGTTCTAATTCCCGGCTCTGTCACCGACTCTGAGACATTTTACCTACCAGTTTCTGAATTCCAATCCACAGCTTTGTCTGATGCCAGTATCTCTGCATGTGTCTTTCTGCTCTGAAACTTTTTACTCACGTCTGCCTATGGTTGTAATGTTTTAAACATCACCTTTGCTACACTCTCAAGAACCTGCACAGAGAATACAGCATAGAAAGCACAGAATGTATTTGTAAAGAGCTGTTGACATCAAACACTGACTATCCTCATCTGTCCAAACTGTATTATAAGCACAGAACTATGAAGAAGAGCTATCTTCAGGTGTCTATGATGTATTCACACTTTAAGTCTATCCATCTGCTACCTGCTTGGGGCTGTAATGAAAATCTTCTCTTCAGCTCTCTGTGCTGTATTCATGCTTTATATGATCAGTGTTGCTGTTTGTCCTGTATTTGTGCTGTATGTGTATCACTGTAACACCTGCATGAGGCTCTGATGAAGATCTGCGGTTCAGCTGTCTGTGCTGTATTCAGTGTGACATGTTCTTGGGGCTTTGATGAAGAATTGTTCTTAAGCTATCTGTGCTGTATTCACTTATTACATGTATCAGAGTGAGACCTGTATGGGGCTCAGATGAAGGTCCGTTCTTCAGCTGTCTGTGCTGTATTCATACTTTATATGTATCAGTGTGACGCCTGCATGGTGCTGATGAAGATCTGCCTTTTAGCTATCCGTGCTGTACTCTGAAGATCCTCACTTCAGCTATCTGTGCTGTTTTCACAATTTACAGGGATCAGTGTGACACCTGCTTTGGTGGTGGATGGAATGTGTGTGGATTCTGATGAAAAGCAGCACAGTGACACCCCGTGCAGTTCCCTCAGATTGGAAAAAGCGGGAGCAGTTTAGGGAAAGGAGTTGGCAGTATATGCCATGGATTTTTTTCTGGAAGATACAGGAGGGGGTGGAGGAGAGAAAACATAAAGGAAATTAGAAAATAATAAGGGAGGAAGATGAGAGGGATAAGGGGAGGGAGAGAACAGGTGGTTCACAGTGAAAAACCCAGAGGAAGAGACACTTCAAAAGAAAAGTACCCTGAGTCAGCAGGCTGTGTGAGAGAGAGAGAGATATATAATTTTTTCTAAAAGCTTCAGAATGTATTTCAGAGAATTTTGCGCTTCTTTTTTTGGGACCTTTTTCTCTTGCCTTCAGCAGATTTCAAAACACCAAGTTTCTGCCGAACGGAATGGGAAGGGGAGGAGAAGGGGTGGAACGGAGGAGACGGTGCTGATCACAAAATCTGAGCAATGCAAATCTGGAAAAAAAAACTTCTTAGGTCATCAGAAATTAAAAAAAAATGTTCAGAAAATAAAGCGCTCATTCACTGCCCTATTCTCTCTCTTTTTTTTTTTTCTTCAATTTGTGATAATTATCTTCTCTTTCGCATGTACTCGCAAAAGATAATTACAAAGAATTCAACCCCCCTTTTTTTCTAATGCTGCGTTTTTGATGAACCAAATAACTCATTTGGACTGTGAAAGCCATTATCTGCCTATGCCCAGATTCATACTGCCCCCCCCTCTCAAAGTGCTAGTGGCAGCGTTTGAACAAGCCATGCCTCCCCCCAGATCCCTAGTGTCAGCTCCCAATGTCTGAACCTCACACACATCACACTAGAGAATGACATGGGGATGGGGACCCGCAGTAACCGCGGGGATGGGGACGGGGACAGAGCCTGCGGGGACGTGGCGGGGACAGAGCCCACAAGGACAGGGACAAACTTTGTCCCTGTGTTATTTTCTACTTTGAAGCCTGTTAATGAACTGGACTGTTATTTATGTTTGAGTGATGCAGACAATGATTTTTGGAAAAACAAGCAAACGTGCTGGCTATAGCTAGCAAAATTTGCATGGAGGATCCTGTACATCCTGCTACCAGCACATCTTCGTGCAGGGGGTTTGATCCTGGGGAACTGGGTTCGATTCCCACTGCAGCTCCTTGTGACTCTGGGTAAGTCGCTTAACCCTCCGTTGCCCCAAGTACAAATAAGTACCTGTATATACTATGTAAACCGCTTTGAACGTAGTTGCAAAAACCACAGAAAAGCAGTATATGGTTCCATTTCCCCTTCCCTGAACCTTTCTATGCTGCCCGAGAGCAGGCAACAAGTTTCTCACGTTGTCCGCACAGCAAAGACGACTTTACTTCCTTCTCTGCATTGTCACGGAATACTTAAAGGCCCCATGAATTTTAATGCAATGTGCGGCCACGTTTACACGTACAACCCTCTTTGCACTGTGCAACCATTAACGTGTGCGGGTAACTCTGCGGTTAGGCTTGTGTTTGCTTCCTGCACGGGCCCCTCTTTTCCTTTCAGGGGTAATGAGTAATTTTAAAGATTTTTCATTGAAGGAGAGGGACCCACAGGGAAAAAGATTTCTCTCACCTTTCCTGCCCTGAGAATGAAAATCTTTCCTTTAGCAGGAGACAGGCTGCCCTGGGAAGGTGCACTGCAAAGTCAATTACTGACCTGCTGGGCAGTTGCTTAGCACCAGGAACAGGACAGAAGTCTGCTCTGGTGATTATTGTTATAGTGGGAGGGGGAAGAAAGTTTCCCTGAAGATGTTGAAGAGAGAGGACACGAGTGACGACAACCTATGCACGCCAAAGTTGAGTTACCGCCCGGTTACCGTGTGGCCCTTGCAGTAATTTCAATTTTGGTGCGCTTCCGCTACGTGCGTCTCAAAAATATTTTCTGGCGCATCTAACGGACGCGTGCCAAATGGCATTTGATGCACGTAGGTCATTACCGCCCAGATTCTTTACTGCTAGGTCAATGGCTGGTGGCTGGCGGTAAGGTCTCAGACCCAAAATGGATGCACGGCAATTTTGATTTTGCCTCACGTCCAATTTTCAGCAAAAAAGAGGCCTTTTTTTACAGGCATGTTAAAAAATGGATCGCCACATGCCCAAAACCCACACCTACACTACTGCAAGCCATTTTTCAGTGCGGCTTTGTAAAAGGACCCATGAAAGGAGGCACAGGAAGAGCGGGAGAAGGGAGATAGAGGAAAGGGAAGACTTGGGAGATGGAAAGAGAGAAGGGGAGATCTAAAGGGACAGGAAGTGTGAAGGAGACAGGAAGAATTGGAACAGAGGGAAAGAGAGTGAAGGAAAGAGGTAGAAGGAGACAGGAGAAAATTGAGGAGAATAAAGGATAGATAGGGGACAAAAATGGGTAGAATGAAGAAGAGAACTGGGGAAAGAGAAAGAGAGGGAAGATGGAACACAGAAAGTGAAGGAGGGAATCATTGAAAGAGAAGGGGATGGGGAGTGCAGAGAGAATTTGGGAAAGAGAAAGAGAGACAGAGGGTTAGAGAGAAAGTGAAAGATACAGCAGGGCGGCCGCAGAAGATGCAAATATAGAGGGCCGCAAAAAATGCTCGGTCCACCCTCTCCTTTCGTTGGTGGTGGTGGTGAAGCGAGGATGCCAGTCGGTGAGCGTATTGGCTGCAATTCCCCTCCAGACCAGTCACAGGCTTTCTGACATCTCATTAGCATGCCATTAGCTTTACGCGTCGCACAGGATTCCACTCGAGGTAAAGCTCGGCCGCGTACACACCCATGCGCAACTGTACTGCTGACTTTTGAGCATCGATCCCTGAGCTTGTCTAGTACAGTCATTGAAATGATATGCAGGGGGGGGCATGGAATAAATGTGATGATGCCAAATGTTGTTAAAAATGGCCCTTTAAAAAAAGAGAGAGAGCTATTAACAGCAAAAGGAAAAATACAAAATGTTGTGTTTTTCTGCTTATTTTTGTTTGTTAACTACACAGGTTATGTCTCTGACAGTTCCCATGTTGTTGTAAATGACAGTCCATCTAGTTTAGCTCAGCAGGGTTTAAAATTTTTTTTGGATAGTTTCCTAAAAGAGAAGTCCATAAACCATTATTTATTTATTTATTTTATTTGTTACATTTATATCCCACATTTTCCCACCTATTTGCAGGCTCAATGTGGCTTACATAGTACCAGAGAGGCGTTACAGACTCCGGTGTAAACAAATATAAAGTGATGTTGTGGTAAGATAAAGTTCATGTGGCACAGCCACACTAGGGAATCGTACAACGGAAGAGTTATGTCCATTACGTTCTTTAGTTTTTTTGTGTTGCAAAGATCAGGCATTTATGTTGGATTGGTAGGGTATGCCTTTTTAAACAGGTTAGTTTTTAGTGTTTTCCGGAAGTTTAGGTGGTCGTTCATAGTTTTCAAGGCTTTTGGTAATGCGTTCCACAGTTGTGTGCTTATGTAGGAAAAACTGGACGCATAAGTTGATTTGTATTTGAGTCCTTTGCAGCTTGGGTAGTGCAGATTTAGGTACGTTGGTGTTGATTCGGATGTGTTTCTAGTTGGTAGGTCGATCAAGTCTGTCATGTATCCCGGAGCTTCACCGTAGATAATTTTGTGAACCAGAGTGCAGATTTTGAAAGCAATGTGTTCTTTGATTGGGAACCAGTGTCGTTTTTCGCGAAGGGGTTTTGCACTTTCAAATCACGTTTTTCCAAAGATAAGCCTAGCTGCCGTGTTTTGAGTGGTCTGAAGTTTCTTTATGAAGTTTTCATTATGAAGATGGATTTGGGAAAATCCACTGCTTATTTCGAGAATGAGCAGCATAAAATCTGTTTTACTCTATTGGGATCTTGTCAGGTACTTGTGACCTGGATTGGCCACTGTTGGAAACAGGGTTCTGGGCTTGACAGTGATAAGACTAGAAAGATATTCTGGAGTTACCCCATGTAACACATTGTGGTAGAAGCAGTTAGCTTAGCAGGGTTTTTAAAAAGGTTTGGATAACGTCCTAAAACAAAAGTCCATAAACCATTATTAAGATGGACTTGGGAACATCCACTGCTTATTTCAAGGATGAGCGGCATAAAATCTGTTTTACTGTTGTGGGATCTTTCCAGGTACCTGTGACCTGGAATGGTCACTGTCTGGGCTTGATGGACCTTCTGTCTGTCCCAGTTTGCCAATGTTTATATTCTTATGTTTTAATCTTGTATTAAGCATCGTGAGTTCCAGGAGAGTCACCCCTCACTACAGCGACTCCCTCATCTATTTTAAAAATAGGTTAAAGATGGGGAAGAAATAGTTATAGCCACGTGTACTGATTTTTGGCCTAGTTCAGAAACCTTCCAAACCAGGAAAAGCAACTTCCAGAGGGGGAAAATCCCAATGCTTTCAAAAACCCAATGTCCCGGGCAAGTTGGGATGAATTTTGCCATACTCGTGCCAATGCATCCATGCCAAGATCTGGTCGAACAGGGGATCTCATGGCTGTTCATTCCCACCCAGCCCCTCAACCCTTCCCAACATGTACAGTGGTGACAGCGATGGGGACCCTGTTATTGGAGGGAAGATTGCAGGTTTATTGGAGGGAGGATGGGGGAAGGAAAGGAAAGAACAGATGATATGGAGAAGGGTACACGTTTTCACAACGTGGGTGGACACGTACAGAAGATGGAATTAGGGGTGTGAAAAAAAAAAACCATCCTTTTGTAACGTGCTGAAAAATCAGCCACACTTCCGAAATGAGATATTCTAGGCACCCTCTGTGGGAAGGGGGGTGGAAGTTCAGCTCAGTGCCAAACAGCTGCATTAGAGAAAGGGACAGAAAAGAGAGACGTACAGATCCCTACTGTACATGAAAGCAGAGCCCCTCATATCAGCCACACACACAGACCCTCATACACAGAGTAAGGGACCACAAATTAGAAACAGAAATTTGCAGACACAAACTGAGCTGGAAACCCTGAGATGTCAGAGTCTGTCTGCAGTGCAAGAGCAGAGAAAGAGAAGCAGAAATGCTTTTCCTCCTGTACTGAGCAAACTCCAAGGCAGAAGAGATACATTTCCCAGACAAAACAGAGGATAAGAGACCACAAATTAGAGTTAGAAACCCAAAATGTCAGAGTCTCTACAGTGCAAGAGCAGAGAAAGAGAAACAGAAATGCATTTCCTCCTGTACTGAGCAAAATCCAAAGACAGAAGAGACACATTTCCCAAAGAGAAGAGAAAGAAACATAGAATAAGAGACCACAAACTAGAAACAGAAACAAGCAGACACAAACTGAGCTGAAAACCTCAAGATGTCAGTCTGTGTGCAATACAAGACCAGAGAAAAAGAAGCAGAAATGCATTTCCTCCTGAACTGAGCAAAATCCAAAGAGATTAGAGACACATTTCCCAAAGAGAGGAGAGAGAAATACAGAATAAGAGACCACACAAATTGAGCTGGAAACCCTGAGATGTCAGAGTCTGTCTGCAGTGCAAGAGCAGAGAAAGAGAAGCAGAAATGCATTTCCTCATGTACTGAGCAAAATCCAAAGAGAGAAGATACACATTTCCCAAAGAGAAGAAAGAAAAAAACATAGAATAAGAGGCCACAAATTAGAGACAAAAACCCTGAGATGTCAGAGTCTGTCTGCAGCGCAAGAGCAGAGAAAGAGAAGCAGGAATGCATTTCCTCCTGTACTGAGCAAAACCCAAAGAGAAAGAGGAGAGAGAAAATAAGGGATGAGAACTATATCATTAGCATTGGTCACTATTTACAACACAAAGGAAAACCCCAGAAATGTTGTTTTTTTCCCCTGTCATTTCAAGTAACACACAAAAAAACACGCTGAACATCAATGATTTTATCCATGTTGCTTTACAGAAATGCATATCCCTAACAGAAGATCAAAGAAGGAGCTGGAAGAACAGCATCTAATCCTGGGGGGAAAGAGCAGCCCAGCTGCAGAATCTTTGGTGTCCTGCCACCTGCACAGAAATGTGACAATCTGGACTGGCACCAGGTCCAACATATAACATTTGGGGATCTGAGAGGAAGAGTAGGGAGATTAAGAGAGGTAGCAAATCTCATTAAACCTGACATGTGACCTCTCGAAGAGCGACACTTCTGCCTTTTTCACTAATTTAAAAGAAACATAAAGACACGTCTTTTTACCCTTGCTTTTAATGTGTGTAAGTGCTGTCAGACACAGTAGCAACAGTGGCCAGAAATGCCAGTTAGTATGGATGAGGTTTTTACATTTTTTGTAGCTTTTTTACTTGTACAGATTTTGATAGTGCAGGGCTGTTTTGTACTGTTTTCTTGAATAATTGTGTTCTGTCCTATTTTATTTTGGTGTTCCTTTGTTTTCCCTTTTTTTCTTTTTACAGGTATGTAAATCACTAAGCTTCTAAAGCGGAAAGTAGAGAGCGGAGAGAAGTCACTTCATCTCTCTGTGTCGAGGGCTAGATGCATGAACCAAACGTAAAAAATTCAAAAACGTTAAACTCCCTAACGAATTTGAAAAAACTAAGCAAGCACCAAAAAAACAAGTCGCACATGTTCGGTGCGGTATTGAAAAGTACAATGTATCAAAGATTCGTAATCCCCGTCGGTAATCGGCCCCTAAATCATGCGCAGAGCAGCCAAGCATTATGCTGGCTGCTCTGCGCATGCCACAAACGTCAGAACAACAAAAAACCTTCACAAACACGTGGCTCCCCGCTCCCCCCTGCATCACTACAAAAGTAAACATACCTCAAAAAAGGATCGGGAGGGGGCAAAGGCGCTCGTCAGAAGCGTCCTGTATGGACGGCCTTGCCCCCCCCCCGAGATCGCCGCTGTTCCCCGCTTCCGCCCTTTACTAAATTAAAAACTGAAAATAAAAATCTAAACTTTTGCAGCGCCGGGCCCCCCTCCCTTCCTGTCTCGATCTTCTTCTTTTCTCAACACTGCTCCGCCTCCTGCCATCCTCCGCCCCTTGCCCCGCCCCCTGAGTTCGTCACCACCGTTCCCCCCCTCCAACGGACCCCCCCCCTCCGCTTTACCGGCCGTGCAGCACCTCTCACCTGTGTGTGAAGGCGCTGCACGGGATGAAACAACGGATCGTCGATCGCTTCTGCCTCCACCGGCGTCTATCTCCTTCCTGTGCCCGCCCTCCTCTGATGTAAGTTAAAGGATTGTTAGAGGGTCGTTAAGGTTTAGTGCATCTGGCCCTGACTCTCTGTGTGTGACCCTGGAGTGAGGGGATGGACAGCCTGGATAGGTCATATGGTCTTTATTTGTGTCATTTTCCATGTTTCAAAGTACAGAGGATATCTGAGGGAGAGGAAGGGATAGTTCATAAGTACATAAGTATTGCCATACTGGGACAGGCCAAAGCATCCTGTTTCCAACAGTGGCCAATCCAGGTCACAAATACCTGGCAAGAACCCAAAACAGTACAAAACATTTTATACTGCTTATCCCAGAAATAGTGGATTTTCCCCAAGTCCATTTAATAATGGTCTATGGACTTTTACTTTAGGAAGCCGACCAAACCTTTTTTAAACCCCGCTAAGCTAACCACCTTTACCACATTCTCTGGCAATGAATTCCAGAGTTTAATTACACGTTGAGTGAAGAAATATTTTCTCCGATTCGTTTTAAATTTACTATTTTCTAGCTTCACTGAATGCCCCCTAGTCCTAGTATTTTTTTTTTTTTTTTTTTTTTTACCATTTATTTTATTATTTTCATGTATAAACATATCAAAACAGAGAATAATTTTAATACAACCATATTGCTTGACACCTTGCCTGGACTGTTTCCCATTTCTAATTCCACTCATTCAATTTCTCAGAGCCCCTCCCACCCTTTCCCTTCCTCTCCTCCCCCCCCCCCCCCCCCCCCCCCCCCCCCCGCTCGATCTACTCATTCGTGCCTAACATTTACTGTCTCTTAGTGTCTCGGGAGGACAACCACTGTTCATAAAGCTGCCAAGTCTTTTGATGTTGTATTAAATGTCCATTCCGTAATGCTGTGAGTTTGGACATAAGGCAAATGTAGTCTAATTTTTGCAGGACTTTATGAAGGCCCGGCAGTGATGGTTGTTTCCAAGCCGCTGCTAATACCAGCTTGCCTGCCACAAACAGTTGTCCAGCAAACTGATGTATTGGATTTGGAACTCCTTCGGGTTTAAAATGTAGCAAACAGTAATCCATCTTCATTGGGTAGGTTATCCCAGTGACCTCAGTCAGAAATTTCAGAAGCATTGTCCAGTATGTCTGAGCGTGTGTGCAGGCCCACCAGATGTGGAACATGTCCCCTATTCCATCGCACTGTCGCCAGCATGTAGCTGAGCATCCTCTAAACATCTTTGCAATGCGATGTGGGGTATAGTACCAGCAGTATAATATCTTATGTCCATTCTCAATCATAGAGCTAGAAATCGAGACCTTAAGCAGAGATTTAAATGCTAATTTCCATTGTTGAAAAGTATATGTTTCCTTCAAGGCTTCATTCCATATAGCTAAATAATGTTCTACGGGGTTGGAGTATAGAAGCAATGCTTCATAGAGTCTTGATATGCTCCCCTTACCTCCCCCTCTCATCATACACATTTCTATCTTAGTTTCTGATAAGTTAAGCTCATCTCTTGCCCTTCGCTTTATAAAGTCCTGTACTTGGTAATATTGGAAAGCCTGTAAGGAGGATAAACCATGTTCCCTGCAGAGCTCTTCAAACGCTATTGTCGTATTCTCTTCCCACATTTGGCCCAACGTACACAGACCCATATCTTCCCAGCCACAGTAGGCCGTGGTATGCCTTCCTGGTGTAAAGTGTGGAGCAAATCTAAGGTACATGTGCCGAAAAAACTTACGTCCTGGAAAAAACTGTTCTCGCACCCCACTCCAGGTGTGCAAGGGCCACTGCATCAGCGGCGGACATCCCTTGATGAGTTCATCTAACTCCTGTTTAGCTAGCCATGGAATAGCCCTAAGCGGGAAGGGGCCCACCCAGCCCTGCTCCATCCTGACACTCAATTTTTCTGTGTCTGTGAACCAAGCCGCTATTGTTCTAAGATGTGCCGCCTGGTAATATAGGGTAATAGAGGGGACCCCCATCCCTCCCTGCTGCCTTGGTTGGTACATAACTTCTCTTCTAACTCGCGGTGGTCTTTTTTTCCAGATAAAGGAGAAAATGTCCCTCTGAAGGCCTCGTAAGAAGCTATCTGGGATGGAAATTGGTAATGCCATAAAAAGATACAGTATCCTTGGGAGTACTACCATTTTTACTGCACTTATCCTCCCAACCCAGGACAACTGTAGACCCCCCCATCTTTGCAAGTCTTGCAGCAAACGCTTCGCTATCTCGGGGAAATTAACCTGGTATAACTCCTTGATGTCTCTGGGAATATTAACCCCCAGGTATCGAATGTATCGCGATGCCCATCGGAACGGAGTTGCCTGCTGTAGACGGGATTTTTGTTCAATGGGAATATTTATGTCAAGCACTTCAGATTTGTCTAGATTAATCTTAAACCCCGAGACTTTCCCGTATGCATTTAGCATCTCTAGTATTTTCGGAAAGGAGGTCTCAGGATCTTTTAGCATCAGCAAGACGTCATCTGCAAAGAGAAGCGTCCGCGTTTCGATTCTACCCAATCGTGGCCCCTTTACTTCTGGATGTGCCCTAAGCCTAACCGCCAACGGCTCCATTACAATGGCAAAAAGCAGGGGGGACATTGCACATCCCTGCCTTGTTCCTCTATATAAATTGAAGGGCTCTGTCAGTCTGCCATTTATTCTAATGGAGGCCTGAGGGGTTTTATAGATTAGACGAAGCCAGTGGAGGAAACGCCCAGTGAATCCCATTTTATCTAGCACTCCAAACAAGAAGGACCAGCTCACTCTGTCAAACGCCTTTTCGGCATCTAGTGACAGAATGCATAATGGAGACCGCGTGTCCTGTGCATGGTATACCAAATGTAGTGCTCTACGTATATTATCGAATGTCTGTCTCCCATGCACGAAGCCTGCCTGATCTTCATGAACTAGAAAGGGTAGATGTTTTTGCAGTCGTGTTGCCAAAATCTTTGTGAAGATCTTATAGTCTATCCCTAACAGTGAGATAGGCCTATAAGATCCACAGAGCTGTGGGTCCTTCCCTGGCTTGTGGATGACCGTAATATTAGCCAAATTCCAGGTTGGGGGGAGCCCCGGACTGTCCTCTAGGGAATTAAACACTTGCAATAGCAATGGGGCCAGAAGCTTCCCAAATGTTTTATAGAATTTGCCAGTGAAGCCATCGGGTCCCGGAGCCTTACCTGCCGGGAGCTCCTTAATAGCGTGAATAACCTCTTCCATTTCAATGGGGTGCGCTAGCATCTGAGTGGCACTAGATGTCAGTCTTGGAAGCTCTAACCCCTCTAAGTAATCTGTTATCTCTATGTGATCTGTCTCCTCGCCTCTGGTGTATAACTTCTCATAAAAGTCTTTGAATGCTAACTCTATATAATCAGAGTCTGTGTGGGTGTCCCCTCCCTCATCCCTTAGGCTCGCAATTATGTTGCGGTTCGCTTGCTGTTTTAGCCTATAGGCCAGAAGACGGCTAGCCTTATTGCCAAATTCGTAGTGAGTCTGTTGAGCCTTCTGAAGACTCTCGGAGATATCCGCTAGCTCCAAATCACAGATTTGATCCCGCAGCCGGCGAGCTCTATCTAAGCTCGCCTGCTTATGTTCCGATCCACCACTATGAAGCCTGGCTTCTTCCTGTTCTAGTTGTTTCCGGAGAGTCGCCTCTTTTAACATCCGCTGTTTCCTAGTGTGTGCCTTCAGCGCTATGAGGTGACCCCGCATGACTGCTTTAAATCCCTCCCAGACTATTATCGGTGAAACTGTCCCATTATCATTAAATTGGATATATTCTTTAATATTGGTTTCAATGCTAACTAGATTAGCCGGATCCTGCAAAAGAGCATCATCCAGACGCCAGCTTTTCTGTCTCCCTCGCGTATTGGGTAATGTCAGCTGCATCAGAACCGGAGAGTGGTCTGACCAGGTTCTAGGTAAAATCTGCTGTGTCCCTACCAATCCTGCTATCGCTGCTTCTCCTAGCCAGTAGTCAATCCTGGAGGATGACTTGTGTACTGCAGAGTAGTAGGTATAGCTACGCTTTCTTGGGTGTACTTGCCGCCACAGGTCTATTAGGTGCCAATGATTCACAAATTCGTGCAATTTTGCTCTATCTCTTCGGCCATATTGTATGCTACTCGAGGAGTTGTCTAGATGAGCCTGCATGGTAAGGTTAAAATCCCCCCCCACCAATAGGGAGCCCTCTACATGTTTCTGGAGCAGTTGGTCTAACTCTGAGAAAAAACCTTCTTGCTGTGCATTCGGCCCATACACGTTTACTATAGTAAAGATCTGTCCTAATAGCGACAACACTACCAGGAGGTATCTTCCCCCCTTGTCTCTTGTCACTTTAAGTATGTTCCAGGGTTTATCACCCACAAATGCCATCATTACCCCTTTACTCTTTGTGTTGTCGCTATTGGACGCAAAATATATATGGGGATATTTCTTATGGTAGCACAAATATTCATGTCTGGATAGTAAGTGGGTCTCCTGCACTAGGACCACATCTGCTCGCAAACGGAGCATTTCTCTAAACAGGAGTTGTCGCTTTCTCGGGATATTCAACCCTCTGGCATTAATCAGTAGTAGGTTAATATCTGCCATGAGATGTCATGATAAGTTGCTCTATTGCCTGCTAATCTCTGAGTCATTATGCTTCTTTGCCTATTTCCTATTGGTTTCCTCTGATGAGCCCTCCCCTTAACATCCTGATAGGCCTCTTTCTTGTCCCTATCCCAGGGTTTCCCTCCCTCCCCCCTCCCCCCTCCCCTCATTAGAAAGCTGCCCCTGTATATCACTAAGGGCATTCTAGAAGGAAGTGTAAGCTGTTCAGTCCATACTTCCGCGGAGGCTCCTGCATCTTTGAGTTAAGCCTTGTCTCTTTGCAATTTTAACCTTTCTATAAAATTAAGTGACAACAGAACAACATAACAGGTGTTTGCATAGTATTAACAAAACAAAATACATCACCCAATCACTTCCTAAGGTCCAACTTTTTTTTTTTTGCAGCATTGCCACTGAGCGCACGTTCAATCAACTTCTGTCTTTTTGCTGATTCAACAGTTGCTCCTTAACCGAGGCTTCCCAGTGAGGTGCTTCTCATTCAGGTCACTTTTGTTGCCGACTGTTGGCGTTTTAGGCGTCGCTGACCATTGCCTACTCGTTGCCATTTAGGCGGTATCACCCGGGTTGGGCCTCTCTTTGCTGCTGTCGTCGGAGTTGATGTCTCCATCTCGACTTCCTCTGGTAGCACTTCTTTCGCCTCTGCAAGTGTTCTTATGTGCTGCATTTTACCCTCTTTATAAAATACTAGCGCAAATGGATGCCTCCACTTGTACCGGATCCCCAGTTCTTGAAGTCTTCTAGTGACTGGTTTGAGTTCCGCTCTGCGCTTCAATGTAGTGGCTGCCAGATCTTGATACACTTCCACTGTGTATGTATCCCACTTAAAATTTGGGGTCTGTCGTGCCGCTTTTGCCACCTGCTCCTTCATCTTAAAGTCTCTAAAGCACACTATTATGTCCTTAGGCAGATTGGCTCGTGGAGAGCTGAATGCCCGGTGAGCTCTCTCAATGAGGATCGCGGTTGGTTCTATTGCTGTACCTCCAGCTGTTAGCAGATCACTTGTCAGCCTTTGTATAGTATCCTCACAGTCAATGTAGGCAGGGGACTCCGGCAGGCCACGAAACCGCAAATTGCATCTGCGACTACGGTTCTCCAGATCCTCTAACTTGTCGAGGACCTGCTGATGGGCTAGCTGGCTTTCCGTGGTTCGCTGATCTAAGGTCTCGAGTGCGTCTGACTGGGCATCAAGCCGATTTTCTGCCTCCTCCAGGCGAGAACCTAGCTCTCTTATTTCACCTTTGAGATCTGCCCCCATAGTCACCAGCTCACTTCGCATTGCCTTCAGGTCTGCCCGAATCTCCTGCAGCCATTTCTGCCACTCCGGACCCATTTCTTCCTCGGGCTCCTCCTGGTCTTTATTGGTGTGTGTTTCCCCTGAGGGTGCTGATTCTACAAGTTCCGCTGCCGCGATCGCCCGTTCCGGGCGGTTCAATGTTGCGGCCGCCATTTTGTTTTCTCCGCGCGCCAACGATGTAAATGCGAAGCGGGAGAAATTCACTCTCTCCGTCTCCGTCTGCATCGGGAGTTTAATCCCGCTGTGTTGCGCTCTCCTCTGCTCGCGTTTTGCAATAATTTCGCCGCTTGAAACAGGCTTTTTAGCTTGTAGATCTCCGCGGGTTATACGGAGCTCAGCTAGCATGCAGCCATGCCGTTTCGTGACGTCACTTCCATCCGTCCTAGTATTTTTGGAAAGTGTAAACAGACGCTTCACGTCTACCCTTTCCATTCCACTCATTATTTTATAGACCTCTATCATATCTCCCCTCAGCCGTCTTTTCTCCAAGCTGAAGAGCCCTAGATGCTTTAGCCTTTCTTCATAGGGATTAGTAGTCGGTGTGGCTGGACAGACTGGATAGGCTGTATGGTCTTTATCTGCTGTCATTCTCTGTTTCTATATAGATGGTTTGCAGACCAAGGACAGTGAAGAAAAGAGGCTGGGAAGAGGCCTGGAAAGCATCAGCAGTAGGCCTCTCCCCAGGTTTAAATTGGCTACATTGGGAAAACGTTCATGGTTTCTTGCCATGGCTACTCACTTCCCCTTGCTTTTTGTTACTGAGACCTGGTGTCTTTAGATTTGGATATGTAATTGGTGGACATTTTTATCGTCCCCGCTCCAGTGCAAAAACCCCTCTGGAAACGCCCTCCACTAAAGGTGGCTATACTGCATTGGTAAGTTTTATGCGCTCTGATTCTTCTTTGGTTTTGTTTGAGGAAATCAGTTGATAAGTGGAACAATAACATGGTATGTATTATTAGGGGCTTGAAGAATATCATTGTTCCCACAGCTGATTAATACACAAAAAGGTGATGAGAAATACCCTCTTTTATTTTGGTTAGATTTACCTCTCACACTTTATTCAGCAGTCATTCAAGGTGAGTTACATGCCGGTACAGTAGGTTTTTCCCTGTCTCTGGAGGTTTACAGTCTAAGCAGTCCTTTTTTCAAAGGTGCGCTGAAAAGTGGCTTGTGGCAGTGTAGGCATGGGTTTTGGGCACACGCAGAATCATTTTTCAGCAGGCCTGTAAAAAAGGCTTTTTTTTCTTTTCGAAAATGGACATGTGGCAAAATCAAAATTGCCACGCGTCCATTTTGGGTCTCTGACCTTACCGCCAGCCACAGACTTAACGGTAAAGAATTTGGGTGGTAACGACCTGCGCGCATCTGCAAATAAAAATAATTTTTCAGACGCGCATAGTGGACACACGCCAAAAATGAAAATTACCACAAGAGCCACATGGTAGTCGGGCGGTAAGTCCATTTTGGCAAGCATTAGGCGTACGTAGGCGAATAACGCAGCTTAGTAAAAGGGGCCCATATAGATAGATAAGAGAGTAAGAAGAGTTAGAAAGTAAAGCGATTAATTTAAAGGAAGTTGCCCATGTGGTCAGAGATGGTTTAATATTATCTTAGCTAGGGTAGGAGTGGATTTCTGGAGATATATGATGGCCTTGTCAGTTGCCGATTGGTGCCAAACTTTTGTTCAGATTGTCGTGTTTTCTTTATAAGACCTTATACGGTTTGCTTCCATCTTATTTTCATGAACATTTTAAGTTAGCGTTAATAGAGATACTAGGAAGAGGTATAATCATTCTTTTCTTTTCCCTCCCCTAGAGGTATAAAAAGGCTGAAATTCTTTGAATATTTGCTAGGTTTGGGAAAGAAATTTCGACTACAATTAGATCATCTGGCTCCTACGTTGAATTTCGTCGCAATATTGAAACATTCCTATTGAGAAACAACTTTAAAAAACACCAAATAGGGTGTGGAATTACAAAATCGCTTAGGAAAACACACGGAGTAATCCTCGCAAAATAAACGTATGTAGCACAAATATATACCCTTCTAAATTTTTTTTTTCAAAAAAGGAAAGAAAAGCCTCAAGCTCAAAATCTAAAATATTTAGGGCCTTGTTTACTAAGGCCATTAGTGTTTTTAACACGCCTACAATTAGTGCGCTGTGTAGGCACGTACACAGTTAACGCGTGTTAAAAACGCCAACGCACCTGTAATGCGGCTTAGTAAACAGGGCCCTTAAAGAGCTGTTGTAATCAAACCGATCTTCACTTCATCGTTGGCAAAAACCTTCCAAAAATACAGTTTCTTTTATCAATTCAATGTCATAAATACATAAATATTGCCATATTGGGACAGACCAAAGGTCCCTCAAGCCCAGCATTCTGTTTCCAACAGTGGCCAATCCAGGTCACAAATACCTGGCAAGATCCCAAAAAAGTACAAAACATTTTATACTGCTTATCCCAGAAATAGTGGATTTTCCCCAAGTCCAATTTAATAATGGTCTATGGACTTTTCCTTTAGGAAGCTGACCAATCCTTTTTAAAACTTTGCTAAGCTAACCACTTTTACTACATTTTCTGGCAACGAATTCCAGAATTGAATTACACGTTGAATGAAGAAAAAGTTTCTCCGATTCGTTTTAAATTTACTACTTTCTAGCTTCATTGCGTGCCCCCTAGTCCTAGTATTTTTTGGAAAGCGTAAACAGACGTTTCACATCTACCCGTTCAACTCCACTCATTATTTTATAGACATCTATCATATCTCCTCTCAGTCGTCTTTTCTCCAAGCTGAACAGCCCTAGCCTTCCCTCATAGGGAAATCGTCCCATCCCCTTCTCTGCACCTTTTCTAATTCCACTATATCTTTTTTGAGATCCGGCAACCAGAATTGAACACAATATTCGAGGTGCGGTTGCATGTCCATTTTCGGGGCAAAAAAAAAGAGAGGCCTTTTTTACAGGTACACTGAAAAATGATTCTGCACGCTCCCAAAACCTGCGCCTACACTACTGCAAGCCACTTTTCAGCGTGCCTTTGTAAAAGGACCCTTAAATGTTACATCTTTGATTAACCCTTCACTGTCAATTAAAATGTTCTGTTACGTATTGTGTTGACATTGTAAGTAGTATACCATGCTATACTTTGTATTGTTATTTGAATATTTTTACTGCTGTAATTGTCTATTGCTCATGTTTGATCTATTCTTATTGTACACCATCTTGAGTGAATTCCTTCAAAAAGGCAGTAAATAAATCCTAATAAATCAATAAATAAACTAATACAATCCCAGCTAGTCAGGTAATTGTACATCAGAAGCTCATTAGAAAAAGTATGTTTTTAACTGAATTTTTGAACCTCTTAAAATTTAGTTCGGCCCCAACCTTTCGAGAGGCTATTTGCAAGCTAGAAAAATGCTTCTCTCCAGAGCGGCCGCCTGATGGGATCTAGAAAAATGTGGCAGGGTCATTCTATGATCCTGTAAGGATCTGAGACATCTAAGGAGAGTATAGGGAACAGTCATACGGCCGTTGTTCATGGAACGATGTAGGTGCTATACAAAGAATTTCACATTTTACCCTGGAAGGGATAGGTAACGATGAATGAATCAAGTTTATTATCGTTTTGCTACCCTGCCCTATGGGAGGCCTTCAGGGCCTGCTTACAATCTATAAATAAAGGAAAAGACAGGAAACCAAGTAGAGGGGGATAGGACATGACCCACAAGGGTACAGGGTAGAACTAAAATATTAGATAGGACCAGGGGGAGGTGGGGGCTTCTATTTAGCTGGCCCAGCCCTTTGGAATTCCTGATCTGAATTATCCCGGAAAAAATTCAAGTCTTTCATTAAGGCCTTTTCGACTGGCCTTTCCCTGGTGTGTGTGTGTGTGGGGGGGGGGGGGGGGGCACTTGTTTTTTCTCTGTGACTAGCTCTGTTTTCCATTAGGTCTCCCTCCCATCTTTGCCCTCCTTCTGTTGCTTACCCCTTCTATCCCTTTTTCCTTCCCCATGTCTTTTCTGCGATGTTTTCTTTTAAAACTTTCTACTGTTGAATGACTGACTTTGATAACCTTTCCTATCTCCACCATAGCTTCCTTTCTTTGCTATTATACGAGGCTTTTTTTAAATCGTACACCGCTTTGAACTGCTAGTTAACAAAGGCAGTACAGCAAATAAATAAAAACATATTGGTGGATATTCAAAGTGATTTAAGTGGCAGCCATTTTGAAGAGGCAGGGGTGAGAGGACATCGCTCTGAGGGGACTGTGTGTGTGTGGGGGCGGGGGGTGGAAGGGGGATCAAAAGGAGGACTGTCTTCATGTTTCGGGAGGGGGGAGAGAGGATTGGAAGCAGGCTTTCATCATGAGCTAGGGGGAGTGTTGTTGATGCTCCCTGCAGGATGGGGATGGGATCAGGTGGGCTTTCTTCATGTTTGGGGGGGGGGGGATCGGTAAGAGGGCTTTCTTCATGTTCTGGGGGAGGAGAATTAGAATCTTGGGCAAGGGGGGGTTCTTCATGTTCTGGGGGGAGGAGAATTAGAATCTTGGGTAAGGAGGGTTTCTTCATGTTCTGGGGGGAGAATTAGAATCTTAGGCAAGGGGGGGAAGGTTGGGACATTGTGACACCTGCGTAAGATCCGGCGGGTAGCACATACACAATTATATTCAATGCTGGAACCCGGACGTGGCCAAGTATTGAGTGTCCAGGGCTAATTCTGCCCATGGTGGTGAGTGTTTAAAAATCACTGACTGTCGCCAACTGACTATTGATTTGATAGTAAATGGCACAGATGAAGACCTGTATGGTCCATCCAGCCTGCCCAGCGAGCCAGCCAGAGTTGTACCAGTTACCCTCCTCTATGCCCTGTTTCAAGCCTGAAGGTCTCCGATTCTCTTCTCTTCCTCTGTGTTTATCCCATACGAGTTTCCATTCTGTCACTGTTTTTATTCCCACCACCTCCGAGTCATCATTTTATACTATAGTGAGAAACTCAGCGGAGGGGCATCGGGCAGCCTCGTATGAAAAGATCATCCATACATATGAAAACCTGGATGCCAAACCCTGTTGATATTTAACAAGGTCTACTGAACCTGTTTGCCCAGCTGCCGGAAAGAGCGTGAAGGGATTAAGCCGCCTGTCTGGTGGCCATGCCCAGTTACAGAGAGTTTTCTGGAAGCCAGCGGTGGAGTTGTATTAGTGCATGACAGCTACAGAAAATGCTCTGGGAGTCACAACACTGGGGGTTACAAAACAGGATAATGAGCTGGTTGGGTTTCTACTGACAGCAGCCAAGTCCTACACAACCGATCACTGGAAGGAAATAGGGGCATTTGGCTTTGAGACCTGGACAGAGAGACTGCCAAAGCTATTATCCCACTGATGTTGGGTATATTTGCTTTTAAACATATTTTATGGGCTGTTTTTGTATTTCCACTCGATTGAGTGGAATTTCTTTTAAGTCTATAGGGCCACGCGGGTTAGTGTAAACCATACTGAGCTCATGGTACTGACAGTGAACCAGACTGCTGTTTATTTTTATTTTAATTAGTATTATTGCCAACCCAGGAAAAGCTTACTGCGTAACGCGGGACTCTCGTCTCTCTGTACACGGACCAAAGACACAGCAGAAGCTAATTGTTTTTTAATGGACTTTTCCTCCAGAAATTTGGCCAAATTATTTTATTTATTTATTGCATTTGTATCCCACATTTTCCCACCTATTTGCAGGCTCAATGTGGCTTACATAGTTTTGTTATGACATTGTCATTCCAGGATATCAGATACAGTTAGTAATGTGTAGAGATTAAGTAAGGGGAAGAAGAAGGAAGTGATTGGGCGGGTAAGTATAGAAGGTGAACTTTCATAACTGGATGGGTTGGTGAGGTGGATTGTTGGGGATATAGGTTCTCTTTGTAGGCCTTTTTGAAGAAGTATGTCTTCAGAGATTTGCGAAAGTTAGTTATTTCGTCAATTGTTTTCAGGTCTGTAGGTAATGCATCAGCTTGTACTTTAGACCTTTACAGCTGGGGAAGTGCAGATTGAGAAATTTGCAGGAAGATCCTGTGGCGTTTCTGGGAGGTAGGTCCACAAGGTTAGGTTGGGGACCTGTATGACAGGGTTTAGGGTCACGATGATAGATTTGTTTAATGTGCTTTAGGGGTATTACCATCTACAGGTGCAGATAAGAGTGCTTCATAGGTTATGAACACTGGTATGAGTTTGGGTAGGGAATTATTCTATCATTTGCAGCCACATCTTTAAGCCATAATTGTGTATTCATGACTGCCCTGTCCAGGAGAGGACACACTTCTGCCGAGTTGCAATGGATTCTGAAGTATGGGATGTATTTTTTAAAAATCCTTTGTCCACCACAGTGGGAAAAAAAACTAAAAAAAGTTTTAAAAGGAGAGGGAAGCATAAAGAGGAGAGAAACAGGGAAAGAAGCGTAGAGAAGCAGAACGCAAAAATGAAGAGGAAATGAAAGTAAGAGCTACTAAATCAAAAGGCCTGAGCTGAAAATAAACCAAAATTAAATAAAAAAATGTAAAAAGTGGTAGAGAAGAATGAGAAATCAGATTCAGGATAAAAATATAAAAAGTTTTAAAAAATGGTAGAGAAGAAGAATCAGATTCAAAATAAAAATTTAAAAAGTTTTTAAAAATTGGTAGTAAAGAAGGGAGAATCAGATACCGAACAAAAAATTAAAAAGTATTTTAAAAAATGGTAGAAAAGAATGGAGAATCGAATCCCGAATAAAAGTTTTTTTTTAATGTAAACACTGGTAGAGAAGAAGGGAGAATCACATCCAGAATAAAATTTTTTTTTTTAATGGTCGAGAAGAATGGAGAGTCGTGGAGTACTGCAATGTACTCTATTTGGGGCTATGTTCATCTCACCTACTAATTAGTATGGTTTCCAAAACACTGCTTGGTTATTCTAGATGACAGTAGAACCAAATGATTCTTTACCCTCCTTTCTTTTGCGGTATCTGTCTTATGAGGCTAATTAACACCTATTTTCTCAGTTATTACAATCCCCAAGTGGAATTTTCTTCCAATAACGTTCAAGTTGAACAAGACGCTGAAAATGTTTCTATTCGTCCAGGCTTCATTTATCTTACTGATGTTGTTCTGATTGTTATGTTGGGCTATTGTTTTATTTCATTTTTATTTTCCTTAATGTACACTGCGTTGGACCCTGGCATTGGGTCAAGAAGTATTGAATTGGTATTGGCATCAGATCCAGAAAAAAACAGAAACTGGGAGAAGGGAAAATGTGAAAAAAGGAGGAAGAGAGAAGGTCAGAAGGGAATAGAGAGGGGACAGAAGTAGGGGCAGAGATGATCAGGAACTGTCCAGGCTCCAGTGTCCAATGCATCTGCACCTCTGCTTTTCCTGTGATTACGTCAAAGTTCCCTTCTCTTCCAGGACCATCAATCCACCGAACAGAACAGGGATCTTCGGAGGTAAAGCCCCCCTCCACTGACACGGAACAGGGCCACTAAACGTGACAGCCCCCTGTCTTTCGCTTGCCTCCCTGCTCTAGACCTGCCAGAGATAAATTAGTCACGGGGTCCGCTGGGGACCCCTTTTTAACTCTGCCAGCTTTTTAAATTCCGCTTGCCCCGCAGTCAGTTAATTAGCATCTCCCAGGCCTCCACTTTCTCCGGCAGCCCAAGCCCATCAGCAGATTTAATGAGCCTGCGTTGATGCTTCTTCCCCCGCCTACTGGTGCCCACACATGCCACCGTGCAGATTAGGAGGGGGCAGCTGGGCAGGCTATACCAGGCCTGGTTATTTTAAAATCATCCCACTCCATCATCCCTCCCAGCACACCTAGAACTTCAGCATGCGACCTAGTTACTGCTGTGCAGCAATGGAATGCAAAGCTTGGGATGTGTATGCCATTTTTCTTTATACTTCAATGCCGCTTCCTCTCCCCTCTTTGGTTTTCAGAAGTCAATGTTTCTACGGGCAAACAGAATTAAATCATGACTCGATTGAGTGGAAGATGTTAAAAATGAAATGAAATTGAGGTGAACTCTAGACAACAACTAGCCATCACCTCTACCTTCCTGTGGCCCATATTGGGCTCTGAAGCCCAGCTGGTGGGGAAAAGAAAGTAGGCTGGGAAGGGGGGGGGGGGGGGGGAGAGAAATCTCTCAAGAACTAAAATTAAACTTAAAGAAGGCATCAGCACTTTCCAAACAAGAAAATGTGTGAATCGCTCAGGAAGGAGTGGAGAAAGAAAGGGAGGAATGGAGAGATGGAGCAGAAGAGACACCAACAGACAGAGGGAAAAAGTGTCACATGAAAGAGAGACCCTCATGGTAAGAGACAGCAGCTCCCAGAGACTCCCAGTTTGAATACAGCAAAGAGTACTGAACAGAGACCTCAGAAGAGAAGACAGCAGCTCCCATAGACACCCAAAGTCTAAATACAGCACAGAGAACTGGAGAGTCTTCAGGGTAAGGGACAGCAGCTCTCTGAGATGCCCAGAACCGGAAAGAGTCTTTGGGGTAAGAGACAGCCAGATCATCTCTTCGATACATCTTCCCTCTGGCTTCATTTTATCATGTCTATGGCAAAGACACTCAAGCTTTTTTTTTTCTCTTGATTTTGGGGAGGGGAGAAGAGGGGAAGGTGTGTGGGTCCTGAGCAGCAAACTTGTGCTCTCCCCCTTCATCACTTCCAAAAAACGGAGTAGGGCAAGTTGGCTGACGTAATCAGGGAAAAGCAGCCACCAGTTTCCCAGTACAAGATGAACTGACCCTGCTAGCTGCCTAGGGAGAAGGAACGGTCTCCTGCAGGTGGCTCAGCCAGGACAGCTGAGGGCCCGGCCGGCCCGGGAGGTATCTTCTATCATAGCATCATAAACAGGGGGCCAGCAGGCTGACTAAATGGGTCAATTAATCCATCTTCTGCTGTGTTACTGGGTCCCCTCTCACTGCATTTCTTCCCTTCCTCAGGGGCGTAGCCAGACCTCACGGTGGGAGCAGGCCAGAGCCTGAGATGGGGGGGGGGGGGGGACATTTTGGTCTGTCTCACTAAAAGGAGCATGCCGGATGTGAGGGGAAAACAGAGCAGGGCAGGCAATGTGGCGGCGCTGGACAACACTTCAGCTGGCGAGGGCTAGGGACCCCTGCCAGCAAAACAAGGGACCCAGAGGAAATTTTTTTTTGGGGGGGGGGGGGGCCCCAGGCCCCCATGGTCCCATGTAGCTACGCCACTGCCTCCCACATACATACACTCATACCCTAGACAGACAGACATACTGCTTGTCTTCCAGAAATGGGAACTCCAAGCTACCCTGGGGCGAGGATTTCCAGTCCTAAACCCTGGGTCCAGGAGGCAGGGACTGTCTTATATATATGCTTATATATATATATGTACACTGCTGTGGACACCCCCTGTAGCACTACAGAAATTTATAACAACACTAAAAGTGATATTTTCAGTTTCTTCCACGCTGGTGAAGGACTCTGGGCAGAGAATCCTCCCCCCCCCCCCCTTCCTATGTGTCCTTCTAAAATCTCTGTAGTTTCTAATTAAGAACTTATTAATTGCTTGAAATTGATCAATGCCTGCCCTGCTCCCCGGGATCCATTCCCTTGCCGCTCTCTGCTCAATATCTGAGCTCTGGCTGGGTTGGAATGGGGGGTGGGGTGGGGAGAAGAACAAAAATGCAGGGTGACTAACAAGCTCCAGGTCAGCAGGAATGGGACACACTAGTCCTTGTTTTAGCCCTAAAACCTACTCGAGAGACTTGCTGTATCAGTGGGCAGGGTGCCCGCCACATAACTCATAGGCCTTGGGCACCCCCATCCCCCCAAAACTCTTCAGTGAAGGAGCTTGTTCAGATCCAGAGCTGGCAGCCCAGGGAGCTGTGAATATTAAGCAAGTAATTACTTGTTAATTAAGGACCAAACAAGCTGAGCAGATGCTGCTAGAGGAATCCTTCTTAATCGCTATCTCTGGGGAAGGAGGCAAGATAGGTTATGGGGAAAGCAGAGAGGAAGGGAATGAGGTGCATTAGCAGAGCTGTGGGAGGAGGGAGGTTCTCAGCACAGGAATAGCAGAGGGTGCTGTAGACAGAGAAAAGGGTGTATGTATGTATGTGCATCTTGTTGATGTGTATGCATTATTTTATGCAATGTCTGTGTATGAGGGTCAAAAAAAGCAGCATCTGCATTTTTTCAGAGCTTCTGCAGAGTGGCAATGGCAGAGAAAGCCCTGTCTGTGTTCACATTCAAGCCTTCTCCCACTTCCAGTGCCGAGAGCTTCTGTCTAAAGCACTCTTTCAGGAACTGCCCACATTCGCGTGTGGACATGTGCATGCATGTATGTGGGCATATATACACATCTGCTTGTGTGAGGTTTATCTTTTTTTGCTGTCAAACCTCAGTTCCATTCACTCACATTCCGTGTGACAGCGTGTTATCAAGTGCAGCTGTTCTACATGAACGTGGAGAGGGGCATTAACCACAACCTATGATTAGGGGTAAGAGTCATCTGAAATCCTTCTCGCTTAGGAAGGAGGGAGAGTTGTCAGGGATGGAGACGAGGACAGCAGGGCTGCCTCACACATTATCCTTCAACGGGAGGAGAAACAGGGGCTTTCAGACTGTCCTGTGTGTGTGATTTCTATGCTTCTAAGAGACACCAGCTTGGGGGGAGGTTGTAAGAGCAATGTGTCTCCTTGTCTGTCGTGTGGAAGTTGCTGTTAAATCTTTGATTTATCTTTCTTTCTGCTGTACCTGTGGCCAGCTTCTAGCCCTAACTAAACATAATACAGAATAATGACCCAGCAGGCCAAAATATCAGAGTACTCTGCTCTGAGACTTCAGATACAGAAATGGGGAGACAGAGAGAGACAGGGAAGGTGAGGAGAGGAAGGGAGGGAGCGACTGGAGATAAAAGGAGGGAGATTGGTGGGAAGAGGAGAGGGAATGGTAGAGATGAAAGGTAAGGGCAGGTGGCATGCAAGGTAGCAGACATGGACGTGTGCTGTGTGACTACTGAGGCAGAGCAGGAGAGAGACACGGGAGTGAGTCAGCAGGTGCATGGAGACAGACTAGTAATCAGGCAGTCCATGATCTCCAGAGAGAGAGGGAAAGAGAGATGGGGAAGAAAGGCTAGACACAGACGGAAATGGAGGGAGAAACACAGAGAAGGAGAGAGGGAGGGAAGCCACTGGAGGCGTTCTGTGATACAATGAAAAAGTCTACAAAAATCACAGCACCTATGTAGTAAACCTTCCACACCACACCACTCACTGCCAGGAATTAGATAACCACAACTCTCTGCGGGGAAAAAGCAGCACTACAAATATCATACCAGGCCCTAGAACCCCAGTATACCTCCTACATGGAAAACAGAAACAACTGGATTCTCACAGGCGTTTACATACAAAACACACACTAGCAGACTCCCTCACACAGTTCACAGTCAGCCAGACCCTCACCAAACATAAAATAAGAATATTAGATATGCCATGTTGCAGTCTCTCATCCTAGCTCTGACAATGGCCAATCCAGGGCAGAAGTACCTGGCAAATATTCTTGCTCCTCACACCCAAAGAACAACAGGTGATCAACTTTTCCTCCAGGAACTTGTCTAAACCCTTTTTAAACCCAGCTAAGTTAACTAACCCCAGCTGCTAGTGGAGCTCCTTATGTGTGAGGTTAGCTACATAGAAACATAGAAAAATGTAGGCAGATAAAGACCATACTGCCTATCCAGTATCCACATCCATCTCATCTACGTTCCCTATCACTCCCTTACAGATCCTATGTACTTGTCCCAAGCTCTCTTGAATTCAGATATCATTTTCATCTTCACCACTTCCACTAGGAGGCTGTTCCACAAATTTATCACCCTTTCTATGACAAAGTATTTCCTCAGGTTACTTCCTTTCCAGTTCCAGACCCAGATGTGAGAGATGGTAGGTTGCTTCATTCCAGTAAAAACGTGAAAAGACAAGGGTGGGAGACATCAAGGAAAGACATACCAGCTTGGTCATCACTTGGGTCGATAAGGACCACGCTACACAGCCTTGTGGGCTATGGGTTGTAGTGATAAGTGTACTACTGAGTCCTAAAATAAAGAAGGGGAGAAGAAGTTGAGTATGATAGGAAGAAAATAAAAAGGCGGATTCACCACTGGAGAATGGAATGTGAGGACGCTCTACTGAGTTGGACACTACAATCTATCTATTAAAGAATAAACTGGAGAGAGTTAGATATGATGTGGTTGATCTGTGTGAAGTGTTGAAATGGATGGTGGAAAGACAAGGTCAATTGGACAGAAACATTATGGAATCGGAATTATACTAGGGAAGAGAGCAACAGATGTGCTGATAGGATACAATCCGAGAAATGAAAGTGATACAAGTTACATTCCGACGTTATCAAA
This sequence comes from Microcaecilia unicolor, assembly GCF_901765095.1. Taxonomy (NCBI): domain Eukaryota; kingdom Metazoa; phylum Chordata; class Amphibia; order Gymnophiona; family Siphonopidae; genus Microcaecilia; species Microcaecilia unicolor. Next base: position 252,448,331 of record NC_044033.1, read on the forward strand.
GGAACAAGATGGTGATCACTCCATATGCATCAACCAACAACAGTGAAGAACAGATGCTAGAACATCTTTATGAGCGGCTTGAAGAAGCGATGGAAAGCACACTGAAGAGTGATGTGAAATTCATTATCGGAGACTGGAATGCAAAGATTGGAAAGGATAACACTGGATATGAAGATGTGATGAGAAAATATGGAAGTGGTGAGAGGAATGAAAGAAGTGAACAGCTCCTGGACTTTGAAATTCAACACAGTCTGTATGTGGCGAACGCCTAGTTCCAGGATACAGGAAAAAAGAGCAAACAAGATAATGGAGGTAGTGCGAGAAGCAGCAGTTGGAACGGAAAAAACAAGGAAGCTGGGGAAGCATTGGATAAACATCGAAACATTGAGGTTGGTGGAAGAAAGAAGACGATTTGGAGCTGAACCAACAACAGTGGGGAATACAAGTAGCTGCACAAAGCCATGAGCAAAAGTACAAGATCAGATCAGAGAAGAGAACTGAACAGCACTGTCGTGCAATAGAAAAGATGATTGGAAGCTGTAAGACACAAAAAGCGTTCAAGTTGATTAAGAACCTAAAAGGAGAATTCAATCCAGTCTCGAAAGCCATCAAAGACAAATCAGGAAAAGTCTTCATGGATGACGATCGGCTAGGCTGAATACATCAAAGAGCTCTATACAGATATGAACTCGTACAGCAGTGGTGTCGTGGAAGAGCTGAAGAAATCAGATGGCAGGCCAAAGAAAGCGAGCAATGAAGATGCTATACTGAAGTCAGAAGTAGAAAGAGCAATCAGGAAGCTGAAAAACCACAAAAGCCGCAGAACTGATAAAATACCTGGGAATTAATTAAGGCAGGAGGATCTTGGGTAGCTGAGAAAGTATGGAAGATGTGTAATGAGATTTGGGAAACGGGAAAATGGCTGAAAGATTAGTGTAGAACCATCCTGATGGTGCCACCAAAGAACGGAGAGTTGATGAACTGTACAAACTACAGAACAATAGCACTAACTCTACACCTATGCAAAAAATAATGTTGAACGTTCAGCAAAAGACATTGAGCAATGCAATCAAAGCAAATCTGAGTGAGAAATAAGAAAGCTACATAAAATACAGAAGTACTGTTCAGCAGATACTGACACTTTGACTAATTGCTGATGAAATGCAAAACAAATCAAACAACCTCTACTACTGCTTCATTGACTTCGAGAAGGCATTCAATTCAGTATGGCATGAAGGACTGTGGGACTCACTGGAAGGTATTGGAATAATAGAGAAACTGATCAGGGTGATGAGATATTTGTTCAAAATGTCAGAGATGACTATAAAGTTCAAGAAAGGATTGAGAATATGAGCAAGAGCAGCAGTAGGCAGTAGACAAGGAGATCCAATGTAACCACTGTTGTTCGTAACAGTTTTGGAGAAGGTTATGGAAGTGCAAGAGCATGGAGATGTGGTGATATAGGGAAGGCACATGTGATTTGCGCACGGTATAGATCTGTTGGCAAGGGCAGGACAACCTGCAAATGCAACTGACAGAAATATATCTGGCTGGCGAAAACTTTGGACTTTACATCAACAGGGAAAAGACGAAAACGATGGTGAAGGGTGATGATGATAGGGTGCAGGTGTTCATAGAAGGTGAGATGTTGGAATGTGTAGATCAATTTGTATACCTTGGAGTGCAGTAACCAAAGGTTATGACTGTAGCAAAGAAATGTAGGAAGTAGTGATTTCATGAGCCCAAACACGATACGGAAGAGCAAGAACATGAGCACAATGACGAAACTATGAATCCTGGACGCACATGTGATGTCTACATTGCTATATGCCTGCAAATCTTGGACTGTAAAAAAGGCACTTGAAATGAATTGTTACAGGAATATAATAATAGAAGTTGGATGGATACGGTGAGGAACAGAGATATCCGAGAGGATTTGAATAGGAAAGTCGCGATGTTTGGCCACATCTGTTGGATGGAAGACAAGTTGATACAGCGATACTTGGAAGAGCCAATGGAATGAGAAAAAGAGGAAGACCAAAAAAGAAAATGGCTGGATATCCGGAAGTGGACTAGACTGGACTGGATATCCAAATGTTGTGTACAGAAAAGACCTTGGGCAAGAAGGGTGGTTCACACCTCTTGGTTCTAACTGCCCATACGGCAATGCGGTGCAGTGCTAATGGTGATGACGTGAACTGCTTTCACTACATCTTCTGGCAACAAATTCCACAGTTTAATTCTGTACTGAGTGGGAAAAAATACTTTTACCAATTTGTTTTAAATGTGCTACACCTAGCGTTTTTAGTGCACGCTAACCGTGTAGACACCCATAGGAATATTATGGGCATGTACACGGTTAGCGTGTGCTAAAATGTTAGAGTGCCCTTGTAAACAGGGCCCTTAGTAACTTGATGAAATATCCCCCTAGTATTCAAGCCTTTTGAAAGAGTAAACAATTGATTTATGTTTACCCATTCTACTCCACTCAGGATTTTGTAGTTCTCTATCATATCCCCTCCCCCCTCAGCCATCTCTTCTCCTAACCTTTCAAGCTTTTCCTCAAATGTGAGTCATTCCATCCTTTTAATCATTTTGATTGCCTTTCCCTGTACCTTTTCTAATTCCACTATATCTTTTTTTTTTTTTGAGATTCTGCAACCAGAACTGAAGTTGCACCATGGAGCGATACAGAGGTATTATGATATTCTTTGATTTATTCTTGGTTCCTTTCCTAATAATTCTTAATGTTCTGTTTGCTTTTTGAGAGCTGCAGCACACTGAGCAGTGAATCCTAGATCCTTTTCCTGGCTGGTGATACCTAGTTAGGATTATTTTTCCCTTTGTGCATCACCTTGCACTTGTTCACATTACATTTCATCTGCCATTTAGATACCCAGCGTTCTGCAATTCCTCTCAATCTTTTCATGATTGAACAGCTTTGAATAATTTTGCATCATCTGCAAATTTAAGCATGTCACGCATCACTCCCTTTTCCAGATCATTTACAAATATATTAAAAAGCAGCCCCTCCAGTGCAGATCCCTGGGGCACTCCACTATTTACTTCTCTCCATTGAGAAAACCAACTAGTTAATCCTACTCTATGTTGCCTGTTTTTTTTTTAAACAGTTCCCAGTCCACAATAAGACATTGCCTCCTATCTCATGATATTTATAATTTCCTCAAGAGACTACCATAAAGATTTTGTCAATCAACATTTAAAATCTAGATACAATTTATCAACTCAGTCATAGTAACATAGTAGATGATGGCAGAAAAAGACCTGCATGGTCCATCCAGTCTGCCCAACAAGATAAACTCATATGTGCTATTTTTTGTGTATACCTTACCTTGATTTGTACCTGTCCTTTTCAGGGCACAGGCCGTGTAAGTCTGCCCAGCACTATCCCCGCCTCCCAACCACCAGCCCGCCTCCCCACCACCGGCTCTGGCCCAGACAGTTCTAGTTTTGCACCGCACTATCCCCGCCTCCCGCCACCTGCGTGTGCCACCCAATCTCGGGCTATGCTCCTTAGGATCCCATTTTCTTCGAAACAGGATCCTTTAGTTTATCCCACGCATGTTTGAATTCTGTTACTGTTTTCATTTCCACCACCTCCCGCGGGAGGGCATTCCAAGCATCCACTACTCTCTCCGTGAAAAAATACTTCCTGACATTTTTCTTGAGTCTGCCCCCCTTCAATCTCATTTCATGTCCTCTCGTTCTACCTCCTTCGCATCTCCGGAAAAGGTTCGTTTGCGGATTAATACTTTTCAAATATTTGAACATCTGTATCATATCACCCCTGTTTCTCCTTTCTTCCAGAGTATACATGTTCAGGTCATCAAGTCTCTCCTCATACGTCTTGTAACGCAAATCCCTTACCATTCTCATAGCTTTTCTTTGCACTGCTTCAATTCTTTTTACATCCTTCGCAAGGTACGGCCTCCAAAACTGAATACAATACTCCAGGTGGGGCCTCACCAACGACTTATACAGGGGCATCAACACCCCCTTTCTTCTGCTGGTCACACCTCTCTCTATACAGCCTAACAACCTTCTAGCCACGGCCACCGCCTTGTCACACTGTTTCATCGCCTTCAGATCCTCAGATACTATCACCCCAAGACCCCTCTCCCCATCCGTTCCTATCAGACTCTCACCGCCTAACACATACGTCTCCCGAGGATTTCTATTCCCTAAGTGCATCACTTTGCATTTCTTCGCGTTGAATTTTAATTGCCAAACCTTAGACCATTCTTCTAGCTTCCTCAGATCCTTTTTCATGTTTTCCACTCCCTCCCGGGTGTCCACTCTATTACAGATCTTAGTATCATCTGCAAATAGGCAAACTTTACCTTCTAACCCTTCGGCAATGTCACTCACAAATATATTGAACAGAATCGGTCCCAGCACCGATCCATGAGGAACACCACTACTCACCTTTCCCTCCTCCGAGCGAATTCCATTCACCACCACCCTCTGGCTTCTGTCCGTCAACCAGTTCCTAATCCAGTTCACCACTTCGGGTCCTATCTTCAGCCCATCCAGTTTATTTAAGAGCCTCCTGTGGGGAACCGTGTCAAAAGCTTTGCTGAAATCTAAGTAGATAACGTCCATAGCTCATCCCTGATTCAATTCTCCTGTCACCCAATCAAAGAATTCAATGAGATTCGTTTGGCACGATTTCCCTTTGGTAAAACCATGTTGTCTTGGATCTTGCAACTTATTGGCTTCCAGGAAATTCACTATCCTTTCCTTCAGCATCACTTCCATTACTTTTCCAATAACCGAAGTGAGGCTTACCGGCCTGTAGTTTCCAGCTTCTTCCCTATCACCACTTTTGTGAAGAGGGACCACCTCCGCCGTTCTCCAATCCCTCGGAACCTCTCCCGTCTGCAAGGATATATTAAACAAATCTTTAAGAGGACTCGCCAGAACCTCTCTGAGCTCCCTCAATATCCTGGGGTGGATCCCATCCGGTCCCATGGCTTTTCAAGTTGGTCGTACACACACTCTTCCGTGAATGGTGCTCTATCCACTTCAATCTCATTTGTACTTTTTGCAGTCCATCGCGGTCCTTCTCCAGGATTTTCTTCTGTGAAAACAGAACAAAAGTATCTATTTAGCAAATTTGCTTTTTCTTCATCGTTATCCACATAGCGGTTCACAGTATCTTTTAGTCTCACAATTCCCTTTTTAGTCATTCTTCTTTCACTAATATACCTGAAGAAATTTTTGTCACCCCTTCTTACATTTCTAGCCATTTGTTCTTCCGCTTGCGCTTTCGCCAGGCGTATCTCTCTTATCCATAAGTCTTATCCATAAGTTTATGAACACCTAAAAAATCTAACAGATAGGTTAGGCAAGACTTTCCTTTGCTAATTCCACGTTGCCTCTGTCACATTAATCCATGTCTATTCATATGGCTGGTAATTTTGCCTGGATCACCCTTGGAGCCTATTTTAACAATCACTGTTATATTGGCCACCCTCCAGTTCTCAAGTAGCACGGCTGATTTTAATGACGGATTACAGATTTGTAGTAATAGCTCTGCATTTTTATTTCTGAGTGGTTTCAGAACTCTGGCATGTATACCATCTGTTCCAGGTGATTTGCTACTCTTTTGTTAGTCAGTTTGCTCCACTATCCAGCTTATAATCGAAAGTGATCGCCGGCTATCTTCCAACACAAATTGGGAGATGGCCGGCGATTTCTTAAAAGCGGCAAAATCGGTATAATCAAAAGTGGCATTTTAGACAGCATCGCCGCTTTCCCGTCGCTTCGCCGGCGGAAGTTCAAGGGGGCGTGTTGGTAGATTAGCGAAGGCGGGACATGGGCGGGTATGGGCGTGGCTATCAGATGGCCGGCTTTCGCCGATAATGAAAAAAAAAAAAGCGGCATTAAGCAGTATTTCACTGGGTTTACTTGGTCCTTTTATTTTCACGACCAAGCCTCAAAAAGGTGCCCCAACTGACCAGATGACCACTGGAGGGAATGGGGGATGACCTCCCCATACTCCCCCAGTGGTCACCAACCCCCTTCCATACTAAAAAAATAAAACTAAAAACCTTTTTTGCCAGCCTGTATGCCAGCCTCAAATGCCGTACCCACCTCCATGACAGCAGAATGTGTTCTATCCTCCGACAGCCTTTCCCTGGTTGCGATGTGGCTCTCGGGTGAGTGTGACACCTTTTCTGTTAGGTGCCCTGCAGTCACATTAGCAATGCATTGTGGTGGGTGTAGGGTACTGGGCTCTACTCCCATGGTGCTTTTCCCCCCTGCTAACTGGGTCACAGTGTGCCCTGTTTTGTTTCCTGTTGTAGTCCATGCGGTAGTGGCCATTTTTGTGCTTATTTCAAGAAAGGACTTTTTCAGAGAGATTAGTCTTCAGGTGTGAACTGGTTATGCCAAAGTTATACAGCAGCAATAAGTCCTAGAGACTGTATGCAGGTCCCTGGAGCAATTTTAGTGGGTGCAGTACATTTGTGGGTAGTGGGTTTGGGGGTTCAGCTCCCAAAGTAAGGGAGCTATGCACGTGGGAGCTTTTCTGAAGTCCACCGCAGTGACCCCTAGGGTGGCTGGTTGGTGTCTTGGCATGTCAGGGGGGCCAGTGCACTAAAAATGCCGGCTCCTCCCACGGCCAAATGCCTTGAATTTGGCCAGGGTTTGAGATGGCCGACATAACTTTCCATTATTGCTGAAAAACAAACCCGGCCATCTCAAACCCGGCGAACTCCAAGGCATTTGGCCGGGCTAAACCGGGCTGGCCATCTTTTTCGATAATACGGTTCCGGCCAGCTGTAGCGCCGCCGCCAAACATAGATCACCGGCGTTCTATTTGGCCAGCGACGTTCAATTATGCCCCTCCACGTTATCCATGTTCACTGTGATTTGCATCAGTTCCACTGAACTATTACAATCACAGAATTTTCCCGCATGGGTATCTCCCCAAATCTTCCACTGTAAAGACCGAAGAAAAGAATTCATTTTGATTTTTTTTTTTATGGCCTTGTCCTTCCCATGATCATTTAGTGATCCGGTCAATCCCTTCATTGGCTTCTTGCTTTTGATGTACTTGAAAAAATTTTGTGTTACTAGCTTTTGTCTCTGTAGTGAACTTCTTTTCAAATTCTCTTTTGATCTGCCTATTAACATTTTACATCTCCCATTGCTCATGTCCTTTCCTCTTTTCTTCACTTGGATCAGCTTACTATTTTTGACAGATAATTTTTTTTGCTTACTGCCTCTTTCACCTCACCATTTGACCATGCTGGCAGTTGTTTGGTCTTCCTCTATTTTTCCTAATGCATGGAACACATTTGGTCTGGGCTTCCAGGATATTCAGTGTCCATGCATTTGAACTTTTTGGCCCTTTACAACCCCTATTGTTTTTAACTAGTTGCATGCTGGATTTGGAAGGGTTGGGGAGATAGCTGTGCCAAAAGGGCACTGCTTATATCCAGCAACGTGAAACTGGAGGTGGGAAAAAAACGGAGTGTGTCATTTTTGGAGAGGAACTGGGGTGGGAGAACCAAAGGCTATGGAGAAGTCCAAGGAAAAGCCTTGGAAAGGAAACTAGATGTATTGTGGACAGCAGCTTTCTGTAGAAAGAGAGCTGCCTCTGATTTCTGATATCAGACTCTGTACAGATGTGAAACAGCTGCATGGCAGCAAACCCAGCTGGCCTCTAGATCCTTGTTGTATGTTAATTATTTCCAAAAAGGATGTCAAATTTCTTTTAATGTAAAGGTCAAGCTATTATGGCTGAAACCAACTGATTTAATAACCTCAAATTTGAATATTTCTTCAGCCTAAATGATTTTCTCAGGGAGAAGCAATCCTTTCACTCAGTCCCCGGGAATACTACAATTTCTTCTGACATGGTAACTCTTCAGTTCTCATCTTAGGTTTAGCCTTCATAACTGGGAACACACCTTGTCTCACAAAACCACAACATGGTGCAGTAGGGGGAGGGAATAGCCATGACTCCCAGTAGCCCAGCATGGTATCCTTCAAATCCCGGATACATTCCTTATTCTGTCATAGTTTTAACAGGGTGTTTGTCTTTCATATGCGGGACACACATGCTAGTGCAGTCTTCATAACCAGGACACATTTCATCTCCTGTCCAGAATGATTTTTTTTTAGGGGGGGGGGTACTGTGCTGCTGAGGACATACTCTATCATTAGAGTTGCAGTGGATTCTGAGGCATGGGATGTGATTTTTTTTTTTTTACCCTTTGCCCTATACCTTAGAGTCGCAATGGATTGTGAAGCACGGAATGTCGTTTTTTTTAATCCTTTGCCCAATACCAAATCTGCAGGCAAAACACCTCCTTCCCCCCACACACTAACAACGCCCTCTCCTCTCCCCCACCTGGCCATACCCAGTGGAGAAGAAAGTAATCCCTCTCCAATCCATATTTTCCATGCAGGAACTAAAGTGGCAATTCTGTCAACCCCCCCCCCCCCCCAAATTGTACAGCAAATTGTGCAGATATGACATCCCCCACATACAGGAAAACAGCACAGGAACACCCCCTCCACCCCGTTTCACATTGTCAGTATTCATATGCCCACTCCACCCCCCCCCCCCTATCCTGCTAAGTCCTCAGTAAACAAACATTGTTAGACTGGCAGGCACAGATCACACAGGCCTGTTCCTCACCAGCTGTGCCGGTCCCCTTGGTATGAGGCACGGCTGGCACGCATGCCAACACCATCATTAAAGTGCTGAAAATGGAAAGGTGATTACACATGTTCTGTTCTGTTGGGGGGCTGCCAGCTGGCTCTGTCCCCAGTCCTCTCCATCCCCCTCCAATTTCCACCAACCACAGCCAGTCACTGATTCCTGTCCCTCTGCTCTCCTCCCTTGGGATGACCCCTGAACCCATCAGGTTTCAAATCTATATCTCCAATCTTGCTCCGCTTGGAAGGCAGTGATGAAATCATTCCCATCATCCCATGCACTCCATCCCCCGGCACCCGGTACCTACCCCCACCTCGGAATATTTCAGCCACAAAACTCCCACTCATTCCCCATTCCACTATTTAAGTCTAAAACCCCTCACATATGCCCTCAATCAAACCATAAAAACAGCAGCCTGAACAGCTTACGAAAAGTGGAATTTTTAGGAATTGCTCCCCGCCTCCAGCACTTGGAGCAGATGTCAATTTTTATTCCCCCAGGTAGGTAAATATTTGTAGTCAAATGTGAGGAGAAGCACCAGGGTGCTGCCAGTTCTCTAGGATCAGAGTATGAGAAAGTGTCACTGAATCGAGTTTATACTGATCTCTAAGATTTCCCATGATGGCTTGTGCAGACTGTTCTGTGACAAAGCTCTGACATCTAGCGGATGCCTGCAGCTATCTGAATGACGGAAAATGGCTGAGGGGAAAGAAAGAGGGGGCAAGCATCCATTATCCCTGTCTGCACAGCTTCTGTATGCTCTGCATTTTACTGCACTCTCCCTCTGGTATTTTCAGCCCATGTACTCTGCATTTTGAGGGAGTCTCTTCAGCTATTTTCAGTCCCTGCGCTCACTGCATTTTGCTGGCGTCTCTGATTGATATTTTCAGCCCCTGCATTCTACATAAGTACATAAGCATCGCCATGCTGGGACAGACCAAGGGTCCATCGAGCCCAGCACCCTGTCACCGACAGCGGCCAAAAGAACAAGCAATTTGTCTCGCCCATCCTAGAAATACTGTATTCCCTCGTCCATTCAATAACATTCTATGGCTTTTTCCTCCAGGAAGCCGTCCAACCCTTTTTTGAAGTCCACTAACCGCCTTAACCACCTTTTCCGGCAGCGAATTCTAGAGTTTAACTATGCATTGAGTGAAGAAAAATTTCCTACGATTCATTTTAAATTTACCACACTGCAGCTTCATTGCATGCCCCCCTTGTCCTAGTATTTTTGGAAAGCGTAAACAGATGCTCCACATCGACCTGTTCCATTCCACTCACTATCTTATAGACCTCTATCATAACCGCCTTTTGTCCAAACTGAAGAGCCCCAGCCTCTTCAGCCTATCCTGATAGGGAAGTCGTCCCATCCCCTGTATCATCTTTGTCGCCCTTCTCTGCACTTTTTCCAATTCCACTATGTCTTTTTTTGAGGTGCGGCGACCAGAATTGAACACAATTCTCAAGGTGCGGTCGCACCGTGGAGCGATACAACGGCAGAATAATATCCTTATTTTTGTTTTCCATCCCTTTCCTAATGATACCCAACATTCTATTTGCTTTCCTAGCCGCAGCAACACATTGAGCAGACGTATCATCAATGACGACACCTAGACCCTTTTCTTGGTCCATGACTCCCAACGCTAAACCTTGCATGACGTAGTTATAGTTTGGGTTCCTCTTTCCCACATGCATCACTTTGCACTTGTTCACATTAAACGTAATCTGCCATTTAGACGCCCAGTCTCCCAGTCTCGTAAGGTCCTCTTGTAGTTTTTCACAATCTTCCCACGATTTGACTACTTTGAATAACTTTGTGTCATCGGCAAATTTGATTACCTCACTAGTTACCCCCATCTCTAGATCATTTATGAATATGTTAAAAAGCAGTGGTCCCAGCACTGATCCCTGAGGGACCCCGCTAACTACCCTTCTCCATTGCGAATATTGACCTTTTAGTCCTACTTTCTGTTTCCTATCTTTCAACCAGTTTTTAATCCACAGTAAGACACTACCTCCGATCCCATGTCCCTCTAATTTCCTCTGTAGGCTTTCATGAGGGACCTTATCAAACGCCTTCTGAAAATCTAGATACACAATATCAACCGGCTCACCTTTGTCCACATGTTTGTTTACCCCTTCAAAGAAATGCAGCAGATTGGTGAGGCAAGACTTCCTTTCACTAAATCCATGTTGACTTTGTCCCATTAGTCCATGCTTTTGAATGTGCTCTGTAATTTTGTTCTTGATTATAGTCTCTATCATTTTGCCCGGCACCGACGTCAGACTCACCGGTCTATAATTTCCCGGGTCTCCTCTGGAACCTTTTAAAAATATCGGCATTACATTGGCCACCCTCCAATCTTCCGGTACCACACTCGATTTTAAGGATAAATTACAAATCAATAACAGTAGTTCCGCCAGCTCATTTTTTAGTTCTATCAGTACCCTAGGGTGAATAGCATCTGGTCCAGGAGATTTGCTACTCTTCAGTTTGCAGAACTGCTCCATTACGTCTTCCAGATTTACAGATATTTCAATGTTTTTCCGACTCTTCAGCTACGAATACCCTGTCCGGCACCGGTATCCCACCCAAATCTTCCTCGGTGAAGACCGAAGCAAAGAACTAATTTAGTTTTTCTGCTATTTCTTTATCTTCCTTGATCGCCCCTTTTACACCCCGGTCATCCAGCGGGCCAACAGATTCTTTTGCCGGTTTCCTGCTTTTAATGTATCTAAAAAAATTTTACTATCAGTTTTTGCCTCTAACGCTATCTTTCTTTCAAAATCCCTCTTTGCCTTTCTTATCAGCACTTTGCATCTGACTTGACATTCCTTATGCCACTTCTTATTTTCCTCATTTGGTTCCTTCTTCCATTTTCTGAAGGATTCCTTTTTAGCTCCAATAGCCTCCTTTACCTCACTTTTTAACCACGCCGGCTGTCATTTGGTTTTCTGTCCTCCTTTTCTGATACGTGGAATATGTTTGGCCTGGGCCTCCAGGACGGTGTTTTTGAACAGCATCCACGCCTGTTGCAGGTTTCTTACCCTCTCAGTTACTCTTCTAAGTTTTTTTTTTCAACCGTTTTTCTCATTTTATCATAGCTTCCTTTTTTAAAGTTAAATGCTAACATATTTGACTTCCTATGTTTATCTTTTTGAAAGCAAATTTCAAAGGCGATCATGTTATGATCACTGTTGTCAAGCGGCCCTCGGACCGCTACCTCCCGTACCAGATCATGCACTCCACAAATGACTAAGTCTAGAATTTTTCCTTCTCTCGTCGGCTCCTGTACCAGCTGCTCCATAAAGCTGTTCTTTATTTCATCAAGGAAGTTTACCTCCCTAGCGTGCCCTGATGTTACATTAACCCAGTCTATATGGGGTAATTTAAAATTCTCCGGATTTTGAAGGCGACTTCTCTGATATTTTCATTTTGCTGGTGTCATGGTTTGGTATGTTCAGCCCCTGCACTCTCTGGATTTTGCTGGCATTGTCTTTTGACATTTTCAGCCCCTACATTTTGTTAGATTCTCCATTTGATATTTTCAGCCCCTGCACTCTATGCATTTTGCTGGCATGTTCTCAGGTACATTCAGCCCTGCACTCTCTGAATTTTGCTGGAATCTTCTTTGGTATTTTCAGCTCCTGCTCTATCTGCATTTTGCTGGTGTTGTCATTTGATATTCTCAGCCCTTGCACTCTCTGCATTTTGCTAGAGTGGTACTTTCAATTCCTGCTCTATCTGCATTTTGCTGGAATCTCCATTTCATATTTTCAGCCCCTGTGCTTTCTGTATTTTGATTGATCCTAATTTGCTGTTGAAAGATATAGGTATCACAGGAACTAGTTTTGCAATGGTTTTCTTTTTTTGAGCAATAGGTCATTTCAAGTTTCTTTTAATTCAGTTAATTCTCAAATCTTTCAGTTGAGTGTGGAATGCCTCAGGGCTCTGTCCTTTCTGCATTGTAATATATTTCTTAGTCCATTGCTTACGTTAATTCAAAGTTTTGGTTTAAGTGTTTTTTGTTTATACAGATTATATTTTGATTATTGCAAGAGTTTGTCCAAAACATTGGATTTGACTAGATTACAAGGTTTAAAAGAGGTATCAGAGTGGTTATGCTGACAGCATTTAGTTTTCAAAGTGCAGAAAACTAATATTTGTTGAATTACAGGACATCAGGAATGCCAACTTATTTTGTTTGGGACACCAATAACTCTGATAGAATATTTTAGATATTTGGGGTGCTTCTTGATTCTAAGTTAACATTTGAGGAGCAAGTTAATAAGATCTCAAGAGAAGGCTTTGCAACTTTGCAAACTTTGCATTCATTGAAGTACTGAAGCAGCACTGAATCTTATCTATGCCATACGTTGTATTGTTGTTTGAATATTTTTACTGCTGTACTTGTCTGTTGCTTATGTTTGACTATTCTTGCTTTACACCACCTTGAGTGAATTCCTTCAAAAAGGCAGTAAATAAATCCTAATAAATAAATATATTATTGCATGCGTTATGATTTAGAAACATAGAAAACATGACAACAGTGGCCCATCCAGTCTGCCCATCCTCAGTAACTACTAACTCCTCCTTTTCCTAAGGGATCCCACGTGCCTGTCCCATGCTTCCTTAAATTCTGACACAGTCCTCGTCTCCATGACCTCCACCGGGATTCCATTCCATGCATCCACCACCCTTTCTGCCATTTCACGGATAGACCGAAGTAATGTCATCTATGCAGGTCTATCCGGGAACAATTTGAAGAGATTGCAAATCCCTCAGAATGCCGCAGTGAGACTACTGGGCAATAAGCATAAAATTGATCTTGTCACTCTTTTATTTAGCATTACCATTAGTTGCCCATTAAATATAGAATTTGGTTAAGGTGCTTACATTGGTTCATAACGCTTTTTATGAATTGCAACCATCTTATTTAAGTACTTTAGCGATACCTTATATACCAGCTAGGGTTCTTAGATCAATTTAGAACAATGGTGCTGCACAGAGCTAGAATGAGATAAGAAAGGATACAGAAATGTGGTAAAGGTGGTTAGCTTAGCGGGTTTTAAAAAAGGTTTGGACGGTTTCCTAAAGGAAAAGGCCATAGACCATTATTAAATTGACTTGGGGAAAATCCACTACTTATTTCTGGGATAAGTAGCATAAAATGTTTTGAACTTTTTTAGGATCTTGCCAGATATTTGTGACCTGGATTGGCCACTGTTGGAAACAGGATGCTGGGCTTGATGGACCTTTGGTCTGTCTCAGTGTAGCAATACTTATGTACTTATGCAAAGAGCCTTTTCCTCTTTGGCTTCATATTTGTGGAATTACTAGTAGTTAGTGCAGTGGACTTTGATCCTGGGGAACTGAGTTTCATTCCCACTGCAGCTCCTTGTGACTCTGGGCAAGTCACTTAACCCTCCATTGCCCCTGGTACAAAATAAGTACCTGAATATATGTAAACCGCTTTGAATGTAGTTGCAAAAACCTCAGAAAGGTGGTATATCAAGTCCCATTTCCCTTCCCTCCTTTTTAGTAAGCCGCACTTTGAATGGGCTGTCGGCATAGTTGCGCGGTTAAACAGGGGGGGGGGGGGGGGCACAAAAGATTTACGAACTGCAGCAAATTTAAAGAAATTTAAGATTTTGATACTCTGGAGAGGCGGAAGCAAGAATTTATTGAGGAAGATGCAATTGAGGAGATATAATTCTTTTGTACTTGAATGTTCTTGACATTTTCTTTTTCCAATTTCATTAATACTTGATATACCGCCTAAAGGAGATTCCATCAAAGCGGTTTACAATACAATGTCAAAAGACAAATGGCAAAAAGTGAAAAGGAACTGCAATGGGAACAGGAAAGCAAGAAGAAAGAAACATAGATTAAGAGCTTAAGCAATAACAGGGAGCAGCAAGTGATAGAAAGCAGGGGAGCAATGCCATTACGTGGCCTCATTCGAGTCGGTGGTCAGTGAAGTATGGCTGGATTCAAAAGCTACGGCAGATGGGCCTTAAGGCGGACCATAGGTTCCAAATGAAGGACTAGGGTACACTGTTCCCGAGAAAAGCACCCATGGCACTAAATATCTGAGAGAGTATGGAGGAGAGACGGACAGAGCCAAGGGGGGGGGGGGGGGGGAACTTGCAATGGTCCTCTTGAGGAGCAGAGCGCTCTAGGGGGGGCAATAAGGGATCAGATATTGAGATAAGTAGGAGAGTTGACCGGAATGGTGGATCTTGTGGACCAGAAGTAATTTGTTATGAGATTCGAGAGGAGATGGATAACCAGTGACATCACGAAGAAGTGGTGTGACATGGTCAAATCATTTGGGCCTAATCAAGAAGCGAATGGCTGCATTCAGGACCAGTTGCAAGCGCTAGGTATCTTTCTTTCAAATGCCTCGTAATAGCGCACACCAATAATCAAGTCCAGAGAGTACTAGTGAATGGATAAGAAAGATGGCTGCTCCGTGCAGTTAACCCCTCTATGGACTTTCTTTTTGTGTGAATCATTTATGTTTTACTTTATTTCACCCTCTTCCCATGTAGGGATCCTCTTATGTATATCTCACCCCTTTTTGGATTTCTTCACCGTTTACAATAATACCACCTCCTGCAGAAGAGCATTCCAGGCATCCATCACCTATCTGTGACAGTAATCCTCCCTCTCTGTAGCCTTACAATTTATAATACTATTCCACCCAAAAAAAAATATGTAGTTCAGGTTTTTCCTATTTTAATAATTGGAGTTCTTTTCCTTTTTATAATATGTATGTTTCTTTTTTTACTTAACTGCTGTGATCTGAGAAAGCCAATCAGTATATAACATTTATAATAAACATTTTGCTGCAGTCTCCTGACATTTTCAGACCTAATGCTCTACACATTTTGCTAGAATCTTCTCTGGTATTTTCAGTCCCTTCTCTCTCTCTCTCTCAATTTGCTGCAGTCCACTCCGATATTTTCAGCTCCTGCACTCTCGGTATTTTGCTGGTCTCTCCTCTGGTATTTTTATTCCCTGCTCTCTCTCCCTCTGCATTTGCTGGACTCTCCATTTGTTATTTTCAGCCTCTGCACTCTCAATTTCCTGGAGTCTTCTCTGATATTTTCAGCTCCTACACTCTCTGTATTTTGCTGGTCTCTCCTCTGGTATTTTCATTCCTTGCTCTCTCTGCATTTGCTGGATTCTCCATTTGTTATTTTCAGCCTTTGCACTCTCTCAATTTCCTGGAGTCTTCTCTGATATTTTCAGCTCCTGCACTCTCTGTATTTTGCTGGTCTCTCCTCTAGTATTTTAATTCCCTGCTCTCTTTCTCTGCATTTTGCTGGATTCTCCATTTTGTTATTTGCAGCCCCTGCACTTGACTAGAATCTCCCTGTGGCATTTTGAGACCCTGACCTTCGCTGTTTTCTTTCTTTTTACTAAAGTCTATCTCTCTCTCTCTCTCTGTAAATTGTGCACAGCTTGAGCTCTGTGCTTTAAGAGTTAGTTAGAAGCCTGAAGAATTGAAAGCTTTTCTAACAAGCCTAGGGATACTGACTAAAGGGTAAAGAGCACAATGCTCAGACCCGCGCGCCAATGCACACACTACTAGTCTACTACACAGCGCATGCGTAAGGGAGGCGTTACCATCACCACCAGAGCGCAGCAGCGGAACCTGAAGTTCGGTTGCGGTAGGGGGGAAGTGACGTCGCCGCTGCCCTTTCTCAACATGGCGGCAACGGGAGAACCCACGTTGAGTGAAGAGAGTATGGAGGAAGAGGAGGAGGAAGCGGAGCCCAGACAGGTCTACCTGCCCGGGACAGAGCCCCTACTAGAAGGGGAGGAGCTGGTCATGGATCAGGAGGCTTACGTGCTGTACCACCAGGCCCAGACGGGTGAGAATCAACATCTCCCACCACCACCGAATTAGTACAGGGAGGGGGAACCTCCCCCTCCCCAGAATAATACCAGTACAGAGAAAGAAGAATCTCTCTGCCTCCCCCCCCCCCCAAAAAAATCCCAGAATAACATTAATGCAGAGAGGGAGGAATCTCCTTGCCTTCCTCGCCTCCTCTGTATTGTCATAGACAGCCAAGGACATCCCAGCCCCCCCCCCCCCTTACACACCACAGCCAGGGGAGGACCTCTCTGCCTCATCTTCTTATACCCCATACACAGACAGGGGGATCCTCCCTCCCAAACATACCAACTACAGGCAGATGAGAGCTTTCACTTCTAAATATTTGTTTTCCTTTTTATCTCCCCCTCCCCCCAATTCCCCAGGCGCCCCATGTTTGAGTTTTGATGTGATCCCAGACAATCTTGGACCAAGTCGTACAGATTTCCCCCTGACGCTCTTCCTGTGTGCAGGGACGCAGGCAGACACTGCGCAGGGAAACAGGTAACAGCCGGAGCTGGGTAGCACCAGACACCTGCATAGACCAGTGAGTGACCTGCAGCAGTCCTTCCCTGACACCGAACCTCATGTCTTTTTCCTCCCATCTTTGGCCCTTACACTATCAACTTGTTCAAAATACAGCCATTAAACTACTTCAAAGCCACTGGATGTTTGATCACGTAACCCCCTCTTAGCAAAGCACTGGCTCCCCATTGCATACAGAGTGGCCTTTAAAATTCTAGTCTTAACGTCACATGATTACATCCTCAGGGTCTCCAGCATTTTTCACTAACCATCTCATACCCCACTATCCAAGAAGACCTCTTCATTCTTCACAGAAAAAAAAGGATTATCCCATCCTTCTACCACATTCATCTTGACACTGTCTGAAACTCTTGTTTCAGCACCTCATTCTCTCTAAAAGCCCCTCCTTTAGCTACATTTATAGAGCTCCTTTACCAAAGTCAGAGGCCCATTTAAAAAGCCGCGCACAAAAGTGGCCATCAGTTTGTAGCACATGGGTTTTCCGTATGCTGCAGCCACTTTTACTACAGCGGTCTACTTTCCTATAATGGCCACGTGCTAGTTTTCTAATTAACGAGTGGCCATTACCACTGGTCACTGTGTACCCACGCTACCCGATTAGCGCAGGGCACGCCTACTCTCCACCCATAGACACACAGTCTCCTGATCGGCACACTTCCATGGGACACATCAACGCTTTTTGGCGTATGGTAGTCCCTACCATGGCTTCGTAAAAGGGTCCCTTAAAGCTGGTTTCCTCTTCCTCCCAGAATGGCTTGCATTTCCCAACTGACCGAGAGGTGTCTTACTTCCCCCTTGTTCTAGCCTTTCCCTATCATTGCTTTTTGGAATAAGCTGTTGTATTTTTCCTCCCGCTATTCTCCCATTGTGTTTTGTTTTTAGGGCTGCATTTCTGCAGTAGGCCATGAAAACTGTAAGGCTGTTTTAGATTCTTTCATTTGTAATGTGTCAATTTGTATTTCTTACCTTTTAATTACTTTATATTCTTGCTGCTTTTTGATTAAAATTTGAATCGAAATGAAGCCCTGTTTTGTTTACTTTGTGTTTGCTGTTGCCCACCTGAATCCCTTAACATTTTATCATGATGATATTATAGAACCGGGATATCAAATAAGCTGATTTTTGAACTCTGACCTCAGGCTGCTGGTGATGAAGATGCACAACCTGTATGGCATAAGGCGGAAGGCGTCGGGGAACGAGTCAAACTCGGATTCCAGTGACAGTGAAGAGGAGGAGGAGGAAGAGAAGAAGCCACAGCTGGAGCTGGCGATGGTGCCCCACTACGGTGGCATCAACCGCCTGCGTGTAAGGCATCTGGGTGGAATACAAATTTATTCAGGGCCTGGGTAGTAAACACGCAATAGGTTAAAAGAAATCAGGTGTCTAGGGCTGGTAATAGTATTACTCTCTTAACTCCTTGCTGACTTTACAGATTTTAAATTGCTCCTTGAAATAGGAAAGTTATTTACTGATTGCTTGAATAATGCAGAGAGAATATGGACCAGGAAGCTGAGTATGTGTTCCTATCCAGAGAGGTGATCTCACTGGACCACTAATAGCATACAGTTTGGTCACAGGAGGAAAAGGTGGACTAGTCTTTCTTGTCCTGCTTTCTCTGTACTGTATTTGCGTTCAAAGTGAATTGAGTGATTGGTAACCCTGTAAAGTGACATAACCTGAAGCCATCAGTTCCTATTGACTTTCAGAACCTGGGTAAGTCAGGGGACCAGGATTTTAACCATTACAAATAATACATCCTGAGCTTCCTTTGCCATTGCCACTCTGCAGTGACTAAATAAAATGAAAATCTGTTCTTAACTAATAGACGAATGTGAGCCAGCAGTTACAGAAGCATCTGAAATACTACTACTTATCATTTCTAAAGCACTACTAGACGTACGCAGCGCCACCTTGCTGCTGTCATCCCCCTCATCATCACTTTTATTTGAAGCATCTTTTTCTCTCTTTTTATCTTCCTGGGGTAGGTGACTTCCCTGGGTGACTCCCAGGTGGCAGCTGTCTGGTCGGAGAAGGGGCAGGTAGAGATTTATGACCTGAAGAAGCAGCTCTCGGCTGTGACTGACTCCCAGGCCATGGCCACCTTCCTGAAGGAGGAGCAAGCGAACATCAGGCCTTTCTTCTCTTTTTCTGGACACATGACTGAAGGTTTCGCTCTGGACTGGTCACCCAAGGTGGCAGGTGAGCGCTGGGAGGGGAGAAAGAGTGAGGGGTGCAGGACCCACATAAGGTTTGGTTGTGGGTCATTAACTCTCAGCGCTGTGTCGCTCTTCAGGACGCCTGCTCACGGGAGACTGCAACAAGAATATCCACCTTTGGACCCCTGTGGAAGGTGGAACGTGGCATGTGGATCAGCGTCCCTTCTCTGCTCATACGAAGTCTGTAGAGGATCTGCAGTGGTCACCCACCGAGGTCACGGTAAGCATTCAGCCCCTCCTTGGGACACTGTGTGTGTGTGTGGAAAGCTGGCACTTCTGCTACCCGTGTTCACCCTCTCTCCCGCCGCAGGTCTTCGCCTCATGCTCCGTGGATGCCTCCATCCGAATCTGGGATGTGCGGGCTGCACCCGGTAAGGCGTGCATGCTGACAGCCTCCCAGGCTCACGTCAGCGATGTGAACGTGATCTCCTGGAACAGCCATGAACCGTTCATTGCCAGTGGCGGGGATGATGGCGTGCTGAAGATTTGGGACCTACGCCAGTTCCAGGTGAGCAGAACAGCCATTCTGGGTCAGGGTCTGGTATCTGTGCCCGGCTGGAGGCAGTATGTGTAACTCACAGAAACATGCTTTCCTGATCACGCCCTCTCCATTTAAAACATTCAGGGTAAGGCAGTGGTTCCCAAACCTGGTACTGGAGGCACCCCATCCAGTCAGGTTTTCAGGATACCCGCAATGAATATTCATGAGAGAGATATGCATGCACTGCCTCCACTGCATGCAAATCTCTTTCATGACTATTCATTGTGGATATCTTGAAAACCTGACTGGCCTGGGGTGTCTCCAGGACCACATTTGGGAACCACTGGTGTAAGGGATTTAACCTTGCAGCTTTTTTGGCAGCACCATAGCACTGAGTCTTGCCTCTTGTTTTATCGGGGGGGGGGGGGGGGGGGGGGGGGAGACAGACTCCATCTTAATAATGGGAAAAATGTTATTCTTGTCTCTGTTGACCTAACCGTGGCGTTTGATTTTGTAAATCATAAACTATTTATATCCAGACCGTCTACCCTCGGGGTAGGTGACACTGTATTTTATTGATTTATAAAACTTATTTCCCACTCCATCCAATGATCTAGGTGGGTTACACTTTCAATCCACAGTTAAAATACAAATTAAAGAATAGTAAATCACCTGGACTGGATGGCATACATCCAAGGGTATTCAAAGAACTCAAGCATGAAATTGCTGATCATCTGTTAGTAATATGTAACCTGTCGTTAAAATTGTCTGTAGTACCTGAAGATTGGAGGGTGGCCAATGTGACACCAATTTTTAAAAAGGGTTCCTGGGGTGATCAGGGAAATTATAGACTGGTAAGCCTGACTTCAGTGCCGGGCAAAATAGTGGAAACTATTATAAAGAGTAAAATTACGGAACACATAAACAAACATGGTTTAATGGGACAGAGTCAGCATGGGTTCAGCCAAGGGAAGTCTTGCCTCACCGATTTGCTTAATTTCTTTGAAGGTGCAAATAAACATGTGGATAAAGGTGAGCTGGTTGATGTAGTGTATGTAGATTTTCAGAAAGATTGACAAAGTTCCTCATGAGAGACTCCTGAGAAAATTAGAGTCATGGGATAGGAGGCAAGGTTCTGGTGTGGATTAGGAATTGGTTATTAGACAGAAAACAGAGGGTAGGGTTAAATGGTCATTTCTCTCAATGGAGGAGGGTGAATAGTGGAGTGCTGTAAGGATCTGTATTGGGACTAGTGCAATTTAACATATTTATAAAAAATATGGAAATTGGAATGACGAGTGAGATTATTAAATTTGCAGATGACGCAAAACTATTCAAGGTCATTAAAACACGTGCAGACTGTGAAATATTGCAGGATGACCTTAGAAGACTGGGCATCCAAATGGCAGATGAAATTTAATGTGGACAAATGCAAAGTGATGCGCATTGGAAACAATAATCCAAATCATAGTTACTGATGTTAGGGTCCACCTTGAGGGGTCAGCAATCAAGCAATAGGCGAGTCTTCTTGTTGAAGAGAGACTAACTCGTGAATTGTTATCTCAAGAAATGTTTTGTCTCCCGATAGCAAAAGCATTGTATACAGTGGGGGAAATAAGTATTTGATCCCTTGCTGATTTTGTAAGTTTGCCCACTGACAAAGACATGAGCAGCCCATAATTGAAGGGTAGGTTATTGGTAACAGTGAGAGATAGCACATCACAAATTAAATCCGGAAAATCACATTGTGGAAAGTATATGAATTTATTTGCATTCTGCAGAGGGAAATAAGTATTTAATCCCTCTGGCAAACAAGACCTAATACTTGGTGGCAAAACCCTTGTTGGCAAGCACAGCGGTCAGAAGTCTTCTGTAGTTGATGATGAGGTTTGCACACATGTCAGGAGGAATTTTGGTCCACTCCTCTTTGCAGATCATCTCTAAATCATTAAGAGTTCTGGGCTGTCGCTTGGCAACTCGCAGCTTCAGCTCCCTCCATAAGTTTTCAATGGGATTAAGGTCTGGTGACTGGCTAGGCCACTCCATGACCCTAATGTGCTTCTTCCTGAGCCACTCCTTTGTTGCCTTGGCTGTATGTTTTGGGTCATTGTCGTGCTGGAAGACCCAGCCACGACCCATTTTTAAGGCCCTGGCGGAGGGAAGGAGGTTGTCACTCAGAATTGTACGGTACATGGCCCCATCCATTCTCCCATTGATGCGGTGAAGTAGTCCTGTGCCCTTAGCAGAGAAACACCCCCAAAACATAACATTTCCACCTCCATGCTTGACAGTGGGGACGGTGTTCTTTGGGTCATAGGCAGCATTTCTCTTCCTCCAAACACGGCGAGTTGAGTTCATGCCAAAGAGCTCAATTTTTGTCTCATCTGACCACAGCACCTTCTCCCAATCACTCTCGGCATCATCCAGGTGTTCACTGGCAAACTTCAGACGGGCCGTCACATGTGCCTTCCGGAGCAGGGGGACCTTGTGGGCACTGCAGGATTGCAATCCGTTATGTCGTAATGTGTTACCAATGGTTTTCGTGGTGACAGTGGTCCCAGCTGCCTTGAGATCATTGACAAGTTCCCCCCTTGTAGTTGTAGGCTGATTTCTAACCTTCCTCATGATCAAGGATACCCCACGAGGTGAGATTTTGCGTGGAGCCCCAGATCTTTGTCGATTGACAGTCATTTTGTACTTCTTCCATTTTCTTACTATGGCACCAACAGTTGTCTCCTTCTCGCCCAGCGTCTTACTGATGGTTTTGTAGCCCATTCCAGCCTTGTGCAGGTGTATGATCTTGTCCCTGACATCCTTAGACAGCTCCTTGCTCTTGGCCATTTTGTAGAGGTTAGAGTCTGACTGATTCACTGAGTCTGTGGACAGGTGTCTTTCATACAGGTGACCATTGCCGACAGCTGTCTGTCATGCAGGTAACGAGTTGATTTGGAGCATCTACCTGGTCTGTAGGGGCCAGATCTCTTACTGGTTGGTGGGGGATCAAATACTTATTTCCCTCTGCAGAATGCAAATAAATTCATATACTTTCCACAATGTGATTTTCCGGATTTAATTTGTGATGTGCTATCTCTCACTGTTACCAATAACCTACCCTTCAATTATGGGCTGCTCATGTCTTTGTCAGTGGGCAAACTTACAAAATCAGCAAGGGATCAAATACTTATTTCCCCCACTGTATGTGCTTGATGTGAAATGTAATATGCTTCTTAAAAATCACCACTAACGTTATCCCCTTTAATGTTTTACTTGAGAAACAGCCTTTCAGAAGTTAGGTTCAGTCCATTGCTGTATCTCATTTCTTGCAAAAAATTCCATATATCACAGTCAGGCAGCGAGGTGGAGATTTTTCTTACAATAAGTTTGTAGAAAGTCTTCCGAGGCTGAGCAGCTTTTGTTTTGTGTGTTCTTTTTAAGCTACTACAAAGGCTACAGCAGTGCACAATGTCTCCTATTCAGGTGCACACATTAAAGGGAAGCTTTGGCTCCGGAGGCAGCTATCAGGTCTGCTCCTGAACACCAGCGATGACAAAAGATGTATTGTCTGCAGACGCCCTGCTGACACCACAACTTTGACTTTTAGGATATTGTGGGTTCGGCGGGAGAGTGAACACAGTCCAACATCCAATCATAAGGATAAAAATAGGACTCTTTTTTTTTTTTTTCCTTTTTTCAGCAAGATGCTTTGATGGTCTCAGAGCAGACTTTTCAAACCTCTGCAGACTGAATTAACCCCCGCCAGTTCCTCAGAAAGGAGAGGGGAATGAAGAGAAATATGCCCCTAGGCTCACCTCCCTTTCCAGTCAGGCAGTGTTTTAAAACAAATAGGAGGAAATACTTTTTTTCACTCAGGGAATAGTTAAGCTCTGGAATTCTTTGCTGGAGGTTGTGGTAACAGCAGTTAGCGTATCTGGTTTAAAAAAAAAAAAAAGGTTTGGACAAGTTCCTGGAGGAAAAGTCCACAGTCTGCTATTGAGACAGCTATGGGGGAAGCCACTGCTTGCCCTAGGACTGGTAACATGGAATGTTGCTACTAATTGGGTTTCTGCCAGGTACTTGTGACCTGGATTGGCCACTGTTAGAAACAGGATACTACTACTACTATTTATCATTTCTATAGTGCTACAAGGCATACGCAGCGCTGTACACGATACACAAAAAGACAGTCCCTGCTCAAAGAGCTTACAATCTAGATAAGACAGGTAAACAGAACAATTAAGGGTAGGGGAATAAATGGACCGTTGGTCTGACCCACTACGGCTATTCTTATGATACTTGCTAGGGCCATCTACCAGTGTTGAGTCGCTGCTTCCTGTCTGTAAATGTGGGCTGTGCCAGGATTGTGGAATTATCTTCCTGAGGAGATAAAGCCCTGTAGCATAGCAGTGGTTTTGCTGCAGATTAAAAGCTTGCCTTTTCCTAGATTGGAAGGAGAACTGGAGTGGGGTTGGGCATTGGGAATATTCAATACATTATAACCAAATACCCTGCATGTATTGTTACGGCTGTTTGATGGAGTGTGTTATACCTCAGTCTGTATACTTTAGGGGTGAAAGGACAAGCTATGTATCACTAAATTCTTTATCTCATTTTCTCCAGAAGGGTGTAAGTGTAGCCACCTTCAAACAGCACACGGCTCCCATCACCTCGGTGGAGTGGCACCCCGCGGAAGGCAGTGTTCTGGCTGCGGCCGGTGCCGACGATCAGATCACCCAGTGGGACCTGGCAGTGGAGCGGGACCAGGAGGCGGGGGCTGGAGGAGAGGATCCAGCACTGGCCACCATCCCCCCACAGCTGCTGTTTGTCCATCAAGGTGAGAAGGATATCAAGGAGCTGCACTGGCATCCCCAGTGTCCCGGCGTGCTCATCAGCACGGCCCTCTCTGGCTTCAATGTCTTCCGTACCATCAGCGTCTGAGGCTGGGAGGAGACGGCTGTCTATCTGCCTCCTGGGGTCTGTACAAGAGCAGAAAACTTTAAATGCCTTGGTTTGGGAGACTGAATTTGTGCTTTATTGTATACGGCCCTGGTTTGGAAGGCTCTTCCTGAAACCCTTATCCCCTCTACAGAACGTGTGCAATCTAAAATGAACACTTGTGGGCCAACCTGCACCATAGGGGCATAGGTGTCTGTACCCTTTCCCTTTAGCTTGAGCCACCACTCACGTCTCCATCTCCCCTTGCAGCTTTGCTAAGTGAACCTGGTTGCGTAGAGAACTGAATTCATCAAAGCTTTTGACACTAGCTGTTCTCTCCATACGACCTTGGGGGTGGCAGAAGCTAGAGGAATGAACTGCGGGTTTTTGTCTAAACCATTAATCGTTCCAGGTCAGATAGCTTTTTGCTCAAGTTTTCTTTGCTGATGATTTGGGCCTACCTCCTAGCTGCATCTGAACAGAGCTGAGCTTCACTGCAGGAAAACAGAGAAGGGGAAAGGCCCCAAGGAATCACTAGGATTTCTTTCATGCTTTTACCACAGCTGCGCAGAGGAAACCATTGGGGCCCTTAGGATAGGTGAAGGGGATCTGGGACCTCAGATCACCTAGAGCAGGGATAGGCAATCTCTGTGCTCGAGGGCCACAACCCACTTGGGTTTTCAAGATTCCCCCCAATGAATAGGCATGAGCTTTACTTACATACAATGCTGCAAATCAATCTCATGCCTTTTCATTTGGCACAGAGGTTGCCCACCCCTAATGTACAGGGGGAGGGAGGCATCAGCAATTCAAAGAGCTATGGAACATTTCTTGGTGCAAAAGCCCAGATGTTATCAAAATAACTATTTTTATTACATATACTATTTAATAAAAATCATTTTTTTTTTTTTTATGCGCATTGCTGTTTACTGTCTTTGTCTCTGGTGGGGAAATGTTCTTGGGCAGATGTTGAGGTAGGGTGGGGGGGATAGATTCTAGCCCCTATGTCCTTCTTGAAAGCCCCTCTGTTCACTGAAGGCCGGCCCACTGGAGAGACGTGTAGGTGACGGTGCCATCCCGCTCCGCTGAGCACAGCAGAACTGTCTTCTTCACGTTGCTGCCTAGCCGCCCTGCTGCTACAATGTCACAGAGCTGGAGAGGCTCATCTGGAACAGTGCACAGGGCAATGTAATGGGCGTGGAAGCACATGGGGTCACCTAAGCATGGGGGAAGAGCAAGACAGAGCAGAAGTGAAGAGACGGGACTAAAGCGTAAAGAATAAATGTGTTCTGAAGGTGGATTCTGGACTTACTTGTTAATGTCCTTGAATCATGCCAGACCAATCCAGCTACCCTTAGCTCTAAGTTTTTCTCTAGTGCCATCGGGTGAGAGGGGGACATAACCCACTCATCTGGGTATTGGTCTGGCATGGACGTTAAGGAAAGATATGCTGCCACACCTTAAAAAAAAAAAAAGTGTCTCTCAAGGAGGTTTGATGAACAGGAGAGGGTGCGCTGTCATAAAGCTGAAACCGGTCCACCCAAGGTTTTCATTCTCCACAATGCTGTTGCCGCCATCTTGGTACACTCAAAACAATGTAATTAATAGGGTGACAACCTATGCCTACTGGCTTCAGGCCAAATAATGGGCCAAGCACGCTCCTGTTCATCAAACCGTATTGGTCTCTCTAAGCCCCTGTCCGGCACTGACTCGCCTTCACCCTCAGCACCAGTGCGTCCAAGATTCACAAGTGGGAATTATCATCTCCCTCCCCTTCTCCGTTCCACTATTGGGAAGATGCCTAATTGCCACTGAATGGGAGGGGGGGGAGGGGGAGGAAATCACTTATGTCCCCAGCTCCTACACCTGAGAAAGCATTGGTGGTGACTAGCAAGTGTCTGTCACAAATATTACAGAAACAGAAGGGACAAACATACGAAATTTGCAACTGCCTTGGGTACAGAGAAAGGGTTTGGGAATGTTGCTTCTGCCATATGTCAGGGGTTAGATGACAGGGTTTTAAAACACAGCATGCACTATGATGTGAACAAGCCTGGTCCCCAGGTCTAATCATGCTCCCTTAAATCTCTCCTATGAAACCCCAGGAAACATGCAACTCCCAATCTCCCCCCACATGCAGCTCCCTGTACATTGGAGAAAGATGCTCATATGTCAGAGTATCCCAGTGCCACAGCACATACCAGGATATACCAGGAAGTCTCCTCCAAACTTGCTGCCACTGGTCAGGAAATAGCCCCTTTCCCATAGGTCCTTGAACACCTGGTACCGGATCTCATGGGCCTGCTGCCCTGCATGCGGCCAATCTGGAGATGGGTGCTGCCAATCCACTACCTCAGTGGAGCCAGGAGCTAGCCGGGCTGTGGGCAGCTGCACCATCATGGCCTCCCTTGGGAAACGGAAACTCTTCTCCAGCTCCTCCTGGTGTGCAGGCTCAGTTGGCTCCCCTAGAAAAGCAAGTAGGGTGTCATGTTCAGCTCTTTTGTTGAGTTTTAATAACAGCTTGACATAATTAGAAGCGAAACAACTGGGACATCGAACAAACTGTCTCCCCAAACCTGCCTGCCTGACATGGTTCCATGAGGAATACTGAGAACTTTTAAACTCGGTGCAGGCATGAATTAACCCTCCCTTATCACAGCCCTTTGTATATAAAAAGTAAAAGCTCCCTATACCTCTCCGCACCCTGGCTCCATATCACCAAAGCACAATAACTTCTGGAACACAAGGACAGGTGGCTATGATGCAGACCTCCGAAGTTACAAAGAACTCGGAAACAGCTCCTCAGTGGTGGGGGAGTGAGGAGGTAAAGCCTGGGAAGGGGCACAGAGGATCCTCAGTGGTGGGGGAGTGAGGGGGTAAAGCCTGGGAGGGGCACAGAGGATTCTCAGTGGTGGGGAAGTGAGGGGGTAAAGAATGAGAGGGGCACAGAGGATCCTCAGTGGTGGAAGGATAAATGGGTGAAGCTGGAGCTCAGACAGTGTTTGCAACAAAAAGAGAGAAAGGGGAAAGCTTTTATTTATTTTCATGGCTTGTATTTGTCTTTTTTTTTTGTACCCCGCGCTTTCCCACTCATGGCAGGCTCAATGCGGCTTACATGGGGCAATAGAGGGTTAAGTGCCTTGCCCAGAGTCACAAGGAGCTGCCTGTGCCTGAAGTGGGAATTGAACTCAGTTCCCCAGGACCAAAGTCCACCACCCCAACCACTAGGCCACTCCTAGGGTTTGGCCCTCTTGGTACCTGTTTGATTGCCACGTTCGTGTCTACGTTTAGCTCGTCCCTGCGCGATGTGCTCGGACAGGCCCTCCAGCAAGCTACGCTTCTCCTGCAAAGCAAGCTGACGCTGCTCTTCGTAGCTTTCATCCAGCGCCTGCCTGTACACTGCCACTTCTGACAGTGGGGCCTCCTCCAAACCCTGTCTACTGCTGCTTTCTGAAGCACAACCTTCATCCTAGGAGAAGAATCAGACAATAGTTCAGCCTTCCAGCGCAAAAGATAAACTTCTCAGGGCCCATGTCTGGAAGATAGCTAACTGGGGAAAGGCAAGTATATGTATCTAATCTGATAGCAAAAAACCCTGCAGACCAGATGTGCTTCCAGGAGGGGGTGCAACTGCAAAGGTCTAAAATACAAACTAACGCATGCATCAACCTTTTCCTACTTGAGCACACAATTCTGGAACGCGCTGCCGTGCAACTTAAAAATGATCTATGAACTAACTAACTTCCGCAAACTATTGAAGACCCATCTCTTTAACAAGGCATACCACAAAGATCAACAAATGTGAACTCCTACACATATATCCAGAACTGCCTTACGATATTTGCTTGTTATATTATTATCATGCTTTATCATTATCAAGTTTACCCAAGATCTTTTTGCAATACTAAATGTCTATTTTCTTATATATTTCCACTATTCATGATGTATTGTAAGCCACATTGAGCCTGCAAAGAGGTGGGAAAATGTGGGATACAAATGCAATAAATAAATAAGTAGAGGAATAAGGAGCAGGAGATGAATCTTTGCTGTGTATTCCTGCCTGGTGTTGAAAGGAGACAAGGAAGAGCAGTCTTGAAGAGTGTTTTCCCGTCAGACTTACTGATGTCCTGCCTAGTCTAGAAATCTTTCCTGCCTTTCTTAACAGGACAAAAGTTATCTATCCCAATATTAGTACATGCAGTCCAGATGATCCTTGAATAAGCATGAAAAAGAGCTGCAGGCAGAGAAAACCTCATGTTGCAGCAGTTCTGTTTGTTCTTGACTAAATCCAACACTGAGCAAAATATTTCACTGTATACAGGAAAGTGTAACTGAATTTACCATCCCCAACTGTTTTGAAAAGTTGGCTCCATATGAAGACAATACATGAGTATTTACTATAGCCAAAATGATAATCTGGAGCAGGATCTGGGAAAACCCAATGCAAGTGACAATGCATTTCTCTGCATGATATCTAACCTGTCCTCCAGAAGCCCTTTCATGTTGCATGGCCCTCAGCAGCACAGCCACTCCGATCTCTGCCAGCAGTCGGGCCTCCTCAGGAAGCAGCTGTAGAGGTAGACCCAGCCTTGCATTCTGCCTTGGCTTGCGGGGTAAGGACCCTACCAGGCTGCCCACCAGCCTATGGCACTGCCGGATCTTGCGGACATCGTCCGTATTCCAAACCAGGCCAGTGCCTTCCAGTAAGTGAATGGGGATTAAGGTCCTGTCCATGCCAATCTGTATTAAAACACAAACAATGGGAATCAGAAGCCTATTTCAAAGGTATGCACTGATTCTTCCAGTGGGTTGCAAGTAAGTTGTGCATAATTGGATTCTGGACATTCAGATTTCATCAATGTTTTGTTATACTTTATTAAGAAACTTCAATAAAATTTACTGAAAAAAAGGAGTAATCATGAAGAAGGTACATTAGATGGATTTACATTGCAGGTACTAAGCGTGCTAACCTCACTCATGCATATTCGAGATGTCCTGAAAACCTCACCCATTTGCAGCTCTAGAGAAATGGAAATGAATAGCAGTGTTTTGCAAACTCTACTCGCAATACCCCCAGCCAACATGGTTTCAGAAAATCCAAAATTAATATACTAAACTATGCCATGCATAATCAAACTGGGTAGGGAATATTTGGGCTTAACACCTGGCTCCAGATCCACCCGACAACGCTGATCCAGTCCTGGGCTTAACCATTACATGCTGGGACTTGTGGTTTTGCTTTTATTTTTTAAAGGAATCCAGTTTGGAATTCTCATTCTCAACTACAAGTCTCTGCAAGGTACGGGGTAAAGCCTGGACTGAATCAACCACATTCTTTCTGACTGTTCTCAAACCTTCAAATTTTGGAACAACATTTGGCGTGTGATTTCTGGTATTTTACATTTGTCTGAAGCACTTGAATGCTGTATTTTGAATTATTGTTTGCTTAATAGACTACTGTACGCCACATTGAGCCTGCCTGTGGGTGGGAATATTGTGGGATATAAATGCCATAAATAAATATTTGGTTCGCATATTATTGAAAGTGCTCTAGACAAATATTCCTCCAAACTAAATATGTTAATTGCTGTAGGCTTAAAAATGGTTTTAACAAATTGGAAAGATAACTCCTTTCTTAATTCTCACTTTGGTGGCATTCTGTCTTACAGATCCACAAATTTGAGCTATCTTTTAGCCCTCAAAGCCTGAAATTCCTTATATGTTTGTGGCTGCCTTTAACAACCTATCTTTCTTTAAACAAGAGTTCTTCACAGTACTCAAGTGTAAATTGCAGATTTTGCTTTGAATGCATTCACAAATTGCTTCCCCCTACCCTCTTCCTTTTCCTCTCTCTGTTACCTGTCCACTGATATTCTTTGGTGTGATTACCTGATTATTTCTTGTAATTAATAAATCACTCCTCAAATCACTCAGGTGCATCAAAAACGCCTCTCACAACACCTTTCTAGCACCTTGCATCTAATTCATCTACTTTCAGCTTATGTATTTAATATCATGTAATGACCTTGCATCTAATTCACTTACTTTCAGCTTACGTATTTAAGATCATGTAATGACTGCATCATAACAACATTCTGTAAGCCACATTGAGCCTGCAAAAAGGTGGGATAATGTGGGGTACAAATGCAATAAATAAATACATAATTTGTATTTCCTAACCCTGTTATTAAAATTTAATAAAAAATGTCTAAAAATGAAATGGACTGGATCACCCTGACGGGCATTCCTAGGGAGTACTCCAGGAAGGGCTTATGTCCATCATCCAAGCTCAGAGTCAGCAAGTAAAAAGCGTGCATTCACCTAGTCTCGCCAGTGCATGCTGGAAGTTGTAGTCCAGCTCTGAGTCTGGCTAGGATCTATCAGTCTCAAACTGCTTGGAGGTACAGGTAATTGGACTTAGAGCCCTGTGCTCCTGCCACTAGCGTCTCTTACCGGAGAATTTCAGCCCAGTCGACGGCGCTTTAACGGAAAGAAGGAACAGCAAAAGAACGCCTCCTTCTTCCGTCGAACAAAGATTACGTAGAGAACAAGAGCTCGCGGGCGGCAATGACATCACAGGGTCCTCGCCTGTCAACCCGAAATCCGCGTTCTTTTAACCAATGGGAAGAGGTCCAGGAAGGGAGCGCGCGCCGACTGCTATAACCAATCACAAAGCACCGAACGTCGGCTCGTCCAATCCTTTCGTCTCGAACCGATGACTGAAGGGAAAGGCAAAGGCGACGAACAAAAGGGGGAAAAAAAGCCCTCCCTCCCGTGCCCTTTGCGACCAATTGCGAGAGGCCCACGAATAGAGCAGCGCGGGCCTGCTGAGAGCGGGGTCGCGCGCGATCTTAGCTCTCTCTCTGGGATGGTGGGAAGGGAAGGGTGGGGGAGGTTGCAATGGCCGCTGAGTTTTCTTAGTATTGAGTAGAGGAGTGTGGTAGCCGTGTTAGTCCACTCTTAAGGTTATCAATAGAAATCAAACAAAATACAACATGGAAAAGAAAATAAGATGATACCTTTTTTATTGGACATAACTTAATACATTTCTTGATTAGCTTTCGAAGGTTGCCCTTCTTCCTCAGATTGGAAATAAGCAAATGTGCTAGCTGACAATGTATATAAGTGAAAACATTCAAGCATTACTATGACAGTCTGACAGGGTGGGAGGATGGGGGTGGGTAGGAGGTTTGCATGGGGACATCAAAGCATATTGATATTCTAACAGGATGGGTGTGGATAGGTGAGGGGTGGGGTGATCAACAGAGACATACAGCTTTATGGTTTATAATGGGCTAGGAACCCCAGGTCCTTGTTAAGTCCTTTCTGTTGGGTGTTAAAATATTCAATCATTCTGACTTCAAAAGTCTTACGTTCTTGTATGGTTTTAAAGTAACCTTTCAGGATTCTCACTGTGAAGTCACTGGTACAGTGTCCTGGTCCTGTAAAATGCTGACCAACAGGTGTGGGAACCCTACTGGCACCAGTATTGTTCATGTGATGTCTATGTAAATTGAATCTTGTCTTAAGCATCTGGCCTGTTTCTCCAATATAGCATCCTTCGTTACATTTTTTTACACTGAATGATATATACCACATTGGAAGATGAGCAAGTGAAAGATCCCTTTATGTTGAATATCTTTCCTTTGTGGATGACTTTGGGGTCCTGTGAAATATTTTGGCATAGTTTGCAACTGGATAAATTACAGGGAAGTGTGCCCTTCTGTTCCTTTTCAGTCTGTGATGGAAGTTTACTTCTGATTAGCTTGTGTTTTAAGTTGGGTGGCTGTCGGAAGGCCAGTACTGGTGGGGATGGGAATATCTCTTTCAGTAATTCATCCTCCTGGCGTATAGGTTGTAGATCTCTTATGCTTTTCCTCAGTTTTTCCAGCTCTGGATTGTATGTCACTACAAGGGGGATTCTGTCTGTGGATTTTTTCTCCTTGTACTGTAGCAGATTCTCCCTGGGTGTTTTGAGGGAGGAGGCAATATTCTTGGAGATTATTTTGGGGTTGTAGCCTTTCTGTTTGAAGGATGCAGTCAGGCTTTTAAGGTGTCTGTCTCTGTCCCCTGGGTCAGAGCAGATACGGTGGTATCTTGTGGCTTGGCTGTAAATGATGGATCTTTTTGTATGTGAAGGATGGAAGCTGGAGTTGTGGAGGTAGCTGCATCTGTCTGTGGGTTTCTTGTATATAGATGTTTGTATACAGCCATCACTGATTGAGACCGTGGTGTCCAAAAATTTGACTTTTTCTGGGGAGTAGTCAATTTTGAATCTGATTGTAGGATGGTATGTATTGAAGGCAGAATAAAATTGTTTCAGAGTTTCTTCACCCTCCGTCCAAATCATAAAAATGTCATTGATGTACCGGTAGTATTTTAGAGGTTTGGTCTGGTGTGTATTCAGAAATGTCTCTTCCAGCTCAGCCATAAAAAGGTTGGCATATTGGGGTGCTGTCCTGGTGCCCATCGCAGTGCCCATTATTTGTAGATAGATATCATTGTTAAAGCGGAAGTAGTTGTGAGTTAAAATGAATTTGATTAATTTTGTAATAGTTTCTGGTGAGTATTGATGGTTCAGTGTGGTTTTTTTTAGGAGTCTTCCACATGCAGCTATGCCATCCGCATGTGGAATGTTGCTGTATAGTGATTCTACATCCATCGTGACCAGAAGGGTGTTAGGTGGTAGTTGCTTGATATTTTTCAATTTATTCAGAAAGTCTGTGGTGTCTTGTATGAAGCTGCTAGTTTTGTGTACGAGAGGTTTCAGAATTCCCTCTATGAATCCAGATATTTCTTCCATGAGTGTGCCAATACCTGATATGATTGGTCTGCCAGGGTTTCCCGGTTTGTGGATCTTGGGTAGCATGTAGAATGTGCCCACAGCAGGCTGGTTTGGTATGAGTTTCTTCAGGTGAGGTTGCGCTTGTGTAGGAAATGTTTTGATAAGGTCTTTCAACTGTTTTGTGTAATCCTGTGTGGGGTCCTCAGTTAGTTTCCTGTAATATTTATTGTCTGAGAGCTGTCTGTGCCCCTCTTCAATGTATTTTTGTATGTCCATAATTACCACTGCGCCTCCTTTTTCTGCGGGTTAGATGATAATGCGTTCGTTAGTTTGTAGGGTTCTTATGGCCTCTCTTTCTGGTGGGGTAAGATTGTACAGGATTCTTTTTTGTTTGTTGGAAAGTTGGGATTTCACCCTATGTCTGAAACTTTCTATGTAATTATCCAGCTTGTAGTTTTGTCCCTCCTGTGGGGTGAAATAAGTGTTCTTTTGTTTAAGACTGTATTCAGGTCTGTTTGGTGTCCCTTTATTATAGAAATGTGTTTTAAGGTGCATTTTTCTAAAGAATTCTTCTAGGTCTGAGTATAGTTGGAGTTCATCTAGTTTCCTGGATGGGCAGAATGAGAGCCCTTTGGATAGCACAGATACCTCATGCTGTGATAATTGATGGTTCGAGAGGTTTATTATCCCCATTTGGTTTGCATCTGTAAAGGTGTGATCAGTATTCCCTGGTTTGTTTGGGCTCTGATTTTCACATGCCTCAGATGTGTATCCAAGTGTCTCCAAGGTGTCTGGGGATGTTGGTTCTGCAGAGCTGTAGCTGTTCAAGGATAAGCAGTTTCTCTCTCTTTGATTTTGAAGAAGAGAATATAGCTTTATTTCCTTTTTGCGGATAGCAATGTATTGTTTTTCTCCTTGGATGTTATGTAGGTCCTCTTTAAGTTGGTTCACAAGGTGTGGATGTAATTCCTCCATGTTCCTCATGATTACATCCCTTTGGGTTTGTATAGTACTTCACTGGGTCATTGGGCTGCGTTTGCAGAAGCTGATGCTCAAGGCAGCAGACGTTTTGAGAGGCAGAGTACTAAAGAGCAAAAGCTGGTCTCCTCCACTTTTACCATCTCTATATATAAAAGGTACCACCAACGTTCTAAATGAAGCCTCCAGCCGGAAGTGTGAAGGGGGAGAGAGATCCAGTTTCCCCATGAGTGTCTGCCCTGCCCTCGCTCTCTCTGTAACACAAACAGTGAAGGAAAACACAGCAAAGCACGAAATCAAATCGCTCTCTCTGTATCAGTGAAGGACTCAGAGGGGGGAGGGGAGAGAGGGCAGAAGCCCTCACTATCTTTGTAACACAAACACAGCAGAGCAGGAAACTTAACACTGAAGGACTCGACTCCGAGGAGGGAGGGGACAGAGAGCAGAGGGCAGGGACATACACACTCCCACATGCACACAGAAGAAAACCTTGCTAGCCCCCCGTTTCATTTGTATCAGAAACGGGGCTTTTTTACTAGTTATTCCATAAGAACATTAGAATAGCCACACTGGGTCAGACCACATGTGGCTCACTACTACTACTATTTAGCATTTCTATAGCGCTACAAGGCGTACGCAGCGCTGCACAAACATAGAAGAAAGACAGTCCATGCTCAAAGAGCTTACAATCTAATAGACAAAAAATAAAGTAAGCAAATCAAATCAATTAATGTGTACAGGAAGGAGGGTAGGTGGAGGCGAGTGGTTACAAGTATCCTGCTTCCAGGAGTGGCCTATTCGCCCATTAGTAGCCCATAGGACCTAATTAGTCTGGCCTTCCACAGCAATTTATAATCTCTACAATTCCCTTTCCTCACACATCCTCTTTCCTACTACTAATATTTATCATTTCTATAGTGCTACAAGGCATACGCAGTGCTGTACACCATACACAAAAAAGACAGTCCCTGCTCAAAGAGCTTACAATCTAGATAAGACAGGTAAACAGAACAAATAAGGGTAAGGGAATAATAGGTGAGGATAAAGGACAGGGTAAGTGAGAAGTGGTTAGGAGTCAAAAGCAGTGGTAAAGAGGTGGGCTTTAAATTTGAAGTTGAAAACAGCCAAAGACAGGGCCAGACACACAGGCTCGGGAAGTCTATTCCAGGCGTGGGGTGCAGCAAGACAAAATGAATGGAGTCTAGAATTAGCAGTAGAGGAGAAGGGGACGGATAAGAGAGATTTATCTACAGGACGGAGTACTCGAGGGGGGGTGTAGGGAGAGACGAAAGTGGAGAGGTACTGGGGAGCAGCAGAGTGAATACACTTATAGGTCAATAAGAGAAACTTGAACTGAATATGGAAACGGTTAGGGAGCCAGTGAAGTGACTTAAGGAGGGAGCTAGATTGTAAGCTCCTTTGAGCAGGGACTGTCCTTTGTTAAACTGTACAGCGCTGCATAACCCTAGTAGCGCTCTGGAAATGTTAAGTAGTAGTAGCATAGCGACTTTGGTGGAAAATGAGTCGCGCAGCAGAGTTTTGGACTGATTGAAGAGGAGAGAGATGGCTAAGAGGGAGGCCGGTGAGAAGTTTACAATAATCAAGACGAGAGGTGATAAGAGTGTGGATAAGGGTTCTGGTAGAGTGCTCAGAGATGAAGGGACAGATTTTGCTAATGTTATAGAGAAACGACAAGTTTTGGCAATCTGTTGAATATGAGCAGAGAAGGAGAGAGGAGTCAAAGATGACCCCAAGGTTACGAGCTGATGAGACAGGGAGAATGAGAGTACCATCCATAGAAATAGAGAAAGGGGGGAGAGGAGAGGTAGGCTTAGGGGGAAAGATGAGAAGTTCAGTTTTGGCCATGTTAAGTTTTAGATGATGTTGGGACATCCAGGCAGCTATGTCAGGCAGGCTGAAACCTTGGACTGGGTGTTGGTTGAGATTTCAGGGGTAGAGAGGTAAATTTGGGAATCATCAGCATAAAGATGGTATTGAAAGCCATGAGATGATATCAGAGAGCCAAGGAAAGAAGTGTAGCTGGAGAACAGGAGAGGACCGAGAACAGAACCCTGAGGTACACCGATTGGTAGAGGGATAGAAGTAAAAGAGGATCCACCAGAGTGTACACTAAAGGTGCGAAGCGAGAGGCAGGAGGAGAACCAGGAAAGAACAGAGCCCTGGAATCCAAATGAAGACAGCGTATCAAGAAGTAAGCTGTGATCAACAGTGTCAAAAGCGGCGGATAGATCGAGAATGATGAGGATAAAATAGAGAACTTTGGATTTGGCTAGGAACAGGTCGTTGGAAACTTTTGCAAGTTTAGTTTCAGTTGAATGAAGAGGGCAAAAGCCAGATTGGAGTGGGTCAAGAACAGCATGAGATGAGAGAAAGTCAAGACAGCGGCGGTGAATGGCGCGTTCAAGTAATTTGGAAAGGAAGGGGAGGAGGGAGATGGGTCGATAGTTGGAAGGACAGGTACGGTCAAGCGAAGGCTTCTTCAGGAGCGGTGTGACCACAGCATGTTTGAAGGCATCAGGAAAGGTCGCAGTGGAAAGAGAGAGATTGAGGATATGACAGATAAAAGGGGTGAGAGTAGGAGAGATAGTGTTAAGAAGGTGGGTAGGAATGGGATCAGAGGAGCAGGTAGTTCGTTTTGAGGAGGAGAGAAGATGCGATGTTTCTTCATCAGTGACCAGGAAAGGAGGAAAAGGACAGAGGGGTTGAGGAAATAGGGGAACGGACAAGGGGAAGGAGAGGCGGGTTTGGTTTGGTAGAGAATTCAAGATTTATCTTCTGAACCTTGTCATGGAAGAACTCAGCTAGGGTCTGGGGGGAGTTGGGGGTGGAGGCACCTTGAGGAGAGAGTTTAGTGTGGCTAAGAGATGTCGAGGGTTTGAGCCGAGAGAATTAGCTGGATGTAGTAGTCTTGTTTGGCAAGCAAGAGAGCAGATTGGAAGGAGGTCAACATGAACTTGAAGTGTGAGAAGTCAGCAAGGGCACGAGATTTCAGCCAGAGGCGTTCGGCGGAACGGGTACAGGAACGTAGGTAGCGGATTTTAGGGGTTAGCCAGGGCTGGGGTTTGGTACGTCTTATAGGATGGGGCATGAGAGGTGCAAGAGGGTCTAAGGCAGAGGAAAGAAAAGTATTGTAGGAAGAGACAGCGTCATTGACAGATTTGGATGGTGTAGTGGTAGAGAAGAGATTCAAGACATTGGAGGATAGGGTAGTAGGGTCGATGTCCTGGAGATTCCTGGATAAGTTGATTAAGATAGGACGCGATTGGGCGGGAGGAAGTTTAAGAGTGAAGGTTATTAGATGATGGTCACAGAGGGGAAGATTTGAAGTAAGGGAATTGGAGGGAGAGCAGTTATAGGAGAAGATAAGATCAAGACAGTGACCATTTTGGTGGGTAGGGGAAGTGGAGCATAGTTTAAGATTGAAGGAGGATGTTAAGGTGAGGAACTGGGAGACGTAAGAGTTTGAGGGATCATTGGCATGGATGTTAAAGTCGCCAAGAATGAGGGAGGGGGAGGAAGGATCATGAAAGAAGGAAAGCCAAGCGTCAAAGTCACTGAGAAAGGATGAAAGGGATTTATCAGGGGGATGATAAATAACTGCTATTCGAAGAGGCAAAGGAGTGAATAGGCGGACGGAGTGGACTTCAAAGGAAGAGAAACAGAGAGACTGAGGTGGCAGAAGAGATTGAAATTTGGAAGAGGGCGAGAGTAATAGACCAACACCGCGGCCAATAGGGCGAGGAGTATGGGAGAAGAGATAACTACCATGGCAGAGGGCTGCGACTGAAGCAGAGTCATCAGGGGAGAGCCAAGTCTCAGTTATGGCGAGCAGATGGAAGCTACGAGTGATAAAAAGGTCATGGATAAAGGAAAGTTTGTTACAGATGGAGCGGGCATTCCATAGGGCGCATGAGAAGGGCAGAGGAGAGGAATAGAGATGAGATTGGAGAGGTCACGGTGTGAGCTGCACAAATAGGATGAGGGTTGGTGAGGGGGGCCAGGATTGGGATTGATGTTTCCAGCAGAGAGAAGAAGAAGGAGTAAGAGAGTACTGAGGAGAGTAGGAGAAGAGTGTCGATGAAGGCGAGATGAATTCAGATAGAATGGGGAAGGTTCAATGGAAGGGATGAAGTGTTGAAGGCAGAAAGCAAGGAGGGAGGAAGAGGACAAGAGAGATGGTGAGGTAATAAAATGAACGAAAGGGCAATGTATGACTGTAGTGCGTAGTAGTTTCGGGTGGAGGAGTAGATTAGGGAGGGACAGTACTAGGAGGAGAATGTGAAATGGAGCCATATGTATAGACTCAGGCAGTCAGTCACAACAAAGGTGAGGCAGTTGAGGCTGAAGGCTGGAACAAAGGAGTCGAGGGTGCAGGACTGGAGTTTAAGCTGCAGGCTCGGGCAGAGGATGCAGGCAGGAACAGATGATGCAGGCTAGGGCAGAGGATGCAGGCAGGAACAGACGATGCAGGCTGGGGCAGAGGATGCAGGCAGGAACAGATGATGCAGGCTGGGGCAGAGAATGCAGGCTGGGGCAGAGGATGCAGGCAGGAACAGATGATGCAGGCTGTGGCAGAGGATGCAGACAGGAACAGATGATGCAGGCTGGAGTAGATGATGCAAGTTGGAGCAGGTAATGCAGGCTGGAGCAAAGGCAGGTAGGCAGGAAAGCAGGACTGGAGTGTAGATGGTGCAATTTAAGGTAGGCAGGCTGGAGCAGAGGCAAGTAGGCAGGAACAGCAGGACTGGAGTGTAGATGGTGCGATTTCCGGTAGGCATGTAGGCAGGCTGGGGCAGAGGATGCAGGCAGGAACAGATGATGCAGGCTTCCAATATCCTGATTGCCTATCTTATGCAAATCTGTGGTGAAACCTAGGTAATAAAGACAAATGTGGTGGTCTGCCTTAAATAGCCCAAGGGTTCCTCCTCAGGTCTCGACCGACCGCTGCCAAGTAGCAGTCACTGGGATCACGGACTGGACTCCATCAAAGTTTCAAGATACCCTGGAGTCAGGCCCTCGTAGTTTATGGGTGAAGAGTGTTGTTCACTGCTTTATTCCACTTCCAAGGCTCTCTCTATATGCTGGGAATCATTGAGGCGTATCAGTTCAGGTCAAGCTTTTCATAGATTCTGGAGAGTGGACGCCTATCCGGGTGCAGGTGGGATTGGTGTCTGCCTGGGGCGGGGCTGCAGTAAGGAGGCGTAGGAAGAACCGTGGTTGGACTGACGGACGGCCTCTGTGTCGTGAAGGAGGCCCGTCTAATCCTAGATCTCTGGATGATTACAAACCGGAACGTTGGGTCGTTAAGTTGTCGGGTTGCTGGAGCACTTTGAACGTATCTTAACTGGCGGCCCTTTATACGATGGCGGCGATGGCATGTGTTGTTCAGCTGATTTTCTGTAAGGTAGTCCGTCTGCAAAGGCTGCAAACAGCTGATTCACTGGTCAGCTGTCCTCCGATTAAGTCGGGTTTGTAGGTCGCATTTGCGATGGGAGTCGGTCCAAATAGGCGGCGTCAGGGAGCGGTGAACAGTCAGGGCCGTTCGGGCAGCATTGCCGCCACGAGGCAGGAGGGAACTACGGATGGGCACTGGTACCGAAACGCTCCGGGAAGCCCGCTGGTATAATGCGGATGTACATAGAACATAACAAAGAAAAAGACCATACAGTCTTTCCATCCGCGCCAACCACAGATCTCTACAATCCCTTCCTCTTCCTCAAGAGACCTGTGAATAGAAACAGAGAAAACGTCTATCCTCACCAACTACTAATTTCTACAATCTCTTCCTCTCCCTCAGAGATCCTTTATACATAGTAACATAGAGAATGACACAGATAAAGACCATACGGCCTATCCAGTTTGTCCATCCACACCAACTACTAATCACTACTATCCCATTCTTTCCTAGTTCTGTGTCATCCTGATATAGTCTAAACATAATATCTATATGTAAAGGAAAGATATATATTCCTTACAAACACGATCCGACAGAAATCACCAACAAAATTAAGCTCGGCTTGAACATCATGGACTCATGGGCAAATGCATTTCAACTAAAACTCAATACAGAAAAAACACACTGCCTCATCCTCTCATCCCACTACAACGTGAACAACCCCATAAATATAAACACCCAGACTACACCCTTCCCATCTCAGACAGCCTGAAACTCCTCGGTGTTATAATCAACCGCAATCTAACACTAGAAAGCCAAGTGAAATCCACAACTAAGAAAATGTTCCACTCAATGTGGAAACTTAAACGAGTGAAACCATTCTTCCCGAGAGATACATTTCGGAACCTGATACAATCAATGGTACTAAGCCACCTAGATTACTGCAACGGAATTTATGCAGGATGCAAAGAACAACTCGTAAAAAAACTTCAGATCACACAAAACACGGCAGCCAGGTTTATATTTGGAAAAACGCAATTTGAAAGCACCAAACCCCTCCGTGAAAAATTGCACTGGCTCCCAGTCAAAGAACATACTGCTTTCAAAATCTGCACCCTGGCTCATAAGATTATCTACGGCGAGGCCCCGGGATACATGACAGACTTCATCGACCTACCAATCAGAAATACAACAGGATCAACACGAACATACCTAAACCTCCACTACCCAAGCTGCAAAGGACTCAAATACAAATCAACTTTTGCATCCAGCTTTTCCTACATAAGCACACAACTTTGGAACGCACTACCTAAACTTCCGGAAATCACTAAAAACTTACCTGTTCAAAAAGGCATACCCTACCGACCCTACTTAAATACCTGAACCCTGCAACACTACAAAACCAAAGAACGTAATGGACATAATTTAACTTATCCTCTATACGATTCCCTAATATGTTTGTTCCTCATGAACCTTATACTACCAGAACATCAATGTGTAACCATTTATGCTGGAACTGGCGAACGCCTTTACGGTAATATGTAAGCCACATTGAGCCTGCAAATAGGTGGGAAAATGTGGGATACAAATGTTACAAATAAATAATTATACTGGTGATATAGTGGAATTAGAAAAGGTACAGAGAAGGGCGACGAAAATGATAAAGGGGATGGGACGACTTCCCTATTAGGAAAGGCTGAAGCAGCTAGGGACAGAGTAGCAATACTTATGTACTTATGATAGTACATACTCTTCATTATATTAAGTTTTTGCAACATTTTCTTAGGAATCACCTCACCCATTCTCAGTTATTTTCCTTCATGCCTTGTAC
Source organism: Microcaecilia unicolor (assembly GCF_901765095.1). Classification (NCBI taxonomy): domain Eukaryota; kingdom Metazoa; phylum Chordata; class Amphibia; order Gymnophiona; family Siphonopidae; genus Microcaecilia; species Microcaecilia unicolor. The sequence continues at coordinate 252,490,097 of NC_044033.1, forward strand.
ATTACTTGATTCTCAGTTGTATGCTTTCTTTTCATTAGGTATCATATATTTATATATTATGTGTTCTATTCCCCCTATGAGTGGAAACATCAGCCACTTGGACAATTTCTAGAACAACATAGAGAGAACGTATTGTACCAGTGTTGATCTCATCACATTGCTTAGCAATGCTGGAAGAAAGTTAAAATGTGGCTTTGTAATGCTTTGCTTTTACCTTTGCAAGAGCCATTGGCTTTATCAGCCAGCTGAAGTCTTGCGTTCTCAGGTGCAGGAATGATTAAGAATTCCTTCTCCATGGATTGTTGGAAAGAAATCGTGCTCACTTGATTGTAGGCCCGCATTGTAGAATTCCTTACCAATGGAGCTTTGAGTAGAGAGATGTTTAGCAAAAAAACGTAATCTTCTCAGCATCTTAATATAGGTGCCACTGCCTTATTTATTAGGATTTATTTACCGTCTTTTTGAAGGAATTCACTCAAGGTGGTGTACAGTAAGAATAACTCAAACATGAGCAATGGGCAATTACAGCAGTAAAAATATTCAAACAATACAAAGTGTGGCATAGTTACTCCTTACAATATCAACACAATATGTAATAGAATATTTTAATAGACGGTGTAGGATATAAGCAAAGATGGAACTTATAGATAGGTAAGAGAGTAAGAGGAGTTAGAAAATAAGGTGGCTAATTTAAAGAAAGTTGCACATGAGGTCAGAGAGATGGTTAAATGTTATCTCAGCAAGGGTAGGAGTGGATAAACATGTCCTGCTGCAGTATGTCCAGCCCGTGTTGCTCCTTGTGTGTGTGAGTGAGACTAGCAAGTTAATTGCTTTTGCCATTGAAGAGCTAAGCTTTCACCTGCTTCCTGAAGTAGAGATACCAGCTCATACATGCCCGATCGGTGCCAGTAATTGGTAATTGCATGTTTAGGTGGTATTCTTTAAACAGTACGCTTAGTTTACACAGCGGCCACTGCAAGGTGTTCTAGAGATGGCATTTAGAAATGAGATGCCGATTGATATAATTGTTCCCTAAGCCTCTTATTTCAGGACGTGTGTGTGTGGTATAGAAATCGAAGTTTTCAGCTGTGGGCATTCTGTGCCTCTCTATCTTACAATATCAACGTTTTACTGTGAACCACTAAGAATGAGATGATCTGTGGTACAGAAGAAGTTTTAATAAATAAATAAAATCAACCCATGCTTTTAGTATTCTGCTGCATTTTTTTTCTTGTAATCCACTGTGTTGCTCATCTCAGGAAGGGCAGAATATCAAATAAATGCCAATAAAAATCACCAGCTCATACTGAGTTGGGAGAAGTTTCCGGAAAGGCATTGGAGTCATAAACCCTGCTCAGGGAACACACTGTGGGATATATTTTGTCACTTCTTTTCCCCCATGGTATCTGTAGTGTTAGTTTAAAAGAGGTCACCCTATGCACGGATGAGCAATTCTTTATTATTTATTTAGATTTTGCTCACACCTTTTTCAGTAGTAACTCAAGGTGAGTTACATTCAGGTACTCTGGATATTTCTCTGTCCCAGGAGGGCTCTCAATCTAAGTTTGTACCTGAGGAGTGGAGGAGTGGCCTAGTGGTTAGGGTGGTGGACTTTGGTCCTGAGGAACTGCGTTCAATTCCCAGCACAGGCAGCTCCTTGTGACTTTGGGCAAGTCACTTAACCCTCCATTGCCCGCCGCATTGAGCCTGCCATGAGTGGGAAAGAGCGGGGTACAAATGTAACAAAAAAAAAAAATTACCAGGGTGGTAGATACCTGGAATGCCCCTTCGTGGGAGGTGGTGGTGGTGGAGGAGATGAAAATGGTAACAGAATTTTTAAAAATGTGTGGGATAAACACAAAGGAATCCTGTTTAGAAGGAATGGATCGAAAAGCATAGCAGAGCTTAGATGGCAGCACCGGTAATTTGGAAGCAAAGCCAGTACTGGGCAGACTTCTACGGTCTATGCCCTGATCGTGGCTCAATAGATTTGAATGGGCTATTCAGGGGCTCTGATGGCAACTTCAGAAGTTTTAGAACAAGGGCAAGGGCCGGGCAGACTTCTACGGTCTATGCCCTGAAAATGGCAAGGACAAATCAAGATCAGGTTCATATGGTATGTAATATGATCATACCTTATGTAATATGTTTGTCTAGGTGGGCAGACCGGATGGCTTTATCTGCCATCATCCACTGTGTTGCTAGGTATGTAATGTTGCCCTCTTTGCAAATTCTGCTCACTATTATTGGAAAACAATAAAACAGGAATTTCCATGGGTTTTTTCTGCGCATTTTCGTTTGATAAAGACATGCAACGGCATGGGAGAGATATCTTTGAAATCTCCTATAGCTTTCTCCAGGACGACCCCATCCCTAATGAATGGCTGTATGAATAGTAGCACTGAGTGGTTTGTCTAACAGAATAGATTGCTCTCTTTCTCTCTCTGGGCCATTCAGACACACTGTCTGCAATCAGTGGTCTACATAATGGCCAAATGTGTGAAAGCGGAAAAACAGAGAGAGTAGTAAAATGGTCTTAAGTCCTCCAGACAATGAGGAGGTCAGGAACTGCCTGTGAAACTCATGCAAAATGTGTAGAAAAATCTACCGAAAAGGTGTAGGAAATAAACCTGCAGTGCGGCTTCTGGAAACACTGGTAATAAATAGGAATAAGAGAAAATTACTACTTATCATTTCTAAAGCGCTACTAGACGTACACAGCACTGTACACTTGAAAATTAAGATGATAATTGGACTAAATACATTTTTGGATTAGCTTTCGAAGGCAATATATTATTTTTCTTGAAATCCAAAATGAGCAAATGATAAAATATCTAAGTGTAAATGCTGTAAAATCTTGGACTTGGAGAATATAAGGAGCCGAACAAACAGGAGGCCAGGGTAGATTTCTGCAAAATGCAGGATAAAGGGTGGATTAAGGAAACCGGGAGGCTGTAAGGCAGAAAATGCCGCTGACGGCATCAGGATGCCAGATTCAGCTAGTGAACATTATGCCACTGGTTGGAAATGCTGGAGTCTGGGGATGAGAATCAGAGGTGATGTGGAAATGAAAGAGCTATTACTACCCATTCCACATGGAAGAGGTGCAGATGATACAGCATCTTGTCAGACTGGCTGCCTGCCTTGAGCCAAAATACCATCTGCACTGGGAAAACACAGAATGCGATGCAGCATATGGAAAGGGCTGGTTTGTTTTACCACATGTGTAAATTCCGGTCCTGGAATTTCAGGGAGGCTTGAGAAGCGTTTGACTGGTTGTGTATTAAGGTTTTCCCCAGCAACCTCCTGCCCATGATTTAATAGAAACAGAGGTTCAAAATGTCCCTGATCGCTCAATACCATGTCATTCTTGTGATATGAGCTGTGAGAGTCAAAGTTCAGTCCTCAAGGGTTTGCGAACAGGCCATGTTTTCAGGCTGTCTGTAATGAATATGCATGAGAAAGATTTGCATGACCACTACATCCATTGTATGCAGAACTCTCTCATGCATATTCATTAGAAATATCTTGAAAACCTGATCTGCCTGCAGCCCTCAAGGACTGAACTTGGAAAAGGCTGATTTAGAGGGATCCGTGGGGTTCACACTGATGCGCCATGAAGTATTGTGTCTCAGGCTGGAGGGGGGCACAAAGGAGAAGGCAGGAAGTTTTGGGGTGCACTGGGCAGAATTTCGGGGGAAGGAGACAGTACCAGGAATGGAGAATGAGGAGTGGGGTAGGGGGGGAGAACTCTCCAGAGGTGGTAGATGGGATGTGGAGTGTGCTTTCTGAAGAGGTGTGGGGAGAGTCTTCTAGATATTGTTTGGGGTACAGGCAAGGACCTTTGGGGGTGAATGGGAGAAAAGATCTCTGATAGGGAAGAGAGAATTGAGGTTGGAGGTGAGGACCGTGGATTGTGAAGGGGTTAGGGTGAAGGAATTTGAGCACAAATTGTAGGAGGAAGGAGATGAAGATAGGAGGAGAAATGGGGAAAGGAAGTGGTAAGAGAGGAAAGGAGAAAAATGGGAAAAAGAGAGGAGAAAGGGAAAAATAACTTAAACAATCCATTCTGAAGGAAAAAGACAATGAAGACAGAAAGGAAAAGGCAGGAGAATACAAGAGTCAGGTGAAATGACCCAGACACAAAGCGAAAAAGAGACCATGAGAGACAACAAAGATTAGATATGTTACTTTCGTGATAGATAATAACCTGCGTTAAATACTCCGAGACCCAGTCTTAGAACCTGGATTGCTCTAAATGGATTTCATTGCCTGATTTTACTATTTTTGCTGCACAATAAATTCTCTTCTAGACAGAATTTACCCATCAGCCCAGAAATATTTTATGCAAAGCCAAACTGAACACCCCTCCCCTTCCCAAAGAACTCCACTTCTCACTGGCACTTCGTATGGGTTACATAAGAACAGCCATACTGGGTCAGACCAATGGTCCATCTAGCCCACTATCCTGTTCCATTCCTAGATTTATATCTCGCCTATATCTATTAGAGAATCAAAGCGGGTCCCATGACACAAAGATTAAGAACTCCCTAACTTAACATTTTGTAAGGCGCTCATTGAAAAACTATTTATAAATCAGTGCCAAAATATTTGCTGAAAAGATAGGTCTCCAATAATTTTCTGAATGGTAAACAGTTAAATACAGTCCGTATTGGTTTAGGTATCAAATTCCAAATCCTATCATGGAAACGCTTAAGCAAAACTTCCTAACAGTAGCAAAGCCTAGTCTCAGTGCTTCCAACAATGGCTGATCCAGGACCAGGTCACAAGTACCTACAGAACCCAAAGAGTAGCAAGATTCCATGTAGAACCTCAAAGAGTAGCAAGATTCCATGCAGAATCTCAAAGAGTAACACGATTCCAGAATCCTAAAAAGTAACATTCCGGAATTCCAGATAGTAGCAACATTCTATGCTACCGATCCCAGGGCAAGCAGTGGCTTCCCCCATGTCTATCTCAATAGTCAATTAAGCTCTAATCCCCAGCTCTGTCGCTGACTCTCTTGTGACCTTGGAGTGAACATAAGAATAGCCATACTGGGTCTACCAGTGGTCCATCTGGCCCAGTATCCAGTTTCCAACAGTGGCCAATTCAAGTCACAAATACCTGCAGAACCCCAAAGAGTAGCTACATTCCATGTAGAACCCCAAAGAGTAGCAAGATTCCATGCAGAATCTCAAAGAGTAACAAGATTCCAGAATCCCAAATAGTAGCAACATTCCGTGTAGAACACCCAAAGAGTAGCAAAATTCCATGCAGAATCCCAAAGAATAGCAACATTCCAAGCTACCGATCCCAAAGCAAGCAATGGCTTCCCCCATGTTCATCTCAATAGCAGACTACAGACTTTTCCTTCAGGAACTTGTCCAAACCTTTTTTTAAACCCAGATATGATAACCACTGTTACTACATCCTTCAGCAAAGAGTTCCAGAGTTTAACTATTCGTTGAGTGAAAAATTATTTCCTCCTATTTGTTTTAAAAGTATTTCCATGTAACTTTATTGAGTATCCCCTAGGTAGTCGTGAAATATAAAAGACCGTACATTAGAACAATGAAGTAAGCACTGAAATAGATAACTCCACTTTTCCAGAATGCACTCGGCAGAAATCTTGTTTCCTTATTAAATGCTGTGTGAAGAGAGTGATGACTTGCTGAGAAGTTTGTTTTCTCTGCTGATGGTTTGTCCCCGACCCAGAAAGAAGACCTGTGGCCTGCTGCCAGGAATGGCATCTTTTTTTCTTTTCTTAGTCACCGTAATTTGAATTCCTCTGGTGTCTTTCATCCAAAAGGGATTGTACTTTCATGTTGCATTACAACATACCCTTGAGTTTTCCATGCCTGTGGGCTATGTCCTGATAGAACTGTAATGGGAGGGAACAATCTAACCTTGTTATTAGCGTAAATGTTCTCTAATAATAACTAGGTAAACTGGAGCAGAGAGAGAGAAAGAGGCAGTGACTTAAAAATAGGTAGCTGTGGGGAGCAGTTAACTAGTTTCTGGTGCCATACTAAGGGGCTGTGGGAGCGGCACAGGGGTCTCAAATGTGATGTGAAGGGGTGCAAAAGTTGCTCCCAGGCCACCTTCTGTTCTCACTGGCGGTGGTGAAGTGGGCGGAGTGGACAGTCCTGCTGGGCTACTCCTTGCAGGTGTGCACACCTGGCCTGTACAGGTTTGTAAACCTCCAGGCCACAGTACCTACAGTATATCAGTGATGTGCAGACGTGAACTTATTCAGTCTCATAGTATGACCCCGACCCCCCCCCCATCACTGCCTCCTGCTCTGAAGACTTTGAGAGGGTTTGCTGTCTTGGGGGGGGGGGGGGGTAAGAATCCCTTCACTGTCTCCTGCTCTGAAGAGGGTTTGCTGTCTTGGGAGGGGGTAAGAGCCCCTTCACTGCCTCCTGCTCTGAAGACTTTGAGAGGGTTTGCTGTCTTGGGGGGGGGGGGGGTAAGAATCCCTTCACTGGCTCCTGTTCTGAAGACTTTGAGTGGAAAGCGATGGGCCTCTTCACTGGCTCCGGCTCTGTAGATTTTGAGAGGGTCTGCTCTTTTTTTGGGGGGGGGGGAGGGGAGGTTGAGGGACACCTTCCCCCAGCCCTCTAAAGACTTACAGGAGGAATCCTGTACCTTATCAGATCTTAAACTTGTATGAGATAGATTTGCATGCACTGCCTCTTTGGTATGCAAATCTGTCTCCTGCATATTCATTGTGGATATCCTGAAAACCCGACTGACTGGATGTGCCACAAGGACTGAGCTGAGAAGCACTGCTCTGGCCCAGTGCACCCTTCAAGCTTACAAGTTTGCCCATCCCTTCTATACTTTGTACAGATATCTCAGTTAGAGATCATTAAGGGGGACAGGTCTAATGCCCCAGAATTTTAGCTGAAGAATCTGGGTGAGAGAAATGGCTGATTTGTGTGAATCATGCAGTCTCCTACTTGCCAGAGAGGCATTTTCTGGGAGCACAGTTTCCCCCATGCATTTCACCTCTGTTTACTTATATCCCATTCCATCTACAATTCTGGACGGGTTACAACCAACAAACAAACGTGATAAAACAAAAATAACATAATATAAATTCAACCAATAAAAACTATCATAGCAAAAATTACAATTAAAACATAGGCTTCAGTGAAGGTCCCTCAAGATAATAAGCCTGAATGATATATCTAAAGACTTTTCTGAGTAAGTGTGTCTTCAGCTGCTTTCTAAACCCTCTGGCTAAGTAATACTTTGTAGAGATAAATGCAACGAATTCCACAACACAGGCCCTACAACCCGAAAATCATAGAACCTGACTCCTCTCTTTGGATCGAATGAAATGAAGACTTTTTTTAAAATCATGTTTATTGATGAACATCAACTCAAGTATACAAGAACATTTTCAGCAAAGTACATAAACATAATATCATCAAGAATATGCAGACAGTGAATGGTCAACCAAGTTGTACAGTAACCAACAGAAACATTAAGCAGCCTCCACCACACATGGTTCCTATAGCGCTTGAGAACAAATTACTTGAACACTGTTCGACTTTTAATAATTTTCCCCCCTCCCCCTTTTCCCCTCCCACCCTCTAACCCCCCAATCCTCCCCCCCCCCTCAACAGTTCAAAATTCTTCTGCGTGCGACAGATGACAGGGTATCCCAAAAGGGAAGCCATATCCTGCAAAAACGCTCTCCTTTCTCAGAGGCTAGATCTGTCACCTCCCGTTTCTCCAGCGAGCAACATTCCATCATGGCACTTCTCCACTGGGCCACACTGGGTGCATCTGATTGCAGCCACAATTGCAAGATAACTCGTTTCCCCATGAGCACAGTGCGTTTCAAAAATGCTGTGAGCCCCTTAGGTGCTTTACCCTGAATCTTGAATACATCAAACAATTGTCTAGGAGTAGGTGTCCACGTCACTGACCACATGAGAGCAATGCATCTGCCCAACTCCATCCAGAAAGCTCGAATCACCCTGCAGCACCAAAACATGTGGCCCAAAGTGGCCTCCGCCCCCCCACACTTGGGACAGTCATCAGTTTCTCTCAAAGTTGCTCTAAAGGCTCTGTGAGGTGATATATATAGTCTCACAGCAAACTTATATTGCAGTTCCCACCAAGCTGCATTAGTGGTCGTGTCATATACTGATTTGAGGCAGGCCGCAAATTGGCCCGAGTCAGGACACCAATGTAGCTCTTGATTCCATTGAGTCAGCACTACAGTATAATCATTATGTGCCAACGAGACTCTGAGATGGCGGTGAAAATACCTCAGTGGGATTCGGAGTTGCGCTTCAAGGCCCAAGAGGTCATTTAGGGTGTCCCATATGGCCTGGGTCAAATGACAGGAGGGCAAAGTCCGCACATAGTGCCTAAGTTGCAAATAAGCGTAAAAGTTTCTTTGTTCTAACCCAAATTCCTCACAGAGGGACTGGAATGGTTTTGTGGCCCCCTGCTCTGTTAGAACCTGAAACAGATAGCTAATCCCTCGAGCGGCCCACCTTTGAAACAACCTGGAGGACCCCCCCTCTGGAAAGGCCAAATTACCCCCGATTGGAAGTAATGGGGAAAACTCTCTACTCCAGCCCAACAATTTACTGAGCCATCGCCATGCTTTACGCAGAGGATGTAACAGTGGCGTAGCCAGACAGCCAGTTTTGGGTGGGCCTGATCCCAAAGTGGGTGGGCACAAAAGTTTCTCTGCTCCGCCCTCCCTCCACCACTATACCCACCATTTCTCCCCCTCCCCACCTATCCCCTCTGTATGCAGCATGTGTCCCTCCCCTCCACCTCATACACAGCCAAGACTTCTCCCTTCCTCACCCCTCCACCCCTTTGCTGCATCTCTCCCTTTCCCCCCCCCCCCCCCGTGCATCTCCCTCACCCACCAACCAAGCCTCATCTTTCCATCTTCCCTCCCCCCTGTGCAGCATCTTTTTCCATCTCCCCTTCCCCCTGTGCAGCTGCTGTGTCCCCCGTCTTCCCTCCCCCATGCGACATCTTTCCCCCATCATCCCTCCCCCCCTCCCCACGTGCAGCTGCAGCATCTCACCCTCCTTGCAGACCCGCCCAGCAACAGTGTTCCTGACGGTGATTCTACTCGCAGGCTCCGCTCGCAGTCGCAGCGATTCCCACATGCCGGCTGCCGCTCAACAATCTCCTTGGCTACTAAGCACTAACCCGGAAGTCTCTCCTGCAGAGGAGAGACTTCCGGGTTAGCGCTTAGTAGCACAAGGAGATTGAGCGGCAGCTGGCACTGGCAGGCAGCGTGTGGGAATCGCTGCGACTGCGAGCGGAGCCTGCGACTGGAGCCTGCAACTGGAATCGCCGTCAGGAACTTTGCTGCTGGGCGGGCCTGACCCGAAATTGGGTGGGCCCAGGCCCACCCGGGCCCTCCCGTGGCTACGCCCCTGGGATGTAATATATGACTATAGGGACCCAGGGAGGGCAACCTATCCGACGGGGCCTGGAGCCAGTAGGCAAAGCTGAGTGGCACCATCAAAGAAATCTCTGTATTCGTGCAAGAAAAAAATTCCTTTGCCCTGAACCAGTCGGATAAATGGCGAAGACAGCTCGCCACTGAAAACAGCTTCAAATCTAGAAGGCCCAGGCCACCCTTGTCTCGAGGTCGCATAATTTTCTTTAGCCCTATGCGCGCTCTCTTGCCCTGCCATAGAAAACAATTTAGGGATCGCTGTAACCACTGCTCTTCCCTTACACCCAGAAAAATGGGGAGCATCTGCAATACATATGTCCACTTAGGGAAAAGGATCATGTTGAATAGTGCAATGCATCCTAACAGCGAGAGGGGTAGCCCCTGCCATCCCTGTAAAAGCTCTTTCGTTTTCCGCTGTAAAGGGCCAATATTCTCCAAACGGAGGCGAGTCAAATCAGCTGGAACATAGACCCCCAGGTATTGGATTACCCCCGTGGCCCATTGGAATGGGAAAGGGCCCACCCACTCCGACTGGATTGACCGTTGAACAGGCAATGCCATCGACTTGTGTAGGTTCAACTCCAACCCAGAGAAAAAACTAAACTCATCTATAGCTTCTATTAGGCGAGGGACTGATGTGTTCGGGCTAGTCAGAGTAAGAAACATATCATCTGCAAAAGCCAATACCTTTGTAGAGCCCGCCCTCAACTTTACCCCTCGAATATCTGGATCTAATAATATTGTTCGCAGGAGAGGCTCCAGATAGAGTAAGAATAAAAGGGGGGATAGCGGGCACCCCTGCCTAGTTCCCCGTTCCACCCAAAACGCCGGAGACCGGACACCATTGATCAATACCCGGGCAGACATATCAGTGTAAAGGGACCTAACCGCCTCCAGGTACCACCCCCCAATTCCAACATACTCTAGAACCTGGAACAGGTAATCCCAATTAACTTTATCAAATGCCCTTGCGGCGTCCAGGCTGACCATTAATACTGGATCTCCTGAAGCCTGCCCATAGGCCACCGCCAAGAGCACTTGCCTCACATGCTTAGTGGAGTGGCGCACCTTGACAAACCCCACTTGGTGGTCTCCTATCAGACGGGGGATATGTATCATCAACCGAGACAAAATCTTTATGTTAACGTTAATGAGGGATATAGGCCGGAAAGACTCCACTTGGTCCTTGGGCTTTCCAGGTTTGGGGACTAGAGTGAGTAGCACTTCATTCTCCCCCTGGGAGAGGAACCCTCTTTCTACAATGGCATCAAAATATGCAAGCAAGGATCCACATACTTGTGGAGCCAGGATTTTATAATATTCGCTTGAAAAGCCATCAACACCCGGCGCCGAGCCCAGCGGCATAGCTCGTAGCACTTTTTGTACCTCTTGCACCCGAATTGGCGCTGACAAAGCCTGTTGCACTTCAACAGTGAGTTTTAGCATGCCAGCGTCTTCTAAATAATCCCACGTCGAGGGACCCTGGACCCTGTTATTAGGAGAGTACATATCTCTAAAGTGGGTGTAAAAGGTGTCTACGATATCAGATAGCCGAGTGACCCGTTCCTACAGGATTCATCACCGAGGCTATAAATTGACGGGGTGCGTGCGCCCTGGCTACCCTTGCAAGCAACTTGCCCGACTTATTCCCAAAGCGCTGAAAATTTAATCGCCTAACCATCAGCTGTTGTCGGGCCTTTTCATGGATTAGGGAATTAAGAGCTATCAGGGCCGCAGTCATCTGATCTTTGTTATTTGGAGTTGGGCTAGTGAGATATTTTCGTTTCGCGATCTTATATGCTTCTTCCAACTTCAAAAGGCCAGACGCTAGGCGCTTCGATTGGGCACACATATACGCTATCACCTCGCCCCTTAGGACTGCCTTAGAGGCCTCCCAAAATATTATTGGCGATTCGCAGGAGTCTAAATTAGTGTCTTCATAAAGTTGCCACTGTTTTTGTAAATGATCCCGCAGAGTGTTGTCCTGATACATGTAAGAAGGAAATCTCCACCCTCTCCCTCACGGTGTCCCCCCCATCCCCAGGTCCAAATCTAACCAGATCATGGTGTGGTCTGAGACCTCCATTGGTCCAATAGTGGCTGATTTAACTTTAAAAAACCACGACTGGGAAAGTAGAATGTAATCTATCCTCGACCAAGATTGGTGGACCCTGGATTGATGAGTGTAATCTTTAGTGGAGGGATGAAGGGTCCACCAAGGATCCAGCAAGCCAAGTTGCTTGCACAACGCCAGCAGCCCCTTGCCTCTCCCCACCCCTGGGATGGAATTGGGGGACAATCTGTCTATAGATTGATCAAGGACTTGGTTAAAATCACCCGCCCAAATCCATGGCGCATCGGAATATTGTAACCCCAACGCTATCAGAGTTTGAAAAAATTGGGGGCTAAACGAGTTAGGGGACCATAAATTGCACCTCTGTCCCTGAAAATTCAGCTGGAGTATCACAATGCGTCTCTCAGAATCTTTATGGATCAGCTTGGATTGGCAAGGTAATCCCCTCTTGATTAGAATTGCCACCCCACTTTTCCTATTCCCCGACGAAGAGTAATGACACTCACCCTCCCATTGCCTGCACAGCTTTTCGCGTTCAACATTGGATAATTTGGTCTCCTGCAAGCAGGCAGTTGCAGCCCCCTGTCGCTTAAGCTGTGTCAAAATTTTATAGCACTTCACTGGTGACGTGATACCCGAGACATTCCAGGATACTATTTTTAGGGGAAATTGACTTGTCATCTATTCCCCTGGTCACTGAAAATTATCAATGTACTCATTAAAGTTTCAAATTCCCGGAGGCCCAGCCCCTCCCCCGGGAATTCACTCCAGCCATACTGAGCAGAGAGCCACCTATCACCATCCAGCCCCCCAGCATCATTGTCACACATCACAATCAGTAGCCCCTCCCACTCCCGGACATCCTCCCCCAACCCCTCGTACCCCCCGCCTCTCCCACCCTCCCTCCCCCTCCTCTCCTCTCCTCTCCCCATCCCTTCACAACCTCCCCCTCCCCCCTCTTCCCCAACTGCCCCTTTCCAAACATCATTAGAGTCACCCTAATGTTAAGGCACCCAGACCCTATGCCTGTAATAATGCAAACTCTAAATCGTAGTAACTACAAACTCCCGCACTACCTTCAGAACCACTTACAACTGTTACTCCTGCTCTGTGATCATACCAGTCCTGAGTCACTAAGTTAGCCCACATTATTGGGGCGCACTTCCAGGTCCAGGCCGTCCACAAATTCTCTGGCTGCCGGTTCCGATGTGAACGACCGCCAGCTTCCATTCTGCTTGATTTTAAGAGTTGCTGGGTAAATTAGCATAAATTGAATCTGCTTGTTGTGTAAGCGTCTGCACAACGGAGTAAAGGTTTTCCGTTTCTCCTGCAGTGAAGCTGAATAATCTTGATAAATCCTGACGGCATTGCCTTTAAACTTTAGCGAATCTCTTTTCAAGCGAAACGCATTCAGAATGTCTACCTTGTGTAGGTAATTATGGATTTTCACGATCACAGCTCTAGGCAATGCACGGTCCTCTCGAATGCGCCCCAGCCTGTGGGCCCATTCTAAACACAAGAGCCCCGCATGATCAGACAGCGCAAACTCGTGCTTAAACCAAGTTTCCAGCTCCGTTGCAAGCATGCGGTCCCCCACCGATTCCGGGACACCAGTCACTCGTAAATTGGCCCTCCTGGACCTGTTTTCCAGGTCGTCGATTTTTGAAGTTAACCCCTCAACGGTGGATTGTAGTTGGGTCAGCAGCTGGGGCGTAGTCGCAGTGGCGTCCTCAAGGTCCGAGACTCGCTGTTCCAGTTCTCCTGCCCTCCGCATCAGCTCCAGCTGCCCCGCTTCCAAATTAGCAAGCTGAGATAGTACTTTTTCCAGTTTGGGTTCCAGTGCCATCTCCAATGCCGATGTAAGCTGCGCCAGCTGTTCTGTGGTAAACCCTGCACTCCGCTCTGCGGCCATTTTTGTTCCGCCGATGTCTCCTCAACACGAGGTTTTTCTTTTTCTCGCTTGCTAGCTCTGCTGCTCATCGCTTTTGGTTGAGCTTCTACGAATTTGTCCATAGCAATTTTACAAACTTCCGAGGCAGAGTTCAGCCAAATTCGCTCCGATTTAGAGTAGTTTTAGAACCAATAAGGGCCCAGGTGCCTCAGAGAGAGCTAACCACGCGTCCTGCTCTCTCTAGCACATCACGTGACTCCCCTGAAATGAAGATTTTAACGCTCCTTCTGTTGGATGATAAAACCTTTCACAAAAATGCTAAGTATTAACACTCAGCGAAACAATAACAAGATTTTAATACACTCTTGATTCATTCATATACTTAAAACATCAAACCACCTTATTGAGATTTTTCCCGTTAATCTTCAATCTTAAAACACATGACTGGCCTGGATCTTTGAAAATGTTTTGCTTATTATCGCAAGAAAACGCTTCTCTCTTTGGAGGCCTGAGATGCGGTTGGTCAATGAAACACTATTGAAGGTAAAACTCATAAGAAAGTGGAATATTTGGATAATCAACTACAAAGGAAGAACGCGAGGTTCTTAAATTTTCCGAAATCGCCACTAATTCCACCAGTGGGAATGGTAAAGAAATATTTTATAGATGCACTTAGGATTCTAACTGAGGCCAGACCACCATTAGTTAAGGTCCAGTATTTAACTCCCAATACCCAGAGAGGTACTGGAAAGCATCAGCGTGGAGAACCTTCTCAATTAAACTCTACAGAGTTTCTTGAATCCTCTCTCAAAGTCATCACGCAAAAATCAACCCTGTTGGTGACATTTGTCCTTGAGCCAGATCGTAACAATGTTCTACGATTGAATTTCTGTTATATTCATGAATGCTTTAGTTCAAAGATCCATGCATTTCCTGATTTATCAAAGGATACTCGAAAAAGGCGTCAGGAGGCTCAGGGCAGAGTTTTCTGCTATGATTCCCTTAAGAACATAGAAACAGGCATACTGGGTCAGACCACTGGTCCATCTTGCCCAATATCCTGCTTCCAACAGTGGCCAATCCAGGTCACAAGTATCTGGCAGAATCCCAAATAGTAGCAACATTCCATACTACCAATCCCGGGGCAAGCAGTGGCTTCCCCATATCTATCTCAATAACAGACTATGGACTTTTCCTCCAGGAACTTGTCCAAACCTTTACTAAACACAAACTATTTAACCTACCAGCAGCCTCTTGTGCCTCATTAAATTGCTTTGAATATCAACCCTCAAAATGCCTAAGCGTCTTTAGGTTGGTTAAACAGAGGTACCAGGACAAAACTGGTTTTTAAAGTGTGACAGGATCAATCACCAGCTTGTCTTGGAAGCGCTTGGAAGATTTATTCTCCAGCACGTGCAATGAGATCCCAGAGTCAGAATTTGCTTGGGGTGTCGGCAAGTGAGATTGGATACTTACAGGGAAAAGATCTTTGGGGTGGCAGCTCCTAAAGTGTGGAATACATTACCACGACAACTGTGTCATGTTCAATTAAGACTTCCTTTTAGGAAACAGCTAAAGGCCTTATTTTGTTCAGCAGGCATTTGATGGTTGTTGGGTTTTAATTTGTAAAGATTTTATTCTTAGTATATTATTGATTGTGAATGTTGTTTTGTAAACTGCCCAGAATGGTAGATGGAGCGGGTTATACATTTTTTTTGAAAAAATAAAACTGGCGTTTCTTGGAATCCATTAAATAGGCCTTAGGCCTCATCCCACGGTTAGTGTGGTAGAGGGGGGAGGAAAGTGATGAACCAGGATATAATTAACACTCCCCGCCCTTCTTTCTCTCTTTCTACATAGAAAACTGAGTCGTAGAAGTAAGCGCATGTGTTTACATTTATATTCACTGGTCTGACACTCTCGATGACAAAACAGTAATTATCTGTCAGCATACAAATTTTAGTCTGGAATTATCTGCAGCGTGGCCTCATCCTCCTCTGGGCTTCCCTCTGATTTTTTTTCCCTTGCCCTCCCTGTTGCAGTGGGTAAACGTTTGCTCTTTGCAGTTGTTACCCGGTCTGTTAATTAAAGCCTACAGATAACCCCCAGGCGGAGCAGAGCCCTGAACTGGGGCTTGGTGCTGATTAAAGTTTCATGTCTGTTTATAAATAATGGATGGGAATCAGGAATGGCTCGCCGGCAGGCAGCCGCGCTCCTTATTATAAGAGCAGCAATTTATCAGCACTGCTGGACCCATCGTCGGGAGTCAGGCTGTTAGGGTAATAGCTCTCACACATGCATGTGTAAAAAGTATGTGGCGGAATGTGCTTGTGCGCCGTTCAGATTCCCAAACGGGGCTGGCGTTAGGGGTGGGCAAACATGGCAATTGCCCTGGGCCCCAAACCTGCCTAAAGTTGAAAGAGGGACAATCTGCAAGCAACTGTGGGGCCCCGTGATGTCTAGCGCCGGCCCTGTTCCCAGGACATGGTAAGACAGTGGTGCGGCTTCTTAGAGTAATCAGCTCAGTTCTTCTGATTGAAATGTGTTCTTGCATCTCTGAGGCCTAATTCCTCTTTCAGCTGCCGCTTCACATCTTGGCCTTGAATGGACAATAAAGACCCCACTCCTGGTCCCCATACTCTCCCTTCCTTTCTGGGATCCCCATTTGTACTAGATAACAAGCAACTGTTCCACTAGTGTCAGCCATCAAGCACCAGCCGCATCATTTTTGATTTCCTGCCTTACCCTCCTCTGATGCTAACAATGGGTGAAAAGAAAATGAACCAGAAGCTTGAAATGTGATTTTTACTATCCACAGACCTGGCGCTCACTAGAACTTTAAACTTTTGAGCCATTTATATACAGTTGCACTGTGAATTGTAAGTTTTGTATAGCCCTGCACTGGCTCAGACTACTAGATGAAAGAATTTTGTTTTGATCTGCGCAGTTGACTCCATAATTGGAAAGGGGTTGAAAGGTCAAGCTGTGATGCATCTTGAGTTTGTGTCACTAAATATTTAGCTCAGAATTAACCCAAACGAGATTTTTAAAAAAGCTGTTTGAAATGCCATTTCCTGAAAAACTTCTCAAAACATTTTACAGTAATTGTCATTAAAATAAAATGCAAAAAAAAAAATCATCAGCTCCCCCTCTAGTCCAATTACCCATATCATCAGCCACCATTTCTGTAAGCTGCTGCAAATAGCCATGCTTGACAGAGCTTGTCAAAGCGTAAAATATCCGCAATATCTTGCAGCTCATTTGGCAATGTAGTCCATAAAATAGCTGCTCATAGTAAATGATACATTTAAGCAAACAGATTTAACAACACCCCACGCTACCTTATTGGTGTGGTGAGATATGCCAAAGTTGTCCTGATTGGAAGGTTTTCCTTACTGTCCACCAGACCTGTTCAGAATGCATGCGATATGCCCCTCAGCCAGCAGATGGAGACAAAGAGCTAGGAACTGTGAGCCCGTCTTTATAAGAGGCACCATGCAGCCTTAGCTTCCCAGTATTCTCTGTCTCCAGCAGATAGTGACAGGTATTCTGTGCAGCAGCAGACTGATCTGTTCTTAGGCCCAGTTAGAAAAATGGTTCCCCAGTTGATGTGCTAGTCAGAGGGAGGTCCAGGGGTCCATGTCCCTGGAGAAATCTAGGCCCTCCCTTCCCAGGCAGATCACGCCAGGTTTGGTGCCTCGTCCTCTCCTCTTCTCTCTTTTACTTTTCTCCCTTCCCTGACCTGCCAGTTTCCTTCCTTCCCCCAATTTTTATTTTCTATTTCTTGAACATAAATGCATATAGTTGCATAGTAAATGACAGCAGATAAGGACCTTCATGGTTCATCCAGTCTGCTCATCATAGCATATGCTTTGATCAATATTCTCTTCAATAGTTTCCTTTCACTTCTTCTAATACTGGTTTAGACTCTTGGTTTGCATATGTTTGTATATGCAGATCATATCCATTAATTCATAATCCACGTACTGTCATACATAGTAACATAGAGGCATATTTTCAAAGCACTTAGACTTACAAAATTACACAGCAACCTATAGAACCTTGTAAGTCTAAGTGTTTTGAAAATTAGCCCCATAGTAACATAGTAGATGAGGGCAGAGAAAGACCTGTACGGTCCATCCAGTCTGCCCAACAAGATAAACTCATATGTGCTACTTTATGTGTATACCTGACCTTGATTTGTATCTGCTATTTTCAGGGCACAGACCGTAGAAGTCTGCCCAGCACTAGCCCCACCTCCCAACCACTAGCCCCACCTCCCACCACCGGCTCTGCCACCCAATCTCCGCTAAGCTTCTAAGGATCCATTCCTTCTGAACAGGGTTCCTTTATGTTTATCCCACGCATTTTAAAATTCCGTTACCGTTTTCATCTCCACCACCTCCTGTGGGAGGGCATTCCAAGTCAGTTTCTGTTCAGACTCTGACTGAGGAGGAAGAGCGGCTGGAGGTTTGGCAGATTACCAGGGGGAAGGGAGTGAGGCCTAGCTCCTTCCCTGAGGATGAGGAGGGTCCCTGGGGAGAGGTCCTCAAGAAAGGCCCAGGCCATGGGGCCTCCTGGGGCCAGAGACCAGAAGGCCCGAAGAAGCTGTTCCCTCTCTGACAGAACTTCAGGAGGGAGAGCAGTCCGGTGGACCGGCATGAGCAGTGGCCCAAGGGTGAAAGCCAGTCCGGTACCCCTCTCACAACCCTGCAACATCCAGAAGGTGAGAGGGGGGGGGGGAGAGCTGGTGCAGGCCCAGAAGGGCACTCTCCGGGTGCAGAGGCTATGGAAGTTAGCCGGGAGCTTTTGCCTGAATCAGAGAAGGCAGAGTGAGGAGACTGGGTCCTCGGAGGAAGAAGAGGATTTCCAGGAGGAGTATTATGACCCAGACGATCCGGCCAGTGGTGTGGTGAGGATGGTACGACGGATTAAGTCCGTGGAGAAGGAGTTTGTTGAGCTAGGGAAGCGGTTGAAGATGGCAAAGACAATGTGCAAACTGGCCCCTGCAGAGCATAGGAAGATCTATGTGAAGGAAGAAGCCCGCCTGGTAAAATTGGTCCAGAGAAAAGAACATTTACTCAGAGTTTTAAAGAGGGGCCCAGACAACCCTTTACCAATGGAAGGGGTGGGGGGTTGGGGGGAGGAGGGGGGTCAAGTTCCCAGACGACGGAATGTGGTTCAATTGAAATGGGTGAGGGAGGGGGATGCCGAGTAGGGATACGGTTTTGAAACTGGTCCTAGGGTTGGGATTTCTCCCAGAAGATCTGTACATGTGCATTCACCTGGTTAACATTCCTGAGTACGATGTTAGCTTTTTGATCCAACGGGGAATGGAGATCTTTTCGGAGCAATACAGGGAGGTTAAAGGGGGGGGGGGGGGGGGGAATGGAAAAACTTTAGAGTGGTGCCCATTAGTAGACCTGATCTGGTGCAGGTGACTCTGTTAGTGCGGAATTAGTCAATTTTGGGGCAGATTTGACCTTCTGGCTGCAGAGGTATGCAGAGTTGAGGACTCCTCTGGTTAAGCTTCCGGACCCTAGTCCCTAGTTGCACCAGGTGGGGCATGTCACCCAACACATTCCTTCGGCGGCATTCATTGGAAGAGATAGGATCTTATGCTTCTACAAGGGGCAGCAAAGGCAATGTTTCAAGTGCGGGTCTTTCCACCACTTCAGTATGTCATGTCCTGTGATGCAGTGTGCAAAGTGCAGGGCTCAGGGCTCGGGAGCATGAAAGGGAGCAATGCACTTCGATCCGGTGTAATCTGTGCAGGGGGCTAGGGCATGCTTTCCGAGCCTGTCCGCAGGCCTTCCATAACTGGGGAGAGGAGGCTGGGGAAGGGGGAGGTCGAGTAGGAGGGGGGGGGGAAGGGAGGTGAGTTGGGGCAGGAGGTAGTGGTGAGGGGTCGGGGGGGTGGTAAAGGAAGGGTTGGGGGGCAGTGGGGGATTTCAGGGTAGGTGGAAGACGCAGGTGGGGGAGGAGGAGGGGTGGATGCAAGTTTCAAGGAAGAAGGGGGGGAAGGGAGGGTGTCCGGCAGAGGGGGGAGATGGTTAGGGCAGGGGGTAATGAATAGATTTTGGGGATTGGAAGAGGAGGGACGGGGGAGGAGTCTGGATCAGAGGAAGGAAGGGAGGGCAGAGGGCAGCAGGAGGGGGAAGGTAGGAGAGGGAAGGTAGGGAAGGGGGGGCAAGGTAGGGGGGAAGGGAGGAAGGGAGGGAGGAAGGCTAGGCCAGAGGAAGGGGAGGGTATGGAAGTGGAGGAGGAGGGGGGAGGGAGAAGAAGAGAATGGGAGAGGGGGAGAAGAGGAAATTAGGAAGTGCTAGGGTGGTTCAGGAGGAAGAGAAGGGGGAGGGTGGTTCGGAGGAGGGAGAGGGGAAGGAGGAAGGGAGGGGGAGGGGGTGGGGTGGGGGGGCTGGGGTTCTTAAGGTAGAGGGGGAAGGGGGAGAGGAGAGGAAGAAGAAGGAGAGGAAGAAAGCAAGGAGTGGGGAGGGATGAAAGGAGGGAGGGACTTTTGAGTTTGATGTAAGGGATTGGGCGGAGTAAGAGGTGGAGGGAGAGGAAGGGGTTTCAGGTGGGGGGGGGGCTAGAGCAGAGGGAAGGCAGGAAGGGGAGGCTGGGACAGGAGAAGCAGTTTTCTAAATGATGATGATGGCAGGACTCGTGCTGGTGTTTGCCACACTAAATGTGGCTAGTGTCGCCTCCCCGAGGGCGAGATGTCTGGCCTTTGAGGGCCTTTCGTCTATGTTGGCAGATTGTTTTCTCCTACAGGAGACAAGGCTGCAGACATTGGAGGCTGTCAGAAGAGCGAAGCAGGCCTGAAGATGGGGACCCTCAGTGTGGGGGCTGGCGTGGGAGAAGTATGGAGGGGTTGGAATTTTGTTTAAATCTCACAAGGTGGTGATTCAGCGGGTGGTGGAGTTAGGGGTAGGGAGGTATTTGGTGGTGGATGTTTTGTTGCATGGGGTGGCCTTAAGGGTGATAAATGTTTATGGGTCACAGAATAAGAGGGGGAGGTCATTGTTGTTCGGGAAGATAAAACCTTACTTGTATACTTCACGTCAGTTGGTGTGGGTGGGGGGGATTTTAACATGATCCTGAGGAAGGAAGATAGTGGGGGTAGGTCAGCACAGGTGAGGTATGATGGGGTACGTTTAGCGGGGATAATGAAAGGGGCAGGGCTGGTGGATGTGCACTTAGAACACGGGGGGGGGGGGGGGCAGGAGGGATTTACGTTCTTTAGAGGTAATTGTAGAAGCAGGATTGACAGGTTTTTGGTTAGGGGAGGGACTTGCGGGCGGGCACCCAAGTTGGTGGTGGTAGATTTTTCGGACCACAGGGCGGTGTTGATAGAGCTGGGGGGGTTCGGGGGGCCATAGGCCAGGGAAGGGGATGTGGAGATTAAATTTGAAATGGTTAAAGGAAGGGGAGGTGCAAAGGGAATATGAAGAGTTTTTGAGGGATCAGCTGTCTATCCAGGGAATATTTTCCTCGGTAAGGGGGTGGTGGGAGGCGGTGAAATAGCGCATGAAGGGATTCTTTATCAGGCAGGCTAGGCGGGAGGGGAGGGAGGTTACACGATTAGGGACAGCACTTAAGAAGAAGAGGGATAATTTAATTTCCAGGGGGGGAAGGAGGGAGGATATAGAGGCACTGCAGGTAGAATTGGAGCGAGTACAGTACAATTGGTACTCCTCTTTAGTTTACGAGAGGGACTTCGGCAAATTATTAAGTCCGGACCCGTTTGAGTGCTGTAAAGAATGAAAGGAACGTAGGGTAATGGAGGGGTTAAGGGAGAGGGAGGGGGTTTTTCAGAATTCAAGGGAGGGGATTTTGAGGGTAATGGGGGAGCACTTTGCACAGTTCTTTGCGGATCAGCACTTGGATGAGGAAGGGGTAAGGAGGTATGTGGTGGGGACCCCGGGGGTGGGAAATTGGGGGTCACATCTTCAGGCCTTGCAGCAGCCCTGGACAGTCAGAGAGGTTGAAGAGGCCATTGAGGCCTTACGGCGCAGGACGTCACCAGGGCCTGATGGTCTCCCGGCAGAATTCTACCAGCAGTTTAAATCCCAGCTGGCGCCGATTCTATTGAAGGTATGGGAGGTGGCTCGAAAGGGGGGTTCTCTGCCGGAGTCCTTTGGGAAATCGGCTTTGGTCCTACTTAGTAAGGGTAAGGATCCTAGAGATATTTCAAACTGGAGGCCAATAGCCTTGTTGAATAGCGACCGTAAGGTTTTTGCTCACATGCTATTAGCACGCATGAAGCGGGTGGCAGGGGAGGGGTTGGCGGTGTCACAGGGTTGTGGGGTCCCGGGAAGGGGGGTGTTGGAGGCAGTGGCTTGGGTACAAGAGGGACTGGAGCAGAGTCGGGCGGCAAAGGAAGGACGATTAGTAGTGGCCTTGGACCAGGACAAGGCCTTCGACAGGGTGCAGTGGAGGTTTCTTTGGGAGGTTTTGGGGCATTATGGATTTCCGAGGGAATGGGTTCAGCAGCTTTGGCTGTTGTACACCAATGTCCGATGTTTTCCATTGGTAAATGGGTGGAGGGGGAGGGAATTTGGCATCACGGCGGGGGTACGGCAGGGGTGCCCATTGAGCTCCCTGTTGTACACCTTTGCTATTGATCCCTTGGTACGTCGGTTGGAGTGAGGGGGAGGGGGCGGAAGGACTTAGGGTGATAAGGGTGGGTACGGGGAAACCCCTGAGAGTGGTGGCCTACGCAGACGACGTAACAGTCTGGGTAGCGGACTAGAGGGAAGGGGAAATATTGCAGGGGATGATCGCGGAGTACTCTCGAGCAACAGGGTCCAGGATAAACATGAAGAAGTGTACTTCTATGTGGGTAGGTCCAGGAGAGGCACGTTTTGAGTTAGGAGGAGGGTTCCCGCAAGGGGTGGAGAGAATGCGGGTTTTGGGGGTATATTTTGGGGAGGGGGATTATGGAGTATGGAATTGGGAACAAAAGATTTTGGAGGCTAAGGCCAAGATGGAGTGGTGGAAAGGCTGGAGGATGTCAATGGCGGATCGTGTGCGGCTAGTGAAAATGCAGGTGGTGCCCATTTTTTTATTTCTCAGTTATATTTGTTTATTGCCAGAATGTTGTTACACGGCACTGTATAGCGTTTTTTTTTTCAGTTACTTTGGGGAAACCGTATGAATCCTGTAAAATGAAACATCTCGTATCTGCCTAGGGAAGGGGGGGGGGGGGTCGGAATGGTAAACCCGGTTCTAACGTTTAGTTCTTTCTTTATTCAATTCAATTTGGGAAAGGCGGTGGGGCGGGATGCTCCAGGGTGGGCGTGTAGTGTCATACAGTGGTGGGAAGAGTTTTGGGGTCCTTGGGTGGAAGGGGGACGGGTAGGGGGTCTTCGGAGGGGTTTCCCGGATAGTGTGGGGTACTATAAGACCAGTGGCGTAGCCATGGGTGGGCCAGGGCCCACCTTATTTGGACTCAGGCCCACCCAAAGTTGTGGTACTCTTGCTATGGCTGGCAGAGATCCTCAAACCCGCCAGCTGAAGATTTCCTCCTCTTCAGGCGGCCAGTGCTCTTCTAAATGGCAGCTGGCAGCACTTGCCTCGAGCTGAAACCAGCACCAGCCCCTCTGCGCATGCTTAGCTTTCATGCATGCACAGCTTGCTGGCTGTGGCATCAGCTCGAGGAAAGTGCTCCTGGCTGCTGTTTGGAAGCACGTTGACTGCCTGAGCAAGAGGAAATCTTCAGCTGGTGGGGTTTGTAGATCCCCTCCTGCTCAGGTATTTAATATTTTGGACTTGCAGATGGAGCAGTGAGTGAAGCAGAGCAGAAGGGAGCATGAATTCCATGCCCACCCACCTTGGACTCAGGCCCACCCAAAATTGTCTGTCTGGCTACGCCCCTGTATAAGACACTGAAGAAGTTGGTGCGGCTGTGGGGGGTCACGGTGGAGGAAGTAAGGGTGGTAAGGAGGGAGGTGTGAGTGGAAAGGGTGCGCATGCAGAGATTCTCCTCTCCTCTGGCGCTTCGGGATGCCCCGGAGCCCGTTCTGAAACAAGGTCTGAGTTTCGTTGCAGCTAAACGGATCCCGCACAAGTATAGGGATATAGCTTGGCTGTCCCTGCACGGGAAATTGTATGTGAGAGCGAACCTGAAGTATAGGAATGCGCAAGACCGTGATTGCCCAAGGGGGGAATGTGTTGGCTTCACAGAGACAATGGACCATTTCTTGAGGGAATGTCCATTTTCGATTGCGGTATGCAATAAGGTGGCCTCC
Source organism: Microcaecilia unicolor (assembly GCF_901765095.1). Taxonomy (NCBI): domain Eukaryota; kingdom Metazoa; phylum Chordata; class Amphibia; order Gymnophiona; family Siphonopidae; genus Microcaecilia; species Microcaecilia unicolor. Next base: position 252,513,766 of record NC_044033.1, read on the forward strand.
CTGCTCCAGATCCCTAGCTTCTGCACCTACTCCTATGCGGACTGGGTGTATGAGCGGGGGCAGGGTACGGGAGGCTTGGAGCCAGGGACGGAGTTCTTAATTTCGGTCATTGTCCGCTTCTGTCTTTGGATAGCACGTTGTGCAGTTTCCCTGCGCCAGGAGTTCAGGTCAGCAGAAGGGGTCAGTTGGGACATTGTGCGAGCAGTATGGGAGGTGACACGTTGGGAGAGGGTAGAGGTGGGGATGGGTACATTTCAGAGATGGTGGAGACATGTGAGGCTCAAGCCACCTTGAATTGGTTTGTTTAAGGTTTGGGGGTGGGTGGGTTTTTTGTATATCTGTATGTATATAGGGGGCGGGGGGTATTTATGTAATTTTTGGATTTATGTTTACTGATTTCCGTTTCTATTAAGGTTATCAATAGAAATCAAACAAAATAAAACATGGAAAAGAAAATAAGATGATACCTTTTTTATTGGACATAACTTAATACATTTCTTGATTAGCTTTCGAAGGTTGCCCTTCTTCGTCAGATCGGAAATAAGCAAACGTTTCTATTAATAAAGAGTTTTCCAAGTATCCACCACTCTCTCCGTGAAAAAATACTTCCTGACATTTTTCTTGAGTCTGCCCCCCTTCAATCTCATTTCATGTCCTCTAGTTCTACCACCTTCCGATCTCCGGAAAAGGTTCGTTTGCGGATTAATACCTTTCAAATATTGGAAACGTCTGTATCATATCACCCCTGTTTCTCCTTTCCTCCAGGGTATACATGTTCAAGTCAGCAAGTCTCTCCTCGTATGTCTTGTAACGCAAATCCCATACCATTCTTGTAGCTTTTCTTTGCACCGCTTCAATTCTTTTTACATCCTTAGCAAGATACAGCCTCCAAAACTGAACACAATATTCCAAGTGCGGAACTGGAAGGCAGTACAGAATACCCTTCGTTTTTACCCATCCCCTATTTTACTATCATAAAGTGGTGTTCTCCCCCTTTTCCGAATGTGTATAATGTGGTCTTGTTTGGATATTGTTTTCCTCTTCTAATTTTAGATTGATTTGCATTTATGGTTCTGTTCTATCTTTTAAATATTTTGATGTTACTTATGTTCCACTGGCGATATGATGGTTCATGCATATCTTAGATTGTTTAATATGCATGATCACACAATAGATCAATGTGTATATTCTCTGTAATGTTTTTTATTGTAATAAAATTGTATTTATGTTTAATATAGACCCCTACCGAAACACGGCCCATGTCGGGTCAGTGGTACAAGTTTTATATACAGGACGCATGGTGTGCAAATTCAAGGTTTTGTCCCACTTGTGAAGGCTCCTGGTAATTCTTCTTTTGTTGGTTGGATCTGTTCTATCCTTGCCATTTTCGACACAGACTGGAGAAATCTGCCCAGCACTGGCCTTGTTTCCCAAATAATGGAGTTGCCGACTAAGCATCTCTCATAAGAACATAAGAGTAGCCATACTGGGTCAGACCATCTAGCCCAGTATTCGGTTTCCAACAGTGGCCAATCCAGGTTACAAGTACCTGACAGAAACCCAAATAGTAGCAACATTCCATGTTACCAATCCCAGGGCAAGCAGTGGCTTCCCCCATGTGTGTCTCAGTAGCAGACTATGAACTTTTCCTCCAGGAACTTGTCCAAACCTTTTTTAAACCCAGATACGCTGACAACTGTTAAAACATCCTCCGGCAAAGAGTTCCAGAGCTTAACTATTCGTTGAGTGAAAAAGCACTTTCTCCTATTTGTTTTAAAAATATTTCCATGTAACTTCCTTGACTGTCCCCTAGTCTTTGTACTTTTGGAACGAGTAAAAAAGTGATTTATTTCTTCTTGTTCTACACCACTCAGGATTTTGTAGACCTCAATCATATCTCCCCTTATCCGTCTCTTTTCCAAGCTGAGGAGCCCTAACCTCTTTAGCCTTTCCTCATACGTTCCATCCCCTTAATCATTTTGATTGCTGTTCGTTGAACCTTTTCTAATTCTGCTATATGTGTTTTGAGATATGGCGACCAGAACTGAACGCAATACTCAAGTTGCAGTTGCACCATGGAGCGATACAGAGGCATTGTAGTATTTTCAGTCTTATTCACCATCCCTTTCCTAATAATTCCTAGCATCCTGTTTGCTTTTTTGGCCACCACCGCACACTGAGCAGAAGATTTCAGCGTAGTATCTACAATGACACCCAGATCTTTTTCTTGAGTGTTGACCTCCAAGGTGGACCCTAGCATCAGATAACTAGGATTTGGATTATTCTTTCCAATGTGCATCACCTTGCGTTTGTCCACATTAAATTTCATCTGCCATTTGGATGCCCAGACTTCCAATTTTTTAAGGTCTTCCTGCAATATTTTCACAGTTCACATGTGTTTTAGCAACCTTGAATAGTTCTGTGTCATATGCAAATTTAATCACCTCACTGGTCGTTCCGATTTCTATGTCATTTATAAATATGTTAAATAGCACAGGTCCCAGTACAGATCTGTTAGTACTGTATTTAAATCTGCATGCTTTCTTTAGAAAAATTTGCAAGGTCTGACCCCCCATTACATCTACATTATTTGTTGCTACTTTATCTAGAAATCGTAGATTTCCCAAATCCCAGTTTAATTTGTTTTCCATATGTGAAGAAGAAGAAGAAGAAAAAAGGATGAGATTACTAGAACGTTGTTAGACGTTTCAATTTGTGAAATGGTGGAAAGATGCCCTGCCTTTCTTCTGCAGTTCTCATTCTTATCCGGATGTCAGAAAGAGAATTGAAACCTAGTTATTCAGAAAATTTGTCTTAAGTAGTATTCTGTAATTGATTTGTATTCTAGTTTACATTGGACGTTATCCTGGCTTGCGTCCGAGCTTCGTTTTTACTAGCCGCTTAGAATCGTGAGGACGTAGCGACAAACAAGGCTTTGGGACTCGTTTTCAAAAGAGAAAAACGTCCAAAAAGTGGCATAAATCTGCATTTGGCTGTTTTTCTCACAAAAACATCCCAATTGGTATTTTTAAAACCAATTTCTAGATGTTTTTTCTATGAAGTCTGTCAGAACTGCGTTCAAATCACGAGGGTGCATGTTAAGGGCGGGATCTGGGCGTTCCTAACACTTTGACGTTTTTCGGCCATAATGGAACAAAACCGTCCAGGACTAAAACTAAAATGTTTTGAGCTAGACCTGTTTTTATAATGAATAAGGCACTCAGACAGCTTGAAAATACTCAGCGTCACACTCGACCGCAACCTTACTCTCGAGAGTCAAATAAACTCTGTAACAAAGAAAATGTTCTATTCAATGTGGAAGCTCAAACGATTAAAACCTTTCTTCCCAAGAGCAACCTTTCGATACCTAATACAATCAATGGTTCTAAGCCATGCAGATTACTGCAACGGAATCTACGTGGGTTGCAAAGAACAACTCTTTAAAAAATTCCAGACCGCCCAAAATACAGCAGCCAGGCTGATATTGAGCAAAACACACTTCGAAAGCACCAAACCTCTTCGTGAAAAGTTGCATTGGCTCCCAATCAAAGAATGGATCATCTTCAAAATCTGCACCTTAGTCCACAAAGAGGAGTATTTTCAAAGCACTTAGACTTACAAAGTTTCCTAGTAACCTATGGAACTTTGTAAGTCTAAGTGCTTTGAAAATGAGCCCCATAATCATATACGGCGTTGTCCCAGGATACATGATAGACCTTATTGATCTACCAATAAGAAACAAAGTCAGACTGTCAAGATCCCACTTAAACCTATACTACCCAAATTGCAAAGGACTGAAATACAAAACAACTTACGCATCCAGCTTCTCCTACATAAGCGCACAACTATGGAATGGCCTCCCAAAAGCCCTGAAAACAATCCACGACCACCTGAACTTCAGGAAAGCACTAAAAACTAACCTCTTCAAAAAGGCCTACCCCAACGACCCCACATAAACCTCTTCACCCAGCAACACAGCATGACTTTGACCGTACTGGACAACACACAATCTTCATCCCTCCCGACCCTCCACATATACCTCATACGATCACTTTTCAACCTCGTACTTGTTATCGACTGACTGGGCAAACGCCTTTGATGGTACTATGTAAGTCACATTGAGCCTGCAAATAGGTGGGAAAATGTGGGGTACAAATGCAACAAATAAATAAATAAAGGTGCCCTAAATGACCAGATGACCACTGGAGGGAATCAGGAATGACCCCCACCCCAAAATGTGATTAAAAACATTACTTGCCAGCCTCAGATGTTATACTGCAGTCCATTAGAACAGCATGCAGGTCCCTGGATTAGTCTAGTGGTGGGTGCAGTGCTATGCAGACAGGTGGACCCAGGCCCTTACCTTCCCCCTACCTGTTACACTTGTGGAGGAAACTGTGAGCCCTCCAAAACTCACCAGAAACCCACTGTACCCACATATAGGTGCCTCCTTCACCCATAAAGGCTATTGTAATGGTGTATAATTGGGGATAGTGAGTTTTGGGGGGCTCAGCAGACAAGATAAGGGGGCAAAGGTGAGATGTAGTCCACTGCAGCGTCCCCTAGGGTGCCCCACTGTTCTCCTGGGATGTCTGTGTGGACAGTCTACTAAGAATGCTGGCTCCTCCTACATCCCAAAGGCTTGATTTTGTGTGTCTTTCAGTTGGATTTTTTTTTTTTCGAAAATAGACCAAAAAGATAAACGCACACAGCACAAAAACATCTAGCAAGTAGCTATTTTTGAAAACAAAAGATGGACATTTTCCTGTTTTGAAAATGGCTATGTTCCCCACTTGAATTTTCAACATTTGTTTAGCAAAACGTTCAAAGTCCGTCTTAGACATCATATCGAAAATGGCCCCCCATGTGTTTTGTAATGTTATGTTATGTTAGTGGGACCAAATATTATGTAATGTTATGTTATGTTAGTGGGACCAAATATCACCTGCTAAGCAGCTAAGTAATGGTCTGCCCAAACTCTGACCCCAACCGGTTAGGGAATGACTGGATAGCGAGATATTCATCGGCAGTAGTACTCCGTTAAGTGCCTCTTAATTTCAGTGGCTGGCCAGCTGCGCACGCAGGTTAGAGAATGGTGTCAGTTACATGCAGATCTTAATTTAATAATTATGTGCTAATTGGTCTTAACTAATAATTGGATTTAATTGGTGTTAATTGGCACTAATTAGCAGTTAAACACGAAACATTACATCACATTACTTCTTGTATTCCACAACTATCCCCTAGCATTCAGTGTGGATCGCAAAAACAAATGAACAGGCAAACCCTGCAAATAAACAATCAGAATCAAAATTAAAACGGTACATAAATAAAATCTAAGACGTAAGAACCCCAGCCTAAAGCTAACTTAGCTTTAAGATAAAACATTTCTTAAAGAGAAAAGTGTTTAATAATCTCCTAAAGACAAGATAATTGTGAGTTTTTCTTAAACTCTGCGAATAATCAGAATCAAAATAAAAACGGTACATAAACAGAATCTAAGATATAAGAATCCCAGCCTAAAGCTAGCCTAGCTCAGATTTAAGATAAAACATTTCTTAAAGAGAAAAGTCTTTAATAATCTTCTACAGACAAGATAACATAGGCAGGCTGCACACTCTCGCGCCCCCTCCCTCGCTTTTCCCCTCAAGCACACACAAAACAGGCATGAGACAGATTTTTGGGAATAAATGGCCACAGCTTTATTGACAACACATTAAACTGCCCCTAGGAAGCACCCGAGCCTTGGGTTGGACATTGCAGATGCTCCAGCCCTCCGCCATGCTTATCCAGCTAGAGAGCCAACATCTCCGCCCACGCGACGGCCAGCCTTGACTCCGCCCTTAGCGTGGCCGCGCATCCGCCCGCTTGGGACTGCGCCCCAGACCATAGTCCCACCTGCCATGTATAACCAGCGAGGTGATTGGTCTGCCAGCCGTGAGTGTTCTTGTCCCTTGCGTGAAGCGGGCAAGCCAGCTTGGGACTGCACCCCAGACCAGAGTCCCACCTGCCATGTGTAACCAGCGAGGTGATTGGTCTGCCAGCAGTGGGTGTTCCTGTCCCTTGCCTGAAGCGGGCAATCTTCCTTTTGCCTGTTGTTCCAGCACATCCCAGAGTTCCCAGGCTCGGGTGCCTCCGCTGCTGTGACATTGTACAGATTCTTTAAGCATCCGCCTGTGAAGAGACAACAGTAATCGTAGGCGAGCCTAAATTCCCTGCAGTGCAGCGATATACATATATGGCAAGGAAACAAAAGTGGGCACGTTCTGTAACAACTTCTATAACTCTACAACGACATGGAGAACTAACAATGCAACCTAACCTTATAAGGGAATCTTAAAAAATGTAATGGCAACACAATGCCATTCTGTGGGCACATTCTGTATCAACTTCTATAACTCTACAATGACCTGGAGAACTAACAATGCAACCTAACCTTATAAGGGAATCTTAAAAAATGTAATGGCAACACAATGCCATGGAGAATGAACCATGCAGCACAACAGAAAGTAACAAAACATACAATAGATTCTCTTGTGAGCGGTCCCAATAGTTTGCGGTGAGTATCACAGCCAAACAGGAAAATTGCACACTGCTAGAACCCCTCTCACCTTGCATAGCACCAGATGAGCCCAGTGGCCATTCTAAGAAACGTGAAGGGGAAGGGAGGGCGGGGAAAATTCCCGCACCGCTAACCGCCGACCAAGAGACTCCCCTTGTCTCGTCGGCGACTTTTAAGTGGTGCAAGAGGGCATCCCCCGAAGCCCCGCCCCTTCCGGCCCGCCAGCCAATGACGGGCGAGGTTCTCCTCTACGTCATTCAGAGGGAAGCCGGAAGGGAAGGGTTGCTCGGTTCGTGGAGCTGCTGCGTGGCAGCCGCCATGTTATTGGCGGCTGCTCGGCATGCTCCTCGCCGGCCTTCTTTAACATAGGCAGGCTGCACACTCTCGCGCCCCCTCCCTCGCTTTTCCCCTCAAGCACACACAAAACAGGCATGAGACAGATTTTTGGGAATAAATGGCCACAGCTTTATTGACAACACATTAAACTGCCCCTAGGAAGCACCCGAGCCTTGGGTTGGACATTGCAGATGCTCCAGCCCTCCGCCATGCTTATCCAGCTAGAGAGCCAACATCTCCGCCCACGCGACGGCCAGCCTTGACTCCGCCCTTAGCGTGGCCGCGCATCCGCCCGCTTGGGACTGCGCCCCAGACCATAGTCCCACCTGCCATGTATAACCAGCGAGGTGATTGGTCTGCCAGCCGTGAGTGTTCTTGTCCCTTGCGTGAAGCGGGCAAGCCAGCTTGGGACTGCACCCCAGACCTGAGTCCCACCTGCCATGTGTAACCAGCGAGGTGATTGGTCTGCCAGCAGTGGGTGTTCCTGTCCCTTGCCTGAAGCGGGCAATCTTCCTTTTGCCTGTTGTTCCAGCACATCCCAGAGTTCCCAGGCTCGGGTGCCTCCGCCACAACCCGGGGGACCTGAAATTCAGGGACCACGGGTCCCCCCCTTTTTCCCTCCTTCAGAAATGTCTCTCCAGGACCACCTGTAAGTCATTGAGGAGGAGGAAACCTGCGACTTCCCCGAGACGGCTAGCATCTTCGAGGAAGTATCCGAGAGTGAGCAGGGCAGCGCACTGATGCCAGATCCTCGCACCGCCAAGCTGCTCCACCCACATGCCAATCTGGCGATTGACATTGGTTAAACCTCTGGACCACAACATGGAAGCAGATCCATGCCCTCACGGGATGATGCCGGACCAGAGGATAGTGGTGAGTAAGCCCGGGACACTACACAGGGTAATGGTGTGCCCTTTGCCTGCCTGATCCATCTTGGCCTGGCGATTCTCAGGCAGACTACTTCCTGAGCTAGAGACGTCAGCCATCTGCAGGCCTATGGACTGCGCAGTAAGCTCGCCTATGTGCATAGCAACGAAGAAGACCGACAAGGAGGCCGCCCCGAACAATGCCGCTTCGCAAAATTCCCGCACCGCTAACCGCCGACCAAGAGACTCCCCTTGTCTCGTCGGCGACTTTTAAGTGGTGCAAGAGGGCATCCCCCGAAGCCCCGCCCCTTCCGGCCCGCCAGCCAATGACGGGCGAGGTTCTCCTCTACGTCATTCAGAGGGAAGCCGGAAGGGAAGGGTTGCTCGGTTCGTGGAGCTGCTGCGTGGCAGCCGCCATGTTATTGGCGGCTGCTCGGCATGCTCCTCGCCGGCCTTCTTTAGTTACAAGTTTTTCTCAAACCCAGTGAATAAACAGAATCAAAATTAAAACGGTACATAAACAGAATCCCAGCCTAAAGCTAGCTTAACTCACCTTTAAGATAAAATATTTCTTAAAGAGAAAAGTGTTTAATAATCTCCTAAAGACAAGATAATTACGAGTTTTTCTCAAACCCTGCGAATAAACAATCAGAATCAAAATAAAAACGGTACATAAACAAAATTTAAGATGTAAGAATCCCAGCCTAAAGCTAGCCTAACTCAGATTTAAGATAAAACATTTGTTAAAGAGAAAAGTGTTTAATAATCTCCTAAAGACAAGATAAATACGAGTTTTTCCTCTAACCTAATGGAAGTGAATTCTAAATAGCTGCTACCTGATAAAAGAGAATGGCCGAAAAAAAGAGGCTTATGTTTTAACCTACTAGGATTGGGATAGTGAAGCTGCAAATTGTTGCAAAGGCCTCTGTCTTTATTATGTGGCTGCGATGACCTGAGTGGTTAAGGTGTTGGACTCGAAATCCAATGGGGTATCCCCCGTGCAGGACTGAATCCTGCTCGCAGTGCATTCCTTCCTTATTCACGAAGAGGGTGTTGGATATGTGGAATGCCCTCCCACGGGAGGTGGTGGAGATGAAAAGGGTATTGGAATTCAAACATGCCTGGGATAAACACAAAGGAATCCTGTTTAGAAGGAATGGTTCTACAGAATCTTGGCGGAGATTGGCCGGTAATTGGGAAGCAAAACCAGTGCTGGGCAGACTTCTGATCCTAACAATAGATAGGGATGGGCTGGAGTGTAAATTTTAAGGGACTTCCACGTTAGCTTCAGAACTTAGTACAAGAACAGTACTGAGCAGACTTCGGTCTGTGCCCTGAGAATGGCAAGGACAAATCAAACTCGGGTATAAAGTATCACATACCATGTAAAATGAGTTTATTTTGATGGGCGGACTGGATGGACCGTACATGTCTTTATCTGCCGGCATTTACTATGTTACTATCCAGCTTATTTTCGAAAGAGAAAAACGCCTATAGTGCGACCTAAATCGGGAGATAGACGTTTGTCTCGCAAAGGCGCCCAAATCGGTATAATTGAAAGCCGATTTTGGGCGTTTCCAACTGCACTCCATCGCGGAAATGAGTAAAGTTGACGGGGGCGTGTCTGAGGCGTGGTGGAGGCGAAACTGGGGCGTGGTTATCAGCCGAGGAGAGATGGGCGTCTTTAGCTGATAATCGAAAAAAAGGCGTTTTTACCGCGATTTTGGGTCACTTTTTTTAGACCCTTTTTTTTCACGAACAAGTCCCAAAAAAGTACTCCAACTGCCCAGATGACCACTGGAGGGAATCGGAGATGACCTCCCCGGACTCCCCCAGTGGTCACTAACCCCCTCCCACCAAAAAAACCCCACTTTAAAAACTTTTTTTCCAGCCTGTATGCCAGCCTCAAATGCCTTACCAACCTCCATGACAGCAGAATGTGTTCGATCCTGTCACAGCCTTTCCCTGGGTCAGATGTGGCTCTCGGGTGCAGTACAGGGTCACATCAATTGTGGTGGGTGTAGGGTATTGGCCTCCGTGATTTCATTAGCTTGTGTTACAGTCTCACTATGTTGGTAGGCTCTTCTCCCATGGTGCTTTTCCCCCTGCCTACTGGGTCAGAGTGTGCCCTGTTGTGTTTCCTGTTGTAGTCCATGCGGTAGTGGCCATTTTTGTAAGCCAGTTTTAGTTCCCTTTCCTGTGTTAGCCACGTTACAGAACTTAGTTCTTACCTTGAATGTGGCTGAAAGAGGGCATTGTACAGCATTCTGCCAGCTCTGACCTACTGCTCATCTCAGTACCAGGGAGACTCGTTGCCAGTGGGGCACAACCTCTGATCTGCAGTTAACTGTGAGTAAACGCGGTTATTCCAATAAAGGACGTTTTCGGAGAGATTAGTCTTCAGGTGTCAACTGGTGTGCCAATGTTATATAGCAGCAACCAGTCCTAGAGGCCTGCGTGTATGCAGGTCCCTGGAGCACTTTTAGTGGGTACTGCAGTGCACTTCAGCCAGGTGGCCCCAGGCCCATCCCCCCCCCCCACCTGGTAAATGGGAGGCCTCCAAAACCCACTGTACCCACATGTAGGTGCCCCCTTCACCCCTAAGAGCTATGGTAGTGTTGTACATTTGTGGGTTTTGGGGGAGGGGGGTTGGGTGTTCAGCACCCGTGGTAAGGAAGCTATGCATGTGGGAACTTTTTCTGAAGTCCACCGCACTGACCTAGGGTGCCCAGTTGGTGTCCTGGCATATCAGGGGGGCGAGTGTACTATGAATTGTGGCCCCTCCCACAACCAAATGGCTCGGATTAGGACGTTTTTGAGCTGGGCGTTTTTAGTTTCCATTATCGCTAAAAAAAACAAACTCCCAGCTCAAAAACGTCCATTTTTTCGAAAATACAGTTCGGCCCGCCCCTTCACAGACCCGTTCTCGGAGATAAACGCGCATGGAGATAGGCGTTTCCGTTCGATTATGCCCCTCCACGTAAAGCATTAGTGGTCTGGGCCCAGTTTATTAAATAGGCTGGTGCTAAACCGTGCAGAATATTATGCGCCATTATTGCAGACCTGAAATTGAATACGGGCTTCTACTGGGAACCAGTGAAGGTCCATCATAGTAATGAAGTAGATGATGGCAGATAAAGACCTGTACGGTCCATCCAGTCTGCCCAACAAGATAAATTCACAGTATGAGGTATGATATGTTTGCTTGATCCTGATTTGTCCTTTTCAGGGCACAGACCGTAGAAGTCTGCCTGGCACTGGCCTTGTTCCTCAGTTAAGGAAGCTGAATAATGGAAAAAGTCTGTTGCTTATTCGAGCAGAAAACAATTAAACGTGCTGCTGCATTTTGAAAAGTTTGGATTTTTTTTTCAAAACATACTATTGCCAATAATCCAATGCTCATAGGAGTAGACTTTGGACAAGCAGTCGAAATATGCGAGTATCAAAGAGATTATGAATTCTTCTGAGCTTTTTCATTAGGAGAAAAAGGCTTCCTGCTAAGCGATTTTACTTGTAATTCCAATATTATTTTACAAACTGTGTGTGCAAAATTTATTGCATGTATCTTCATGGAGGGCTGTGGACCTGGGAGGGGCATTTACCCCAGCCACTGAGCTAGCATGACTGCTTTTGCCTAACTGCACTCGTACGCTAGTATATTATAAAGGGAATCGCGAGCTGCGCACGCAAATTAATTGGTTAGAGAGTAAATTTGATTTCTAGGATTCAGTTGCTGCAAAATACACAGCAACACAAGGAGACTCTATAAAACTTCTGAAATCTTTGCACTGGCTCCCTGTCATTGCTAGGCTAGATTTGAAAAGTCTTTAAAATAGCAGACACTGAGAGGCGCCCTCTTCCTGGTCATGTACCTGGCCCTGTTGTCTTTCCTGCTATCCCCTTTGACCCCTATGGCGGTGGTGACGTTACTTAAAGCTTCCAATATGCCAGCTGTGATCTTCAGCCGGGTGAGTGAGGCTTGGCAGCTCCTGACCAGGAAGCTCATCTATTGCCTCAGACCAGATCCATTGATCCAAAGCAGAAACCAAAGACGAGGAGGTCCTTGTGAGAGGCAGCGGTCAGGCTGGTGATACTGTTGCATGTGTTTTTTCAAGGCTCTGTCGTTCTACCTGTCTTTTTACCGTGTGCATGATAGAAGTCGGGATCTATAACTAGTTCCATATGTGCATGACAGGAGGCAGTCACCTAATTTATTCTATATCTGCCCAGCTACGCTCAACATCCATTAAAAATGTTGGCCTACTGGTGGAGGTCATAGAGACCAGTACTTTAAGGAATTTTGGGCATGATTGGTAAGTGAAAGAGTTGGAAGGTCATGCAAAAGTCAGTCCATATGGGAAATTTATACACTCATCTATCCAAAGTGGAGGAGTGGCCTAGTGGTTAGGGTGGTGGACTTTGGTCCTGGGGAACTGAGGAACTGAGTTTGATTCCCACTTCAGGCACAGGCAGCTCCTTGTGACTCTGGGCAAGTCACTTAACCCTCCATTGCCCCATGTAAGCCGCATTGAGCCTGCAATGAGTGGGAAAGCGCGGGGTACAAATGTAATAAAAAAAAAAAAAAAAAAAAAATGTATGGCGATTGTCCAGTTTCCATGGCTTCTCAATAGAAATAGAATAAAATAAAACATAGAAAATAAAATAAGATGATACCTTTCTGGCTTCTCAAATTTCTCTCTGGTCCAGATGAGGTCCACGTAGACCTCGTAGAAAATTGCTTTCTCAGGCAGATCAGTGGCGTAGCCAAGAGTGGGCCCAGGCCCACCCACTTTGAGCTCAGGCCCACCCGGTAGCAACACACCTATGATGTGGCTGGCAGGGATCCCCAAGCCCCACCAGTCGAAAACTCCCAACAACTGTCCCTCCTGCATACCTTGTAAATAGAAAATCTTGGCCTGCAGCGAGCAGTGACTGACACATACTGTTCACACCAGCCCCACAGCTTTCCCTTTGATGTATTCCTGCCTATATGGAAACAGGAAGTTGCATCAGAGAGAAGGCTGTGGAGCCAACATGAGCAGTGCGTATTAGTTGCTGTTTGCTGCCGGTGAAAATTTGCTATTTAAAAGGTATGCAGGGAAGGGGGGATGTTTGAGAGACCATATCGCATGCAGGAGAGAGAGGGAGAGACGAAATCACTCGTGGGACAGGGTGGAGTTCTGTCCACCTATCTTGGACTTAGGCCCACCCAAAATTGGGTGTCTGGCTACACCCCTGAGGCAGATGAACTGAAATACCAGCTTTTTTTTTTTTTTTTAATATTTGAATTAGGACCGTGTTTAAATTTTTTGTACATTTCAAAATGATCTTTACGATGTTTGATTAATCAATAATTTTGGGAACCGTCTAGAGCCTTTGGTTGTGATGGGATACAAACCTGTATGTTATCAGCTGTTAACCACCAACTTTTGGCCGCCAAGAATCAATTATCGATGTCCATTGGCACTCATTAAAACTTGCACACGCTTCAGGCAGCGTGCTATTCGATAAGGCACCTCACTCCCATAGTCCGTATGTCAAAAGGGGCGTGAGCATGGGAGGGGCATAGGCGTTTTGAAACGTTATGCGCATTTCCATTTATTTTGTCTTATATCCCGGCGACCACACGTTGAGTATTGCGTTCGGTACTGGTCGCCGTATCTCAAAAAAGATATAGCGGAATTAAAAAAGGTTCAAAGAAGAGCAATCAAAATGATAAAGGGGATGGAACTCCTCTCGTAAGAGGAAAGGCTAAAGAGGTTAGGGCTCCTCAGCTTGGAAAAGAGACGGATGAGGGGAGATATGATTGAGGTCTACAAAATCCTGAGTGGTGTAGAATGAGTAGAAGTAAATCGATTTTTCACGCTTTCAAAAAGTACAAAGACCAAGGGACATTCAATGAAATTACTTTTAAAACAAATAAGAAGAAATATTTTTTCACTCAACAAATAGTTGCTGGAGGATGTGGTAACAGTTGTTAGCGTATCTGGGTTTAAAAAAGGTTTGGACAAGTTCCTGGAGGAAAAGTCCATAGTCTGCTATTGAGGCAGACATGGGAAGCAACTGCTTACCCTGAGATTTTTAGTTCGGAATGTTGCTACTCTGAAATTCTGCATGAAATCTTGTCACTCTTTAGGATTCCAGAATCTTGCTATTCTTTGGGGTTCTACATGGAATCATGTCACTCTTTAGGATTCCGGAATCTTGCTATTCTTTGGGGTTCTACATGGAATGTTGCTACTCTTTGAGATTCTGCATGGAATCTTGTCACTCTTTAGGATTCCAGAATCTTGCTATTCTTTGGGGTTCTACATGGAATCTTGTCACTCTTTAGGATTCCAGAATCTTGCTATTCTTTAGGGTTCTACATAGAATCTTGTTACTCTTTAGGATTCCGGAATCTTGCTATTCTTTGGGGTTCTACATGGAATCATGTCACTCTTTAGGATTCCAGAATCTTGCTATTCTTTAGGGTTCTACATAGAATCTTGTTACTCTTTAGGATTCCGGAATCTTGCTATTCTTTGGGGTTCTACATGGAATGTTGCCACGATTTGGGTTTCTGCCAGGGCTAAATGGACCATTGTTCTGACCCAGTATGGCTACTCTTATGTTCTTATGGATGGGCCGTACTGGTCTTTATCTGCCGCCATCTACTATGTTACTAACTGTAGGTGATCTATATAGAAAAAATGAATAAGCTGATCTGTGGGAGCCTCATGTTTGAAAGTTAGGGTTGGTTTTTTTTTTTTTACATGTGGCATTACTGAACATTTCCCCTGATGTGTTGTGGTCGAAATTTGTCTCTTCTGAATCCTATTTAGTTTTTGCGTGGTAGATGCTGTGTGATGCTCCTGCCATCAGCGTCGTCAACAGCCACTTTGTGGTGTATTCATATTTTACTAGTATCATTGTGATACCTGCATGAGGTTCTGATAATGATCTGTTCTTCAGCTGTCTGTGCTGTATTCATGCTTTATGTGTTCAGTGTGATACCTGCATTAGGTTCTGATAATCTGTTCGTCAGCTGTCTGTGCTGTATTCATGATTTATGTGTGTCAGTGTGACACCTGCATGAGGCTCTGATAATATTCTGCTCTTCGGCTGTTTGATGTGATGCTTGTAAGCTGAGATCCTTAATGACCGGGGTCTTTTACCACCAGTTCAATACCTGGACTGACGGGACGGATTACTCCTTTGTATCACCAGTTACGTTTTATTTGTTGGGGGTGTGGGGAGAGGTTTTGACAGTCATTTTATCATTCTTAAAAGCGAAATAAACACTCCTCCCTGCTGGATGAGTGAATAATACACAAGCACCTCCAGGGAAAAGGGTTTGGGAAGGCTTTTAACATCTCTCGCCCCTCAGCAGCAGGAATCAGACTGGGCGCTTTTCCCTTCAGGGGCTGCCCTGCGATCTGGAACAGATTTTTCCCTTCGCAGCCCTCCGTATTCCCGGTGGAGGATCATAGTGGTACCTTCCCCCCCTTGTCCCCTGATGCTGCTGGTACTGAGGTTGTTACCATGGAGAAGGTCTCCATGGAAACCCTCTGCCCCCCCTCTCCTCTGCCCATCCGCTGCCACCTTTTCAGATCCCTCTCCCCCCCCCCCCATCACATACATTTCTAGTTCCCAACAGTTGGATCCAGCAGCCAGTCAGCATCTCTACAGTCACAGGCAGGCGGGCACAAGCAGACAGACATGGGGGGGGGGGGCACGAGGGGGTGGAGCTTATCTCCATCACTTGTCCGGGCCCTGCAATACACACACACACACACGGAAAATAAAAACCAACCCATTTCTCGGCATCCTTTTAAATGCATTTTTTCCTTTAATGATGCTTCCTAAATTATCATTTTCAACATCTTTGGCAGGGTGGGAGGAGACTGGAAGGATTTAAGTCTTTTATGCCGCATCCCAGGGTCCCTCTGGAAACAAAAAAAAAGGGGAAAAACAGCCATGGGGGAAAAGATGTATTATCGTTGCGTTTTGTGCGTGTCCTTGGCATAAGGCAGCTGAGGGAGGTCTGGCAAATACTGAGATATAGATACATATCGATTTTTTTTAATTGTTGCTTTAGGATTCATTCCTTCGGGGGTGGGAAACCCTCAGACATGAGAAGATATTTGTGCCTAGCCTGTGTGTCGCCGTGGGATCGATGGGTAGATTGGTAAGAGAGAGGCCTTGGCATCCCCCCCCCACACCCCTACCTCCCCCTTTCCTGTCCTAGTTCCTGATGGCTGGTGTTTGATTCTTAACCTCGGCTTGGCCTGGCTTGCTGCCTGTCTGTTCTTGTGTGTATTTATTTAAATTTTTTATTTTTAATTTTCAACCCTTCCCACCGCTGCTGCTGCTACCTGTGTTCCAGTAGGGACTGATCCCTCCCTGAACCCGAAGGCTGGCTTCCTAAAATGCTGAGACCGGGGTCCCTCCTCTCTCTGCTGCTGGTTCACATGTCGTACTTCAGTCCCGAGAAGGCCTTGGCTGCACCTGCAGAGAACGGTGAGTCCCAGCTGCAAAGGCATTAAATCATGGCATCCTGCCTCTTGCTCTTGTTTCCCCTCTCTCTTTTCTATCCATCTGTCTTTGTCACTTCTGTTTTGTTTTTCCTTTTACTTTCTTGTAACTTTCTTTCTCCTCCCCTTATGCATACTCCCTCTTTCTTTTTAACCCTCCCTCGCTTCCCTCTTTGCCTGCTCCCATCCACCAAATCCATCTCTCCCATCATCCCTTCCTTGACCTGAACTGAATATCTGCACGGAAGCCGGGGTAACAGCAGAAAAGTTTGTCAGGACTCTTCTTGGGTCCTTCTTCCAAATGACCACCCCCATCCCTTGCATTGTGCGTCTTGCCGTTCATCCACTGAAAACCAGTTTAAGGAAGAGGTCGTTGGTTCTTGGGAGGGGAGACACGTCTTTTGCGCAGCATAGGGTTGCAACCTCATGCCAGGTTGGTGCAATTTCTGCATTTGCATGCACGGAATAGTCTGGTTTTCTTTAAGGAAGGGGGGAGGAATTGATAGGAATACGTGAATTGTGTCACGCCACATGCGATGAGTACAAAACCAAGGTGCTACCTTCTCCTGGCTGAACCACATGGTTTGATGGTAGAGAGAGAGGTGTAGGGGATCCCCCATGTAGCCATGATTTTTATATCCCATTCCCCTGGAGTGGGGGGAGTCCTTTAGCCTTGAAATGTAGTGTAGGACACAACACACAGTGTTGGCGTGCACACACAGACAAATTGGATGCATAATTCCACATGGGTGGAGGTGGACAGGGATGTATTACGCGGGCTGTCGGTCCAGCTAAATCCAGGAAAACATACACTAAATTAGAACTTTCTCGCTGCCCTCCCTCTTTACGAGTAGCGTGACTGGAGAAGGCGTCCCCGGATCTGCATAAGTACATAAGTATTTCCATACTGGGACAGACCAAAGGTCCATCAAACCCAGCATCCTGTTTCCAACAGTGGCCAATCCAGGTCACAAATACCCGGCAAGATCCCAAAAAAGTTCAATATATTTTATACTACTTATCCCAGAAATAATGGATTTTCCCCAAGTCCATTTAATAATGGTCTATGGACTTTTCCTTTAGGAAGCCGTCCAGACCTTTTTTATGTTTCAACGGTTTTTATTGGTGATGTATTAAACACACAAAAATAAAACAATATTTATTTATTTAAAGCATTTATACCCCGCTCTTTCCCACTCGATAGCAGGTTCAGTGCGGCTTACAAGTTATGGTACAAAGTATCACAGAGATAACCCAGTTATAGAGAGTGGAACAATAGGAAGAGACGTAGGGGAGAGGATTGGAGTATGGGTAGTGCTAGTGGTGTGGATTAGGTTCGAGAATTAAGTTGGGTTGTTTGGGTAGGCTTATTTGAAGAGGTAAGTTTTCAGCAGCTTTCGGAAGGGTAGATGTTCATTGGTTGTTCGGATGTGTCGAGGTATTGCGTTCCAGAGTTTGCTGCCTATAACCTCTACACATTGCAAACCCAATTTGTTCAAATATGTGCCAGCTAATACTTATATCATCCACATTTACACATTTTCTTTCCCACCCTGACCCGTCCCCTATCCCACCCCTCCCTCTACTGCTAATCACCAGAGTTTAGTAATTACCCTGTCTGCGCAAACCTTTTTTAAACTCCGCTAAGCTAACCGCCTTTACCACATTCTCTGGCAATGAATTCCAGAGTTTAATTACACGTTCAGTGAAGAAAAAATGTCTCCAATTCATTTTAAATTTACTACATTGTAGCTTCATTGCATGCCCCCTAGTCCTAGTATTTTTGGGAAGCGTAAACAGATGCTTTATGTCTGAAAAAATATTTTTTAAATTTCCAGCACGTTTAGCTCATTACCGCCCAAATTCTTTACCGCTAGGTATATGGCTGGCGGTAAGGTCTGCGACCCAAAAATGGATGCGCAGCAATTTTGATTTTGCCGCACATCCATTTTTGAGGAAACAAAAAAAGAGGCCCTTTTTTACAGTGCGCTGAAAAATGATTCTTCGCACGCCGAAAACCCACGCCTACACTACCGCGGGCCATTTTTCAGCGCACCTTTGTAAAAGGACCCCTTCAGTAGCAGAAATCAGAACTTCGTCCCTGCATGCAGTGAGGTAAGCCCAGGACTGGATCAACCCTGTCGGGTGAATCTGGAGCCAGTTGGCAAAAGGAGTGACTAGTTGCCTCCAGTTTTTGCAGGATGGGGCTGATCCACTCCTGGTTTTTTTGGGCTTGTAGTCCCCGTATTGGTTTCTTTATTTTTTTTCTCAAATTTTTTAGGGGAAATGGAGAATTACTACAGCAAAACTAGGATCATGCGATCAACCTGTTGTACAAAAAACAAACTCTGGAATTTGTTGCCAGAGAATGTGGTAAAGGCGGTTAGCTTAGCGGAGTTTAAAAAAGGTTTGGACGGCTTCCTAAAGGGAAAGTCCACAGACTATTATTATGGACTTGGGGAAAATCCACTATTTCTGGGGATAAACAGTATAAAATGTATTGTACTTTTTTGGGATCTTGCCAGGTATTTGTGACTTGGATTGGCCACTGTTGGAAACAGGATGCTGGGCTTGATGGACCTTTGGTCTTTCCCAGTATGGCAATACTTATGTACTTATGGTGACCTCATAGTATAATAAAAACCAGTCTTAAACCAGTTCCTTCTCTGAGTGAGGTGAACGCCAGACCGCGCAAAGCTCCATATTCACGCGCAGACAACACAAATGCTGAGAAACTCCGAAGGAGCGAACGTAGGAGATGCGTTGCGTCCAGCATCTGGTGGAAGCGTTAATACTGACTGCTATTTTTCTCCCTCTCCCCTTGCCAGATGGCACCTCCCAGGGGCGACTTCCTCTGGCACCTCCCTACGCTGTGGTCTTAATTTCCTGCTCGGGGCTCCTGGCCTTCGTTTTCCTCCTCCTTACCTGTCTGTGCTGCAAGCGAGGAGATGTCGGGTTCAAGGTGAGTGACGTAGGGGGGAGGAGGGGGAAGATGGAGAAAAGTGCAGGGAGATACCCCTCCATCCAGACAAGTATGACTGGACTGTGTTGGTCTGTTTGGATGGGAACTATATGCGTAGAGAACAGATCAGACGTAAAGCCACCAGGAGGGTTACAGGGAAATGACCGAATGACCCTACTGAAGGAAGGAAAGCTTTTTACCCACTCTCGTTTTTTTTTTGTGCGTTGTGGGATTTGTAGTCCTATGACATTTGAAATTAGTACTGCAGATACCAGAATGCATCAGGATAGGGGTTTATTTTATTTATTTATTTATTAGGATTTATTTACCGCCTTTTTGAAGGAATTCACTCAAGGCGTTATACAGTAAGAATAGATCAAACATGAGCAATAGACAATTACAGCAGTAAAAATATTCAATTAACAATACAAAGTGTGACATAGTTGCTACTTACAATGACAACACAATACATAATAGAACATTTTAAATGATAGTGAAGTGTAAAGCAAAGATGGAACATATAGATAGGTAAGAGAGTAAGAAGAATTAGAAAGTAAGGTGACTGATTTGAAGAAAGTTGCACTTGAGGTCAGAAGATGGTTAAATATTATCTCAGCTAGGGTAGGAGTGGATAAACATGTCCCGCTGCAGTATGTTGTCAAGAATTGAGACTCAGACCCAGCAGAAAATAAAATCTCCCTCCTTGGATGTCTCTGAAATGTGCAACAAAGAATTCCCTTTGGTTCAGATAGGAGGCTTAATGCTGGAGGTTGACCCAGTTAGTTGGTTCATGTGGCCAATGGATGTAGCCTATTCAATCACGTGCAAAAATCTGCAAAACTCATTGGCTTTTAGCCTAGTGCACTCATCCATAGATAGATATTGATGTCTTGATGCACTAGATCCAAAGAAAACGCAATTTGGCAAGATAAGACTATCCGGGGAAAGAGTGAAAGGTGTCTTTGGGTAGGGCAAATCCATCAAAAATCCCACGGAGAGGGAAACCATCATGACCTCTGGCTACCCCAAATTCTCTGTCCTTGTAGGGATCCTTCGCAATGAGGTGAAAAACTGGTGGCTCCTTGCAAAATTTTATTTGGTTACCTCACATCCTTAATCATTTTCACTCTCTCTTTTCCAGGAATTTGAAAATGCAGATGGGGATGATTACTCAGGGGAGTACACCCCACCCGCCGAGGAATCATCCTCTTCCCAGTCTGTCCCAGATGTCTACATTCTCCCCCTGTCCGAGGTGTCGCTTCCAGTCGCCAACCCGCAGCTCCCGAAGACAGGTACACCCAAGAGGTCCCCCTTTCCTCGTAGCCCCATCCTGCATGTGTCATGCCTGCTCACCTGCTAGATTCTCGGAGGTCGTGCCTGGTCTAATGACCCTCTCCATGACTTTGTTTTGAAACTCTAGAGTCGTACTGGGGTTAATTCCTTTTAGGTTGTTTGAAATGACACACTGAGTACTGCGCACTCACCCCCAGATACTATAAAGTTTGCTCAAAGCTGAATTTTGAGCGCGATCCTGAGATGCATGGGGAACTTAATAGGTTAACGAGCCATTAACAGTGAATAATTGGATGCTATCAATCAATTATTGATGTTATTTGGCACCAGTTGAGATTCGTATGTGCATCTGGCTGCGTGCTCAAAAGAGGGTGTGGCCATGATAGGGGGGTGGGTGGGTCATGAAAAGTGACATGCAGTGTTACAGAATTCTGGGGATATGCCCAACGTGGGTCGTGGGAATCAGAGTTACATGCTGTTTACAATTAAATCAATAAAGTAAGATCAAGCACAACCATTCAAAGACTGTAACATTACAATGTTCATTAATTTTTTTTTGTTACATTTATACCCTGTGCTTTCCCACTCATGGCAGGCTCAATGTGGCTTACATATACAGGTACTTATTTGTACCTGGGGCAATGGAGGGTTAAGTGACTTGCCTAGAGTTACAAGGAGCTGCCCGTGCCTGAAGTGGGAATTGAACTCAGTTTCCCAGGACCAGAGTCCACCACCCTAACCACTAGGCCACTCCTTCACCCTTTCCTTCCCCCCCTCCCCCACATAATTACTGAACAAATACACTGGACACCGGTAGGGATTGACTTCAAAAGCTTAACAAATAACTACATGCACTGGATGATAACATCTGCCAGAGAGGCTCCCACATTTCTTGAAAGTGGTGTCCTCTTGGAGAGTCCAAGGATTTTATTCCACTACCATCCAAACACATTTGTATTAAAAGCTGTATACGCCACCATTGGTGTGAGGGGCCAGAGGCCTGCAGCCCGGGATATGAAGCCAGCTGCCGAAGTTCTGTGAGGTGAAATGTGCAAGTATAATGCAGATTTGTACATAAGTTCTCTATGCATCTACGTGTTATTTGTAAAGAGCAATACTTATGTACTTATGGAGTAAGTGTTTGTGTCTAAATCTCTTCCTATATTAAGTTCAGAGAACTTACCCTGGATTCTGCCCTGTCGTTTATTAACAACAAATTTCTGCTATCACTAAAACTATATTTGTTTTAAAATACAATTGGTTGCGAGACTTAAAGGCTTAATTTCTGCAGAAAATGTTCGGTCTGTTATGCAGAGTTATGTTTTGACTCATTTAGACTACTGCAATGCTCTCTTTTGTGAACTCCCAGGAAAGTGTTTGAGAGCATTGCAAGTAGCTAAAAATTCTGCTGCTCGGTTAACTGGAGGAATGAGTAGGGTTGATCCTGTGATTCCTCAACTTATGAATTTTCATTGGTTGACCATTGTTTGGCGCATTAAGTTCAAAATATTGACGTTGGTTTTTAAAGCGCTACCTAATGATGCTCCATTAACCGTTGCCCAAAAGCCTGAAAGTTTATCGACCGTCATAAGGGTCCTTTTAGATGTTTTTTCTGTTCGTCGCGAGATCGTGTTTCTATATTTTGTTGTAGTGGAACCAACAATAAGGAATGTACTTCCTTTGGAAATGAATCAAATTGCCTCACTATTAATGTTTAAAAAACAGTTGAAGGCGTGTTTTGGGAAGCATTTTGCTGATGAATTAAGCTCATGTTCTGCTGAATTTTAATTTTTGATTTTATGAGTTGCTGTATGATTTATGTTTTAATTTTATTGTCCGTACATTTTAGTTTTGAGTTATGTGTTAACTTTTATGAGTGTAAGTTGTAACCCGCTTCAATGTATTGGATAAGCAGGATATAAATTTGATAAATAAATAATAAGTAAATATTCTCTAACCTTACCTTGCAAATGTTGGGCAGCCCCTGGCCCCCATGTCCACACCTCCCTCGTCCACACCTCTTTGCAGTTAAGCACTCTAAAATTTGCACCCTAAGTTATAGAGTACTGTGCAGATACGCATATAGGCAAATTAATGCCAATTGGCAGCTAATTTCTCAATTACGTCACACACGTAACTGTACTAACCTTAGCACTGATTTTTCTCCACCCCTTTTTTCAATGCCATGTGTAGAATCTCCCCTCCCCCATGTGTAACGTTGGGTGCGCTAGATTACAGATTGAGAGGGTCTCCGTGTCTTACGTGCAGCCGGGATCGGGGGAAGGAGGGAGAGAAAGGGACTTTTCTCAGGGCCGCACACGCAGTCAGTGGTGTTAGGATTTGAACTTGAATCCCAGGACTGACCAGGAGCAGATGTCCAGTGCAGGTTAGAAGCATGAACGCAGATAAAAGCCAAATGACCCATCCAGTCTGCCCATCCTCCGTAACCCTTAACTCCTCCTTTTCCTAAGGGATCCCACATGCCTTTCCCATACTTTCTTAAATTATGACACAGTCCTCGTCTCCACAACCTTCACCGGGAGGCCATTCCATGCATCCACCACCCTTTCCGTGAAAGAGCATTTTCTTAGATTCCTCCTAAGCCTGTTTCCTTTTAACGTCATCCTATGCCCTCTTGTTCCAGAGGTTTCCTTCATTTGAAAAAGGCTCTTCTCCTGTACATTAATGCCCCTGAGATATTTAAACGTCTCTATCATATCTCCTCTCTGCCGCCTCTCTTCCAGTGTATACATGTTGAGGTTCATAAGCCTGTCCTTATATGTTTTATGACAGAGACAGACCACTTACCAGAATTTTAAGCATGCATGGGGTGAAAGAAAGGGGGATTTCAGGAGAGGGAAGAGTACAGCTGACTTAAGACCTCTTAATAGCACAGTAGGCAGATTTCGTGTGCTAAGCCATCCCTGGTGCAACGGGTGATACCATGTGAGAATTGGCTTCTACCCATTCCAGGATGCCCGGGTGCTCTGCTCTCCAAGCTGTACCTGATGGGTAGGTGTCTGGCACATCCTGACCCTCACCCCTGGCCAGGTCCAGAGAATGAGAAGGGGGGACAGTATGGTAACGAGTCCCTTTCAGCACACCCTGGCGGGAGCAGGGGACATGATGTGCATGCCAGCTGAACCTGACTCAGTTGTGTCTGTTTCAGATTTGGTGAAGCAGCCTGGCTTCAGCCGTCAGGATCTGAGCTATCTGCAGGAAATTGGCACCGGCTGGTTTGGGAAGGTGTGTAAAGTTTCTTCTGTCTCCCTCTCTGCACCGGTCTGTCCCAGTCTTATTAACGTTTCTCAAGTTTTTCTCTGCCATGAACCCTCTAGTCGATTCCACATCTCTTTTACATGCCCATCTGTCCTTTGAAACTACCTCTTTCCATCTCTCTCCATCCATCTTCTACCTTTCTCCCTCCCTGTTGCTCTTCCGACCTTCCTCTCACCTTCTCACGGGTGGACCTTGAACGTTCCCTGTCCCACCCCGCTCCCACCCTTCTCTCTTTCTCTTACAGGTCATCCTGGGGGAGGTCTTCTCAGATTTCACCCCAGCCCAGGTGGTGGTGAAGGAACTGCGGGTTAACGCCAGCCCCCTGGAGCAGCGCAAGTTTCTCTCTGAGGCTCAGCCCTATAGGTAAGATGTCCAAAAAAAGCCTCTGCCCAGCTGGGGGTTTATTTATCTACTGCTTTTTTGGAAAAAATTAATCCAAGATAGGCAATAGATAATTACAGCAGTAAAAATATTCAAATAACAGGACACATTATGACATTGTTTTTTACTTACAATGTCAATAAAACATTTTAATAGATAGCAAAGGGTATCAGCGACAGTGGAACGTATAGACCAGGGGTGGACAACCATGGTTGTTGAGGGCTGCAACTCAGAATTGGGCTTCGGATGACGCTAAAATTCAATCCTAGCAAAACGAAGATACTTTGGTTTAGGAATCCGGTGGCGGTTGTACCTTCTTCACTCACCTTACCCAATGGCAAAGTTTTATCTATCGAATCCGACGCCAAGGTCTTGGGTGTTATTCTAGATTCCTCACTAATGTATGGCTGTCAAGTAAAACGCTTTTTAGATTAAAGCAACTAAGGTTAATAAGATCATTTTTTGATCAGAAAACGTTTGCCCTTGTGGTTCAGTTGTTAATTCTTCCACACTTCGATCGCTGCAACGTTCTTTTTTGGGGGTTGTCTTCCAGAAATTTGAGAAAGTTGCAAGTTATCCAAAATGCTGCCGTTAGGCTAATTTTCAAATTGAGTAAATTCAGTAGTGTATCAGGTTCTATTGCCAAACTTCCTTGGCGTCCAGTTAATGAGCGAATTATTGTTAAAGTGGCCTGTTTGTTTATCAGACGCTTTAAGGCACTGCTTCTGAATTACTGGTCCATATAGTCCTTGTCCCTTTAAATAGCTATTCGTCTTGGTTACGAGATAAATTGATTCTTTGGCCTTCCCTCGCTTAAAAATATTTGTTTCTATAGTGTGGCTTTGTGGTCTGTTTCTTTCAAACTCCTTTCCTCTTTATTTAAGTCTGGAACAAAATTAACTGGAAATTTTGAAAAAAAAAGGTTAGAACTTGGCTTTTCAAAGAAGCATAATTTTCCATTCCGAATGCCGTCTCCCCATTATGCATTTTGTTGAATTCTTTGTTTGTATTTTTGATTGTATGTTGCATTTTGAACTTTTATGTTCCCCAGTTTGGGGAAATAGCAGTTTATATGAATTCTATTGATACTGATATTTAATATACCTGAGATCCTGTCATTAATCATTCCTCCCCCCCCCCCTTTCTGCCTTTTCTTCTCTCAAGAAGTCTTCAGCATCCGAACATTCTTCAGTGTCTGGGGCTCTGCACCGAGACCGTCCCATTTCTGCTTATTATGGAGTTCTGTCAGCTGGTAAGTGCTCTGCGGAGGTGGCCTATGGGGTAGCCAGTGCCCTGTGGAGAAAGGGGGGGGATATGGTGTTGTCACTTGTGTGTAATGGATACACAGCCCTGGGCAGGTCAAGGGCTTGAGGGGCCCTTTTACCAAGTTCTGTGTAATTCAACTCTGGAATTTGTTGCCAGAAAATGTGGTAAAGGTGGTTAGCTTAGCAGGAGGTTCGGACAGCTTCCTAAAGGAAAAGTCCATAGATCATTATTAAATTGACTTGGGGAAAATCCACTGCTATTTCTGGGATAAGCAGCATAAAATGTATCGCACTTTTGTGGGATTTTGCCAGGTATTTGTGATCTGAATTGGCCACAGGATGCTGGGCTTGATGGACCTTTGCTCTGTCCCAGTATGCCAACACTTATGTACTTATAACATAGTAGATGATGGTAGATAAAGACCTGTATGGCCCATCTAGTCTGCTCAACAAGATAAACTCATAGTATAAGGTGAGATGTGATACTACATATGTACACTTGATCTTGATTTGTCCTTGCCATTTTCATGCTACTCAATAAAAACCTCCACCTCTGTAACACATCCTCCATAGTACCCAGGAATTGGCATGTGCACAGCCAAAAAAAAGATATAGTGGAATTAGAAAAGGTGCAGAGAAGGGCAACGAAAATGATAAAGGGGATGGGACGACTTCCCTATGAGGAAAGGCTAAAGCGGCTAGGGCTCTTCAGCTTGGAGAAAAGGCGGCTGAGGGGAGATATGATAGAGATCTATAAAATAATTTGTGGAGTGGAACGGGTAGCTGTAAAGCATCTGTTTACGCTTTCCAAAAATACTAGGACTAGGGGGCATGCGATGAAGCTACAATGTAGTAAATTTAAAATGAATCGGAGAAAAGTTTTCTTCACTCAACGTGTAATTCAACTCTGGAATTCGTTGCCAGAGAATGTGGTAAAGGCGGTTAGCTTAGCAGAGTTTAAAAAAGTTTTGGACGGCTTCCTAAAGAAAAAGTCCATAGACCATTATTAAGTTGACTTGGGGAAAATCCACTATTTCTGGGATAAGCAGTATAAAATGTTTTGTACTTCTTTGGGATCTTGCCAGGTATTTGTGACCTGGATTGGCCACTGTTGGAAACAGGATGCTGGGCTTGATGGACCTTTGGTCTGTCCCAGTGTGGCAATACTTACGTACTTATGTAACTCGTGCCTAGTGTAGAAAAACTGACTTAACACAGAGTGTACTGAAACGTCCGTCCTTATTTTTATCATCTGTGCGCCTTAAGCATGCAGTATTTTTTTTTTTGTATTTTTGGAGGGGGCATGTCAGGGGGGGGGGCAGAAAATGGGTGTGTCAGGGGCGGAGAATGGGCATGGGTATGCTAATCAGCTAGTGTGCTAACATTACCACCGTGCTAACTGGTCAGCACTTCCATAACACAGGAGCCTGTAGCGCCTCCTGTGTTATTTTTTTTTTTTTTTAAATGACCGCAAGCTAATGCTTAACATCAGCGCACAGCCAGAAAAAGAAAACCTTTCCGATGGCCGCACTGGAAACAGACTTAGGGCACGGGAAAGGCTTGCGTAAGTAGGCCTCTGAGTTGCAACATTCTTGTTCCTTCTTTTGCCCTCCCCCAGGGGGGGCATCGCTGGGGCAGGGGGGGAGATTAAGGGGATACTTCTATAAATTGGTACCTCAATATAGATGCAATAGTTGTGCGTGGTGAGCGTTAATTTTATAATGGCATCTGGGCACGCATAAGCCACTATACAACGCTGGTGTAAAGCTAGAGAATGACAAGGGGACAAAGTTTGTCTCCATCTCCACCCCGTCCCCGTGGGTTCTGTCTCCATCCCCATTCCATCCCCTCAGGTTCTGTCTCCGTCCCCACCCCTTCCCCGCAGACCCTGTCTCCATCCCCGCTCCTTCCCCGCAGGCCCTGTCTCCATCCCCGCCCCTTCCCCGCAGGCCCTGTTTCCATCCCCGCCCCCTCCCCGCAGGCCCTGTCTCCATCCCGTCCCCATGGGCTCTGTCCTCATCTGCAGAAGCCTCGAACACATGATTTTATATTTAAATCTTTTTATTAAAATATAAAAAGGACCAATAAGCTGTGCAACTGTTGTGTATAAATTACAAATAGAGAACAATAATAACAATGAGTAGCTATAATAACCCTCCTTCCCACCACCACCCTCTACCCTTCCAACCCCAACAATAGGTGATTTCTACTACACCAAGGAATCCTAATTCACACTGTTAAAATGTCCAGGGGTATAAAATACAACCCGTTCTATATGCCCTAGAGGGGAAAAATATGCCCTATAAAGCACTGTTATGTTTTTGTAATCTGTGGATAAATAAGAAATCATCAACAATCTCAGATCTAGCTCTCCTGTCCAGTGGCGTAGCAGAGGGGGCTGCCACCCGGGGCGGGGCGGTTCGCCGTTGCACCCCCCCCCCCCCCAGGTGCAGCACGATGACGCCCTCCTCCCCCCTCCCCGACCAGCTCCCGCACCCTACCTTTAAAAAGAATATCGGGAGGCGAGACGCAGTGCCTCGCGCCTGCCCTGCACGTAAAAGAAATGTGGACCGTCGGATCTTCTCTTCCCTCGCTCTGTCTGTCCCGCCCTTGCGGAAATAGGAAGTTGCATCAGCGGAGGGCGTGACAGAGCGACGGAAGAGAAGATCCGACGGTCCACATTTCTTTTAGGTGCAGGGCAGGCACGAGGCGATGCGCCTCGCCTCCCGATATTCTTTTTAAAGGTAGGGTGCGGGAGCTGGTCGGGGGCGGGGTGTCGATTCGCCGAGGGGGGGGAGCTGGCAGGGAGCACCCCCCCCTGAGCTGACACCCGGGGCGGACTGCCCCTCCCGCCCCCCCCTTGCTACGCCACTGCTCCTGTCTTCCACAGTCCTTCCTGGAATAGAAGTTGTCCTCTTAAAAGATGTGCTGGTAGCAGGATGTACAGGATCTCCCATGCAAATTTTGCTAGTTGTGGCCAGTATGTTTGCTTGTTTTTCCAAAAAATCAAAATATCTTTGTAGGCATGTCTTAAACATAAATAACAGTCCAGTTCATTAACAGGCTTCAAAGTAGAAAATGACACGGGGACAAAGTTTGTCCCCGTCCCTGTGGGCTCTGTCCCCATCCCCGTGAGCTCTGTCCCCGTCCCCATCCCCGTGGTTACAGCGGTTCCCCGTCCCCGTGTCATTCTCTATGTAAAGCCTCTTTGGCACACTGACCTCTAGGTGCGACCGTTTACACCATGCAACTCATACAATTAATAGTATTTTGTACGTTAAGCGTGTTGCCTGGTGACACGCCTGTTCTTCACCCAGGCAGATGCTCACGTTGACGTCATACGCTGTAGAACGCATGTCTGTTGATATAGAATAGTGCAGAGTACATTTACGCATCTTTGGGTGTGTCTGCACGCGCCCAGTTATACAGCTTCTGTGCAAGTGACTCGCCCGAAATCACACAGCGAGGGTGTGGGGTGCAGTAGGAAAGAGGTCTCTAGACTTCACACAACCTGTGTAACCCCACTGAAGACAGATTTCTTTTCTAGCTGGAATAATGATATTTATCTACCTTATTCAGCCCCCACTGCTGGTTTCTCTTCATCATCACGTAATCTTACTCCAAGCCACTAGGGGGGGGGGGGCTTCGTTCACTTGTCTCCATTGTGTCTCCATTGTGTCTTGCAGGGGGATCTAAAGCGATACCTGAGGGCGCAGCGCAAGGCGGATAGCATGACCCCGGACCTGCTGACCCGCGACCTCACCACCTTACAGAGGATGGCATATGAGATCACGTTCGGCCTCTTACACCTGCATAACAACGACTACATACACAGGTTGAGCGGCTGGTAGCCCCATTAGGAGGAGGGGAGGGATATGGAGGGAGGGCAGAGCTCACTCTCCCTCCCTCCCTCCCTCCCTCCCTCCTTCCACAGGATGACAGAAATGCTAAGACCTGAACTTACTTCCCCTGCGGGGTGGAGGGGGAGGTAACAACTGAACTGCTAGAGTCACTGTGGCTTGTCCCTAGGCCACTGCAGTCAGCGTCTCCTTCCTGGGGGCTTTCAGTGCCCCACTGGTGCCCCCTGGGCCTGGTGATGAAGCTCTACAGTCTGAAGCCTCAGTACCAGAAGATGGCAGACTGGTCCACCAGTGATGCTCCATTCATTTGTGTTCATGCCCCGATACCTTCATAGAAGCATCAAAAATGGATTTTTAGTTCCCATCCTCTGGGTATATCCCATGCCTTGTTGAATTCCATCACCATGTTTCGCTTTGCATTGTTCTGTTGTTCATGCTATTCTGGTCTCTGTCTCTCCTCGCCTCTTCCTGCAGCGATCTAGCCCTGAGAAACTGCCTCCTGACCTCCGATCTGACTGTTCGCATAGGCGACTATGGGATCTCCCATAACAATTACAAGGTGAGGCTGTAGGATGGACCGAGGATGGCTCTGGGGCACAGGAAACAGAGAGAGGGGGTGATAATGAGAGGTTACTCTTGATTGCCGTTATGTTTTCCTCTGTTCTCCCCTCGTAATTTGGACTATTCATTGCTTGTTTCACTTTACTTAAAGTATTGCTCAATAAAGTTATATTTAAAAAAAAAACAAAGGAAGCAGGGGAAGGGGGACATCTGCGTCAGGGTTGCTATGTTCATGCTACGCATGGATAATGTCAGCTACATATTCCATGTCGTTAAAACCCGAAACTGAGCAGAACCCCCCCCCCCCCTAAAAAAAAAAATTCATGTTTTTCGTTTGCCGATGGTAACACGCCCTCTTTTAAAAGAACACACGCTCGTTCTCCGACAGATCACCATTGTGAGTGTGTGAACACTGCATATGCACATCTGTCTGTCAAAAGACTGTGCACTTGAGAACTTTGCTCCCAAGATGAAAAAAAATAGCCCACGAAAACGATCGAAATGAACATTCCCAGAAATGACACAAAACAAAACATTTCTGGCTGCCCATCACTAGTTCATGCTGTGATTCCCTCCTGGGCCTGATCTCCGGTGTCTGTCTTTCAGGAGGATTATTACATCACACCCGATCGTCTCTGGATCCCTCTGCGCTGGGTGGCTCCGGAGCTGGTGGACGAGGTCCATGGGAACCTGGTGGTGGTAGATCAAAGCAAGGAAAGTAACATCTGGTGAGGCCTTGGGATCATCTCTTCTTTTTAGGCAAACAATGAGGGGGTTGGGGACTGGCACTGTAGAATTAAACCTGAAAGCTAGAATGAGATTTTTTTTTGTTTCAGAGTTTGAGTAGCAGCTGCCACGTGGCTGATCACAGGGGGCCCTGGTTGATCTGCCACTTTCCAGCACTTTCCACTATCCCATGATGAATCTCTCATAGACAATATGGATGGTGCCATCCTAGTTCAGGCAGTCTTGAATGAGATGGCTTCCCCTTTCAGCTAGCACTGGAAATGTAGTTTCCCTCCTTTGCATCCCTAGAGGCGACCAAAAAATGTTTGGTTTTTTTTTTTTTTTCAGTTTTGGCTGAAACCAAATCTACAGCCGAAATTTACAGTTCAACCAAAACCAGACACTACAGTCCACCACACTCTGCTCCTGGACCTCTTCTCACCACCTGTAGGCCCCCCTGTCCCATTGCGGCCCTACTATGCCACTAGATCACAAGGCTTGTAAGGTAGACCCAGGAGGATCTACGGGTGGATTTGGGGGAGATACCTCTGTTTAGGGGGGAGGGGAGGCTGTTCCTGTTTGGGGGGTAAGGAGCAGTAAGGAGACAGAGCAAAAAGTTTTGGTTTCAGTTGAAAATGCATCCATATTTTTGTCCGAAATCAAAACAAGGCTGAATACCAACTTTGGGCTGGTTTTGGTGCCGAAACCTTGTATGTTTTCATTAGCATTTCTCTTCGCAGCCTTATGTTGAACGAAAACAAATACAGATATATAAGATTAGATAGGCTGTGTAGATCAATTCAAAAGACCTGATAGTTGTACTAATTAACTACTGCTCCAAAGACACGAGCTGCCCTTTCTGACCTCATTGGTGTTTTTTTTTTTTTTTTTTGTTAATTTATGATGCAGGTCACTTGGGGTAACTATCTGGGAGCTGTTTGAGTTTGGGAGCCAGCCGTACAGGCACCTGTCGGACGAGGAGGTCCTTACCTTCGTCATCAAGGAACAGCAGATGAAACTGGCTAAACCGCGTCTCAAGCTGCCCCACTCTGATTACTGGTGCGTCAGAGGAGGCGGGTGGTGCTGTCTGTCCAGTTTCTGTCTTCTGGCTCTTTGTGTCAGCCGTGTGTCTATAGCATGACAGGACTGGTCTCCTTATTGGTAACCCTGCTCTTTCTGCCTCTCTCTTTCTATAGGTATGAAGTGATGCAGTCTTGCTGGTTGCCCTTGGAGCAGAGGCCTACAGCAGAGGAGCTCCACTTGCAGCTGACCTATCTGCTCAGCGAGACCTCTGATCAGGCGGAGGAGAGCTTTGAGTGGCGCTGGAACACACTGAAGCCTACCCGGGTGCCGGCAGGCTCACTGCGCCACACCGATGAGATCTCAGCTTTCCCACTGCTGGACAGCTTCGCCGGTGGGGACGGATTCCACTCTGATGTGGATGACATCTTGACAGTCACCGAGAGTAGCCGGGGACTGAATTTCGAGTATATGTGGGAAAAGGCACGCCAGGGCCGCTGGAAAGTGGCCAACCAGTCCCTGGAATATTCCACCAGCAACGGTGGCTTGACAGTCCCTGCTAACCCTTTTTACGACACTGGTCACCATCACTGCCACCAGAACTTGGAGACCCCAAGCGTAGTTCCTGTTATCAGTGCCCGAAGCCCTTCCGTGAGCAGTGAATACTATATTCGACTAGAAGAACACACTGACAGGGGCACAAGCGTGGACTGTACTGTATGTGCACCCAGCCCAGTCTTCGAGCACCAGTATGACATAAAGGAGCCACTGCGGGGCTGCCATCGGCGCTTGTCTCTGGGTGGCTCTAACTCACCATTGGAGCCACTGTTTCCTTCAAACTGGGACACCCTTGAAAGTGACAGGGAGAGTCCAGAGACTCACCTGATCCTGCAGGACGCACCACCCCTGAAGCCTGTATGGAATCCAAGTGGCACCAATCCATTTATCACCATTGCCCGGGACCTTCCTCGTTACGCCAATCCCTTCCGAACACCAGCAGAGCGAGACTTGCCCAGGCAGGTTCAAGAGACATCTCTGATGGGAGATGTGTTCTCAGGAGGTTCTCTCTTGAATGTGTATCAAGATATTGAAGATCAACAGAGGAGCTGGGACTCTGATACCTTGGAAGAAAGAGGTGCTGGGGAGACCCTTGCGGGAGATCCATCCTCTCTAGTGGAGTTTTTGGATGATCGGGCTTCCCCATGGGACTGTGAGCCTTCACTGATGGAGGACCGGAGTACTGAGAGCAGTAGCAGCAGTGGTGGAAGCACTGGAACCGACCGCAGTGGCCACCGTAACTTCTTGTCCTGCCCGTTGTGCAATAGAGGTGGTCTCCAGAGGTGTACATGTGCCATGCTGCGTGGAGATGTGGTGATGGACTGGACACACCATGCTGCCATGCGCCAAGAGAGTTACAGGTTGGATGACAACTCATCACTGAGGGTTGAGCAGGGCTCACTTTCTGAGTGCTCTGTTCAAATCCGGTCATTTGGTGAGGGGGATACCATCCCGGCAACGTTTGGTAATGGTTTTGGGTCCCTGGGGCACCAGGAGTTCTATGACCCATTAATGGGTGCAGCAGTGAAGAGCTATGACATCCAACACTACTCAAAGAGAAGCCAACCAGTAGCCCTCGAAATGCTGAACCAGAACATAGGGCAACATCCACCTTCACCCTTTGTTGGCATTTCCAAGCCCATATCCAACTGCAGTGCCATTATTCCTATTGAAATTCCTCCACTTTCCACTCTGGCGGAGGCTCTGGAGGAGGAAACTATAGAGATCCTGCCAGACGTTCTGGGGGGGTCTCCTATGGTCCATGGTACTCTGCGGCCAATGGAGAGCTCATATCAAAGACAGAGGGGAACCTTGGATTCTGTGGACTCTTTGGATATACCTTCCAATGCTAGCTCTTCTGATGTGTGGAGCCCAGCCTCGCACTACTCTTCACCAGGCCAAAAGTTTGGGGACAGTGGCTATGAGACAGAGAATACCTTTTCCCCAGAGTTCATCTTCAAGGACATCGATGAGACAGAGGCGAGGTTGGCCAAGCTGCCTTTGACACCTATCTCAGAGTCAACGAGTGACCTGACGCTGACAGAAGACCTGTCAGAGGCACAGACCACGCCAGCTGATGAGGGATACCTTCGACCCCTGGTGCCAGGAACCCCACATCGGGACTCTGCTTATTTTTCTGATGGTGATAATGAGACTGACAAACACTGGTCAGAATCCAGCCAAGAGACAAGACAAGAGAATGATGAAAGCCCATGCCGAGAAGAGGAAAAACAACTGGAAGCGACATTGGTAGTGGTACATCCAGAGCAAATTGAAGACTGTCATCATAAGAGTGAGGATACAGCTGAAGAGCATGTGGGAGATAGCGAAGAAGGTCCATCCAGTAACAAGGAAAAAGATGAACTAGTTACAAGAGCGGAAGTCAACCAAGAGAACCAGACCACCAGGGAGAGCAGAGAGCTTACGGAAGAGCATACGGAAGATACTGAGGAAATTGCATCCAAAGACAAAAGTGAATTAATTACAAGAGTGGTCATCAATCAGGAGAACCAAACCGCTGGGGAGAGCAGAGAGCTTATGGAAGAGCATACGGGATATACTGAGGATGTTACATCCAGGAACAAAGACAAAGATGAGCTAATTACAAGAGTGGACGTCAACCAAGAGTCCCAATCTACTAGGGAGAGCAGAGAGCCTGTTGATATAGATGGGGCTTGGAGCCAAGAAGATGAGATACCAGGAGAGGACAGCATGACCCTTGAGGAGGTCAGTACAAGAGGGCAAGATGGGATTAATAATGAGTCCCAGTCCAGTGTGTGTGCTGTAGCTGCCATCTTTGATCAGAACCCCTCCTTTGAAAAAGCAGCATCACAACAAACCGAAGGGGGCTTTTTGGTGCAAGTCTGCAAAGAGGAGCTTGTAGTCTCTCTGAGGGAGAACATCACCAGGAACCTCCTCACTAGCAGAGACCCTTTGGGAGCTGGTGGTTCCCCCAACTGCATAAAGGACCAAGCCGTGTTGATGTTTTGGCCTCCAGCACCATCAGAGACCCCAGCATCTGGGGGACCCTCGCAGAAAGATGCAAGTATCACAGACACAGTTGAAACCTCAAACATGGCAGGTCTGAGGCATACCAACGATTCCAGTAATGATTGTATGGATGCCCCACCATGCCATGAGTCTGAGGGATCCAGTGAGAGCATGGAGGAAGCAGGAGGAGAGAGACAACTGATAGAGGAGGAGAGACAGGAGGTACTGAGTGACCGGGGGGCATGCAGTGAGAGCCACATGAGAGACTGCTCTGAGCCAATTGGGAACAGCAGCCTGAGGGGGCAGGAAGCTGGAGCCCCCTTTCCTGTGGCAGAAAGATTACAGGAACAGCCAAAACTTTTTCTGGACTTCAGTGCATCAGGGAATCAAGGGAGTGAGAACATCAAAGGTAAAAAAAAAAGTATATATATATAAGTCTGCTTTGTGCCATTGCAATTATCGGTCATGGTAACATAATACCCTCACCTACCCCACTGACAGTTGTTAAAATTCTCTCCCTTATTGTCGTCACCAGACCAGTCCAGAACATTGTGGACTGGTGGTCATAACCCATAGCTTCTGGACTGGGCTGTTGGGACTTGAGGAAACAAAATTAGCAGTTAAGACCTAATTTCTCCTTTAAACATTTGAGGCAGCCAAAATTCAACTCTCCTCACGCACAGATGCATGTTTTGGCTAGCCTTACCCTCAGTATCGTTTAATAGGTTGAAAGATGAGTAGCTGTCTTGTTACACCCCTCCCCCTGTATTGATTTCCTTCAGAAAATCAAACCCACAAATGTACAGAGGACAGAGATACAACTGTGCCTCGATCAGTCTGAGCTGTGAAGATAGGGAGCCGTCTCATAACCCTAAACGTACAGGATGCTGAAATATCCCCTTGAGGGTGACTGTGTAGTTTTTAACAAGGGAGGAAATGAAAGCTGTGTGCGTACATGGATTTTCTGTCATATCCATCCCTTGTGCTATTAACAACTACCTGAATCTCATTAGGTTCTGGTCGCTTTCGATAGTGTCCCGCGTAGACCTTCCCTTCTCACCAGTTCAGCCCGATCAATGCACAGCAGGGGACGTTATGTTTCATTTAATAATTTGATATACCGCTATTCATTTAAAATATCACCGCAGGCAACAATAAAATAGATGTTTAAAAGGAGCAACGTTGGAGAACTAATGGAGAGAGAAAGATTAGGTGTACCAGTAAGACAACTGCATATAATCCTAGTTTAGCTCAATTTTGTAAGTGAAGCCCCTACTGAAAAGCCAGGGAGAAGAGCCACCTCTTGATCTGGCTTTTAACTAGAGGGTGGGAGCGTTCCATTCACAGAGATCCTCCTCCCATCAGGAGAGGCGGAAAAACCTTATTTATTTATTTATTTATTTTATCTTTTAATAAAATGTTATATACCCTCTTCTTGGCAGTGCCATTCAGGATGGTTTACAATATAGTACAATTCTCAAATTAACTAATACGGTAAAAAAATATAAAGCATAAAACCTACATAAAAATACAATTAAAAAATTTAAATAATTGACTTTCAGCTGTCCCTTCCTTTAAAGGACAGATAAGGGATCAACCCCTCACTTTCTTGATTTTGGTGGGTGAAGCTCGGCCTCCTTCTTTCCCTCACTGTTCAACGTGGCCGGGTTGAGTGTTTTCTGCCGTGTCTCCTTTTGATCGTATGGTTAACTAGCCTGTAGGCTGGACCCTTGGAAATAATAATGCAGTTGTGTCTTCTTGCTTTCCATAGCAAAAGCAGCCAGGCTTTCTCTATCCCTCCCTCCACTGGCCCTGCAGACATTTCCAAGCCCAGTTGGGCGTAAGGTCTTCTGGGATGACATGGAAGAGGAGGCCAGTAAGCGGCAACAGCGGGATTTCCATTTCTCTCAGGAGGAGGAAGATGATGGGCCAGGACTCCGAGAACCAGGCGAGGAAGAGTCAGGTGGGGTCCCTATTGTGGTGATGACAGAGGCAGATGATGGGCGACACCTTCGCAGCCTGCTGAAGTCACCACGCTCCGCCGACGAGGTGGGTGACGAACTGGACCGGAAGAGGAAGATGGTGTCTTTCTTTGACGACGTTACAGTCTACCTATTTGACCAGGTGAGACAGCCAGTGCTGCGCTCTCCCTCGCTCAAACACACAACCTCCCCCATCCCTGTGCAGATGCATGATTACTGCATGGAGAGAAGTTCGTAGCAGAAGAATGAAGTTGGCAGAGTCTGTTTCTTAGGGTGTGGTAGGCATCTGCAGGTCCTAAGGCAAGGAGCGGAACCAGATTCAGCTTGGTTTCTCACTCAGTGTTTCTTATTGCCAGGAGACGCCAACCAATGAACTGGGCACCCAAAGTGCCACAGAGAATGAGCAGATGGGTCCTGGGACCTCGGCGGATCTAGGAATTCAGGTCTTCCCCTCATCTGATGGCTTCAGTGAGTGTTTTTCCTCTTTCCCCCCCCCCCCCCCTCTCTCCACCTACCACCTCTCTTTCTCACTGTTCATTGAGGCCATGACTCCTGGATCCAGGAAGGGTGTGTATGTTGTGAGACCAGTCGAGTTCTCTCTCCTCATACTCGCTGAATATTTGCTCTCCACAACCTACTAGGGGTGGGCGGTCGTTTCAAAGGACTATTGTTCGCCGGTAAGGATGAGAACTATTTGCACATAACTCATGCTCTTTTTCGATAGTTTATGCA